>NW_022900936.1:49679698-49716538 GCF_012274545.1 Fukomys damarensis | reverse complement strand
CTGTGATTTTTATTATAATAAAGCTTCTAAATTTAAATATTCACTAATTTGAACATACCTTATGCTCTTCCTTGTGTTTGCTTTCTCTTCATTTCCCCATGATACAAGAAAGTACTAAGAACTGGAGAGAGTACTTTGGAAAGAATCAGCAGTAGTAACAAGAAGAAAATGATTTCTTTTTGTCCTCTTCTTTCCTCAGCATTTTTATGTTTTCAAGTAAGGAATAATACATTATTGAAAGAATTCATATACCAAGAACTTTCAAAAAATAGAATGAACATATAAATCTTATTTTATTTTATATAAATTAAAAGGATGGTATAACTTTGTAGTTTTACCCATCAAAACATTAAGGCTCAGAGAACTTAAAGAACTCATTCAGGGTTACTCAGAAAGTTAATGTACATTACCCTACATTTCACTCAAATTTCTAGTCAACTCATAATTGCAAAATGTGGAACACAGAGTAGACAAAATAGAAAAAAATGGAGCTTGGTTTTCTTATGATCCTATAACTAGCATTTCCTTCAATACAGCAAAAGATCTCTTAAGAAAAGAGAGGGCATAAATCACATTTACAAGAATCACAGTATTGAAAGACAGTCTTATTTTTTAAGGAAGCACTAATGATACATCCATAGGTAAAAGATTATTGCCCATGTTTTGAAGTAATATTTTGCTATTCCAATAATTGTGTGACTGATATCCAACTCTACAGAATATACTCCTCTTTAGAGTAAAAATATCAAAACTATGCCAGCAAGCCTACCAGCTGTGTTATTAATCTTTTTACCATGTACATATTAGTGACTATTTAATTTATGCCTACTTATTATAAGGTACTGCATGGCACATTTAAAACATAAGCTTACAGCTAATCAGAAGTTAATTAAAAACTTTACACTATAATTTCCTGTGCTTGCTTTCATCTGTAGTTTTACAGGAGTAATTATATGATTTTTTACAGTGCAATCTACTTAATTTTTGTGATAAATTATTCTTCAAATCATTCCTGGTGAACAAAAATCAGTCATCTAGTATCAGAAGTGTTTAGTAGAGACACTGAAAGCATGAGACTGATATTAATGCAAGCTTCTTTTTCAGATTGATAAGTTCCATTCTGGAGGAGGCTTTTCTTGACTGGTTAAGTCTTTCTAGACAACAAAGACACACACACACACACACACACACACACACACACACACCAACACAGGCAAGCATGCACACACAGCCACACACAAACATTTATAAGCAACAAAACAAATAGAAACAACTTATTATCAAGCAAGATATCATAGTTTTGAACTCAAGAAAGTTAACATTTTTCAGAGATATTAGTGCTTTTGGCAGAAAAAAACAAATATTTGATAATCACAACGTACTGAAAAAGACTTTAAAGGTTCTGAATTTTAGCAGTTTCTTATATTTAGTGTTATGGCAACTGTGAGATTCATTCTCCTTATCCCTAAGCCTCAAAATAAGTTTTGAGAATCTAGCTAAATATGCTGTCATTCATGAGTTGAAGGATATCTGTGAAACTAGGAAAAAGGACCTTCATGCAAAACACCCCAGAGGTTATGCTCTAGTTTTACTGCTTAGTCCATATGTGAAACACAATGGTTGTTATATCACAGCTGTTCAATTTTGATTTGTTTACTAAGTTAATGAAGTCAGTCTCCCAGATTAGAGAGTAAATTAGTCTTTCCTGTTCTTTACTAATCATAATTAGTCTATCCATATGTGAACAAATGATTTGATTCTTTAAAATTTCTATGATATTCTGGACATGGCTTCATCTGGCTGTGTGATCTTATATCTTGATTCTTATATGGTTATACTATATTGACTTCTTACACTAATTTTGCATCTTTCCAAACAAATGTGCCTTTTCCTCACCTTTCAGATATACCCAAATAGTCATGTCAACCTTACTGAATCCCACATTATAAGTCTTGTCTTTCTAGCTATTCTCTGAACTTGACTTAAAAATTATTCAATATTATTCATTGTAACTCTAAAACACACAAGATTAATTTCTCAATATATACCATCAGAAAAGTCTCATTCTAATTCCAACACGTTTTTACTCTCAATATTTATATTGACTGAAATGTCTCTGCATGTATAGTGGTAGGAACATTTTTGGATCCATATTTTTGGATTATGATTTTTGGATTCAGAACATTGTAAAGGTTAATTTGAATTTTGACACTTAAGTAAATGTGTGATTTATGATGCTTTGACTCATTGTAAAGTAAGAATAATAATGATATCAATTATAATCTTCTATTTTTTGAAAGAACATATTAAAAATGCCTAACAAAGTGCAAACAATTATTACCCACTATTTGAAAATCACTCAACATTGAAACCCTAAGATTACTAACTAGGCTTATTGTTTTTCTTAAATTATCATGCCTCTTCATCCTCCACTGGACTCTGTACACAAATGACACAATAAATATTGTCACAACATTTATCTTTTCATGGGCTCTAAAAAAGGGCATCAGACATATTTACTGATAGTGGGATGGGAAAGAATTCACAAAGAACTAAGGATATTAAAGTAAAGAACTAAGGATTTTATAATATAATGTTTTCAATAAAGTATTGCAATAAAATCCTCACTTTCAAGGCTTACTGATTCACTATCTATAATATAGCAATCCAGATCTTACACAAAATTTATATTTCATGTTGTTCTTTCAAAAAAAATGCTCTAGTGGCTAGTGGTTTCTTATACTGCTAACAATAGAAACTTATATTGGAGTATTCCAGTAAAATTAAATGACTTACTATATACTATGTTGTAAAATAGAACAGCTACTATATTTTCAAAGCAGAACTACTCTAATTTTTAGTTATGAGTTTAATAATTTCTTAAAAGTGTGTTCAGTTGTTAAACTGTGTCACCCCCAGAGTAATGACTATACTTGTTCTTTCTGTCCATTAGTGCTTCTCTCCACTCAAACATTTTGTGTCCCACTGGCTCTTCAAGAAGTTGTTTGATCACAAAACAAGTTGATCTGGCATAATGTCATAATTATCAGCGGTTTGAACTCAGGTTAGTTAAAATACTTATTCTACTTTATTATTGTTCAATATTCTGTGCTACAATTAACCAAATAAACTAAATACAGTGCCATAATCACAACATCCATCATACTACACACATCAAATGATGATACAGCGAGGAAAGGAACTATTTCCTTTATCACTCGTGGCAATAAGAGCACATTTTTGCCAGAAGCTATAAAATATCTCTGGACAAACCAAAAGTTATTAATTCAGAAGAAGCATAGCACAGATGCTATTCATATTAGTACCACCCTTTGCCTCCTCATTTCTATTTGTTCCTCATTTACATTTAGTTTACTAAGCTCTACCTTTGGTGGTGATTATTATGTAAGCAGAACCATTTATTCATTTTCTCTGACACAATTTCTTCATCTCTAAAAATAACTACTCTTATTTGACAATGCGAAGTAGGAAGAAAAGGGGGAAGTGGGAAGTGGGAGGGATAGGGGAAAGGAAACAAGGGAAAAAAAACAAAAAAAAATGGAAATAAAGTTTTTGTAAATAGGGAAGGGAGGAAGGGGTGAAGGGAGGGCAAGGTATGGGGAAAAATGAGAACCAAGATCTGTCATGTAAAGGTGCAAGTTCCCAATGATGAATGTAACTGTACTGTATGCCTAAAATGTACCAATAAACTCAATGAGGGGAAAAAAATAAATAAATTTTACTTCCAGGGGGAGGGGATAACCACTCTTACTTCAGAGGCTTGGTACAAAAAGATAACATAAATAAGAAAGCTAATACCGAAAAGCAATATTTTAAGTAGAATCTGGGTAACTCAACAATATTTAATCAGATCATATGATCACAGGCAAATATTAAAGAAAAAATTTGCTCTAAGAATAGTTTCTACTATCTATCATTGATCTCCAGGTTTAAAATGCAACTAAACAGTGCCTAACCCCCTGAATCCTCTTCCTCTATATTTTATCTGATGTAAATCCCCTTTTATTTCTTATTTTCAGCAAATATACTTTCCATACATTCACCAAACTATATTGATCCTTCATTTACACTCCCATAGCAACATCTTCACTTTAGGCCACAACTGCTAGGGATGATAACCAGCTGTGAAGATGTGGTGGATTAACTTAATGGTTAACGTGGAAATACACAGCTGAATTGAATCAACATGGTTTGGGCATGGAAGACCCACCTGAGGACTGCTGCCAAAGTCACAAAGAGAGAATTGGGTGGGGGGAGATCCTGGGCTGTTGATTTTATACTGGAAGTTTGCTGAGGTTGGTTTTCCTAATGTGAACTTGGCAGTTTTCATCAGAGGAGGAGCTCCAGGGCCTTGCTGTCACTGGCAATGGCTGCTGATTTAGTAGGGGGAGCTCTAATCTTCACCAGTAGTGTCACTTCCTGGCACTAGTACAGATCTCTCAGCCTGGTGGCACAAATCTTTCACCCCACCAATGCAGATTTTCTGGCTTTCACCACTGGCCTTTGGGCCTTCCTGGTGCAGATCCTCCATTAAGACTTGCATAAGACATTTCCTTGGGCTCTAGGTCTCTGGATGGACTCTGGAAGACATGGTCGAGGTCTCTAGGCCTTCAGGGGAACATGTGTTGGACACTACTATGGGATGCAGGCCCTTGGCTGGATTCTTTAAGTCTCTAGTATGTGGCTAATGTCTGGCACTCCTCTGCATTTGACTTTTTGGATGAATATTATAAAATAATCCTATAAATTGAGTGTCCTGTATTAAATCTATTTCCTTGCAAAACCCTGACTACAACAGAAGATGACTGCCATCTGTGTGTAACACAAGATTAAACTGTTACTATTTGCCTCTAGATATCCTCTAGAAGCTGGTTCCTGCATGGAACATGGAAGGCTTTCTCTGGATGTTTGCTGGACTTAATAGTTTAGAAGTAGCATGAATAGGTATTAAAACAAATTTATCACTGGATGGGTGGATTAATTCCAAAATTCAAATATATCCGTCTAAATAATTTATCCAACCAATCAGTTTATTCAGCTTCATTTCATAGTTGGATCATTTTGGCTGAAGTTTAGATAAGGTATTTCCTCAAACAAGTATCCTCAGAGGGATAATTGGGTTCTTTTATGGTAGATGCACAGTATGTAGACTGTTCCAAAATTTTTCTGAGTTAAAGTGGTCTCATCAATATTTTGTGATATAGAATTTAGAGGATGAAATTGAAAATATTACTTATATAGCACAGAGAACTATTAAGCTTTTTCATTTTTATTTTAAAAAATAAAAATGTTGCAGATGTTCTATATATTTTGAATAATAAAGGAAACTTGTGCTTCTAGAGCCAAAACAAAAGGTAAACTTTTAATATTGCACATTAGGATCACAAGTATCTTCTGTGTTTGTATTTTATTTTCTAGGCATTGTGCTATTTGTAGGATGAAGGAATTTCAGGAACTCTGACACTAAATTTCAGGGAAACATAACACTAACCCACTACTATCCAATTTCTCCCAAAGAACAACTTAGACATTGATATTTGACAGAGGCAGCCACAGCACTCTATGAACTATTCCTTCCTCTTGGCTCATTAAGCATTATCTGCCTATTATACTGACTTTAGTCCTTTCAACTGTAAAGGCCTATTTGAGAAGCCAAGATTAGAGAGAAAAATTCTCTTCAAAATCTGCAAATGAGCAAGAGCTATGATAATTTTTTAAAACTCAGAATCCACATCAAGAACTGCTGTGCTCATATGAAGACACATCATCAAAAAAGTATGAATTAATGTAAGTTTAGATGTTCATGAATAGGACATAAATTGAGTTTCATGACAATAAATTGTTCTAGAATTTTAAAGAACTAATATAAAAATGGTAACAAAGAATGCATATCTGTATATTTTAAAGCTGTAGCTAAATGACTTGATCATTATGTTCCTCAAAGTATTCTAAAAGAGAATAGGTAGTAATTCTTACTTTTTTTCTCCTACAACTTTGAACTAAACTTTTTCTTTATATAAATCCTTTTCTATCTTTTTAAAAAGATTTTTTAAAAACAAGAAAATCACCTTACTGCTTTCTTTTCACTGGATTCATGGAAGTGGAGGAGAAAGCACTAGGAATTTCATGAGTGTCTTCTAAGTGTAGATCACTATATAAGGTGCAACACATATTAAATTATATTTAATTAATACCACACAGCTAAAAGGTATGCTTTATAGGCCCTACTTAATAATGAGATTACTGAGATACATGGATGCTAAACAATTTGCCTAAACGTATATATTTGGTATAATCTATGTCAATCTTGTGATAACTGATGTTAAGGCTGTCTAATGGTACTCCATGTTGCTAATAATATATTTTGTGAACAAAGACAATTACTGTCTCATGCATATCCTTGGTATAACAACATTCACTTTCCTTTTAAATCACGTCTGATATCTTTTATCTTATATTTAAAACAACTCCAAAGTGTATGTTGTAACTGTGTAAGCAACCTCTACTCACTTTTTTAAGAAAATAGATATTAAAAAAGGAAAATGAAAATTGAAAGAAGAGACAAAGGAAAAAGGCTTGTTTATGTTTGTTTGCTTCTAGGCCCTTTATACCCCACATCCCTTATAGGCACGTTAAATCCATAAGTAGCTTAGTTTAAAATGAATTTAGAGAAACAAAAATTTCAAAATTGATTTTGGGTAAGACATGTAAGATCTTTCACCTTAAAAAACAAATATATAGACTGAGGCCTGCCCTTCTCCTGTGAAATGGACCATCCTTTCACCTGCAAAAATGAGTAATTATCTTTTTCCCTGCAGGTGTACCATGACTTATTACTATAAACCAAATGCAAATATTTTCAGATTCACAAATTCCACAGATTTCCACCACCAAAAACACATAAATATTTCCAGCTCTAGATTATATTGTGCCTCTCTCTTGAGGGACTGCAATCTACTGCTTTGAGTGTGTACTCTAAATTCCACCTAACGAACATCTTTATGTCTCTTTAAAAACTAATAAAATAATTGGTAAATTTGCATAAATTTCAAAACAACTTTTGAATTTGTACTTATAAAAAGGGATTTATCACCTTAATCTTATAAGACATATATGTATCTCCAGAAAACTAGAATAATTAATCTATAGCTATACAAGGTACAAAGTAGGCACTCAACAAATGTTCATTTTGAGGTATAAAACTAAATCCTATATTTAGTATTTTACCTTGCTCAAAATGTAACTATGTGATACCATATTTATATATCATATTATTTTATTCATTCTCCAGGAAAATTTAATTTCTCATAATTACCTACTTAGTTTGACTACAATACACTATTAAGTATCAGTCTTGCAGCACCCAGTTCAACTGGAAAATTGAGACTCCTCTGGGACTACTTATGATTTCTAGTTTTCTGTATTTTTTAAAATTCCCTATGGGAAATTTTATTACTGTCTCTTCCAAGGTCTAAGAAAATTTGGCTCTTTATATTCATTTTTTTTGCTTCTGGACTTTCCATGTCAAAATGGCTCTTGAAACATCACAGAGTTATTATGCTATGTGTAACTCAGTTGGGGGCATTCCCTTTACCAATTATGAAGATGACTGTAGTGAAGGCTTCTTTTTGCTTACCATCTCTTTTTTCCCAACAGTGCTCTGAAACCAGTAGTGCTTCATTCATTTCTGTTCTTTTTTCATTTTTATTTGTTGTCTTATATAGACTGTGTTTATTCCAATTTGCTCTCAAAGGCATCAATGAAAATAATTGGTGTCAATCTGAATGTGACTTAAAAATCAAATTGACCATATAATTTATGCACATTTTATTATTAGTCCTTACCCTGCAGATACACTGGAATTTTTGGGAAAAGAACAATGTATTAACTCTTCAAGGAAAGAGACATGGAAATTGATAAGCAAGTTCTATTTGTAAGAAGAAAAGAAAATGATAGAAAAGAAGTAATAACTGGAAAATTGTACATGAGAATGTAAGGAAATGTGGTAGCATTTGGTGAAAAAAATTAGAAATAAGGAAAATTTCCATTTCTAACCTGTAGCATTTTTTTCTACAGTAAATACATAGGAAATGAGAAGAACTAAAAATGAAATTGAATATCATATTAAACAATGCTTTTGTCCTACATATACAGTATTCCTTTTTAAAAAACTGTTAATCCCTCATATTTGTATTTAGCCATAGCTAAATATTAAACCTACCTGAAACTAAAGTAAATGAGTCCATCTATTTCACACTGTAAGTGGGAAGGTGAGGCTAAGGAAATAAGAGAAAAGAAAAAATGTGAAAATGGAAAAAAATGGAAACAAAGGCTTTGTAAATAGGGAAGGGTGAAGTAGGTAAAGGGAGGGCAAGGATTTGGGGAAAAAAATAGGAACCAAGACCTGTCATGTAAAGGTACAAGATCCCAGTGATAAATGTGATTGTATTGTTTGCTTTAAATGTACCAATATACTTAATGGGGGAAAAAAAAGCAAATTGAGTCTAATGAATCAAATCAACATGGTAAAATGAAAACAACCACAAACACATCATATGAAAAAATCCAATTCCTTAACTATCACAATCTACCATATTAGGAAACTTTGCTCTCTTACATAAATGTGAACTGTCATTATTTTTTTTTCTTTTTAATCCCAGGGTAGTGCAGACTGATTGAAAGAAGCACATCTGTTTGAGTGCAGATTTGAGGAGAAATGGTGTCATATAAATCCTCTCAGCTGTTTCTTAAGGAGAATTAACTTCAAAGCATTTTGAGTATTTAAATTCTTACCCTAAAGCTAGCCAACACACATAGTGCACCATCCGAGGAATTGAAATCTAATTTTAAATTGGAAAACCGGAAAGACTGCATTTTAATATTCTTAAAATCAAAACAGTTACCTCTTCAATCCCTTTATTATCTCTCTTACCCTTAAAAAGCCAAGTAAAAATAATTTTTAAAACACATGGGATTTACATTAGAACTCACATTTGATGAATGTAAAGACCTTCTTAAGGAAGAAAGAGCACAGCCATACATTAGTAGGAGGAAATGAGAATGAAACACATTATTTATTAATGTTGAGTCAGCATCAATATGACACATAATCAGACCTCTCAAAATAATCAGCTAAAGGACAATTATTTTGATACTTTTAATCATTAGATCACTTCATTTGTTCAAATCATAGCAAAGAAAATAACTCTTCCCTGATAAAAATTTCTCCATTCCCAAGGTACTAAAATGATTCAGTATCAATGTCTCAAAAATATTTACAAAAGAGGGAAGAAATCATATTTTGCATGCCTAAGAGAATATGTAATAAAATGGCATAAGTGTTTTACACTAATTAAAATTACTGCTACTACTTCAAAGGCACAATTTTAAAAACCAATGGGGAACAAAGGAAGTAACATTTTAAAAAATACATCCTAAAAAGCTAAGCACTTTACATGCTTCCTCATTAAACTTTCATGACAAATACAGAGAGTATAATTATCTCAATTTCCTGGGTTAACAAAACAAAATAAAAGAAAACTGAAGTTGGGAGTGGTGGCCCAAAACTATAATCCCAGAACACTGGGAGGCTGAGGCAGAAGGATCATAAGTTTGAGCTAAGTTTGGGCAACTTAGCAACTTAGGGAGACCCTATCCCCAAATTAAAAATAAATAAAGATCTGGCAATATAGTTAAGTGGAAAGGTCTTAGCCTCCATCCCTGGGACACACACACACACAGGATACCAAGTAACATGTTCAAGGTAGCAGTTTTTAAGTGATCAAGCTGGGATTTGTATTCATTAACATTCTTTATCATCTTTTCACTATACATAGTTCATTTCATTCAACAGTTATTTACTAAATACCTAGTTCATTCATTTCAATCAACAATTATTTACCAAATATCTGTTTTTCATCCATATTGTATACTTGACCCAAGACAGTGAAAATAAGGGGAACTGTTTGTCATCAAGAAACAGAGGGATTTAGCTCAGCAGTTCGGTGGCCTGCCTTGCAAGCGCAAGGACCTGAGTTCAATCCCCGGTACAAAAAAAGAAAGAAAAGAAACAGAGAAATTAGTTAAAGAACCCCAATCCCTAAGAAAATATTATTCAGTGAAAGTAAAATACTACACATTCTACAGGATTTAATAATAGGTTGGGAAGGGGTGGAGTGGGGACAGAGGGAGTACTGTAATCATGAAAATTCCTGGGAAAAATTACTGGACCTGAAGAATGAGCTAGGCAACTGAAACATGAGCACTGCAAGTACCTTCAAAGTTAAAAAAAAATGTGCATAAAAACATTGGGTGGAGTGGGCCTGGGAAAATTTTGGGAAAATAACAGATGTTTAATAAAGCTGAAGTTTAGGAACAAAGGTGGTAAAGAAGAGATGAAGAACACTAGGAAATTAGGCAAAGAATTCATTTCAATGAGCTTTTAATATGGCTCATTTTAAGAATTTTAGACTTTATATTAGAGGTTATGAGATGCTAATGGAACATTTTAAGCAAGTGGTAACATGGTAAGATTTGAATTTTCTAAAAATTACTTTATCTATGTTAGGAGAATAAATTGTATAACATTAAAGAGAAATGTGAGCAGATGAGTTACATATGCACAGGAATGGAGAAAATGTTCTGAGAAGCAAGGGCTACCTAGGAATTGGGTCAGCAGACTTTACTAACAGGATGTAATGGGTAGAGCTATGTTGAAGTTAATTCAGGATACTGGTCTATAAATTGGTTAGATGGTGGTACTACAAACTGCAAACAGAGAAAAAGTAACATTATGGCACAATTTCATATGAATAACATTGCTACTATTACACTTGATCTTAGCCAAAAGGCCGAGAAGCGATTACATTGCTACTATTAAGAACAATGACGACTAGTTGTTGAACACTATGTGGCAGACACCGAGCTAAGTGCTTCATATAATTTATGATATAATCACTGTACAGATATCCTATCATATATGTAAATTTTCTCAAATGTAATACCTCTGAAGTGATGCTGGTGCTGGTGCTGGTTGTTGCTTGAGGTTTTCTTGGTATACTGAGACAGGGTCTTGGCATGTGCCCCAGACTGACTGTAACAAACTTAACAATCTTCCTAATTCAGTAACCCAGAGCACATGAATTACAGGTGTGTGGCACCTTCCTTAGACATAGTTATTTTTATTATCCCAAGGCAAGAATTCAAATCTGAAAAGTTGATCAATTTCATACAGCTGCTATATATCAGTGGGAACTGAATAGGATGTAAGAAAGAAATTAATGAGAAATTAAAGGTTAACACTTGGGAAAAGATAGCTCAAACCATGGCCAAGTCTCCCCTTAGTGGTTTAAAAGTTATATAGAGATATTTTAGCCAATTTATTCTTCAATAAAAACAGTGGCGAGGACAGTCCCCATGACCTTTTTGAAAGAGAATGAGCAAGGTCACACTGAGAATGACAGAACAAAGAATAAGGAGCAGGCAGAAAGTGATAAAAATAAACTGAATTTGGAGACAAGTGAAAGAATTCAAAGATTGCCCCAAAGAACATTATGCAGCACATTTTAACACAATATAGGTAGATAATACATCAGGTACCTGGTGTCTTACCTGGCTGTCTTAAAAAGTACAAAGCTACAATACAGAAAATGAAATTTAAAGAGGCAAAGTCAAAATATTATACATACTTGCTTCAGACTCCAAAATATTTCAATTATTCTATAGTTTAACCATATAACCTACCGAACAGCAGTACACCCTAGGAGATTAATGTCCTCTGTAAAGTCTACTGCTGTTCATTTATGATTGCATTAAGACAACCCATTGTTAAAATATAATGAACATATGTTTTTGACAAAAATTTTATAAGGATGATTTAAAAAAGAGAAGGCACAGAGGGAAAAATTGTGATAGGAAAAATACAGCACATAATTCTATCAGTAATAAATAGCAGGTCATAGATTCAAGTAAGTCTAATTTATCTATAGTCACTTTATTCAACATGTTTATCCTTATAATTTTCAGAGAACAAATAAATGTTTTAAATATTTCCATGTCTACCATAAATGTGGCTTTGAGGATTGTCAGCAAGATGTTTTCTTATGAATGAAAGATGTATTCAGTGGCCAGAAATCTTCATGTCTTATGTAAAAGCTGGTCTTGAAGAATTTATTGTTTGATGTTCTCTGCTCAACTGTATATAATTTCTTCCTTTTTCTCCCATTTACTTTCAAAGCACAGTCCAAGAGAGGCATATCAGATGTGTTTGCCTCAGGAAAACTATATTCTATAGATCTTTTGAAAAAAAACTCCATCTCAACTAATCAATCCCTAAAACTTTTGTGGAAGCAAAATGAAGGAGGCGAGTAATTTGTATTTATTAAGAAAAAGCAAATGTAGGCACTTTACTGAAGTCTCTGAGTAAATAAGCTCTGGAAAAAATGGGCATTCACCAACCATTTAAACATGCTCTCTAGATAGGACCGGGTAATACTCTCAGGCAACTGGACTTTCAATTAATGCAAAACAGTACTTTTGAGGGCAGCCAAAACTATCTAAGATGGCAAGTCTTGTTAATAATGCTCTAGCAACAATATCTCTTGAGTCAGCTCTAATCTCACTGCTGAGACTCTCAGGTCAGACCGTACACACCTTTTGTTCTTATCTTCACCACAGCTTCCTAACTGCCTTCAACTTCATTCTCTGTGAACACATTAAACACTAGCAACAGAATTATTCTTCTCAAACACAAATTAGGTCATTCCACTGTTTTGGTCAAAGCCTCTGAAGTATTTCCAATGTATATAAAATAAGATGAAACACTTTGGCCTAGACGTCAGATCCTTCTTCAATTTAACTATAACTTAAGCATTCGAGATATATATATATATCTTCCACTACACTCTAATCCTTACATAGCTTGTTTCTTACAAATAAACACAACCATATACACACATAGCATTCTCTATTTCAGTTCCCCAAATACTCGCTGAGCATTCTCAAATCTGATGCTTTCTGTTTTTAGCAGCCCTCTCATCCTTCATAGGTCATCTGTATAACAAGGCTACCCAATTCACCTCAGTTAAAACAAATTTTATTTCTTTTCCAATCTCAAAATACTGCGAATATGCATCTCTTCAAATTCTTTCACTATTATCTGAAACTGTTTCTGTTAATTACTGGATTTTAATGGCAGGACTGCATCTAATTTATTTATGTTTATCTTTCTCCCCTAATCAGTATTGTACATGTTTTGCATACAACAAGCATTAAATTTGCTAAATTAAACTAAATAACATTTGATAAATAACATCATAGACATTACAATTTTATGCCTAAATAAGCTATTTATTACACCATTTTCCTGTTCAGTAACTACAAAATCTCAGCAAAAAGAATTTCACATACTATTTTCTGATTTGTATTTGAATAAAATAAGACTGTAATTATAAGGAAGCTTATAATGATCAAATACATACTGCAATAAGGATACAGTATAAACACATTATTTAATTCACATTAAGACTGCTAAATAGTAAATACAGAGTTTTGACACTATTTTATCCATAACTACAAACAACCGGCAGGAACTTATAAATTCTCTTATTTTACAGATGTCAACTTAAGGTAAGAGTGGAGCAGACATACACAGCATTCATCTAATATGTGTCAGAACAGGAAACAGATTAAATGTGTTTGAGTCTACACTAGTCCTAGTCTATGGCACAATGGACCAGGTTTACAAAATTGGAATGATGAAAGAAGATAGACAAACTATTTTGTATTCTTAGTTAGAAGTAAATATAAACAAAAATTCTTGAAATACTGTACAGGTGTACTTCTCAATAGCTGTCTAAACAATATTTAACCTAACCCATAGAGCAATGGTGGCAGACCTATGGCACATGTGCTACAGTGGGCACACAAAGTCCTCTGTCTTCGCAGGAGTCCAGTTGCTCCAACATAGCCCCAGCAACTGAATGCCAGGTAACAGTGCAAATAGGGGCCGAGTGCACGCTTAGGAAGGGAGTACTGGCACCAGGTGATGACATCACGAGCAATTTGGGCACTTGGTCTCTAAAAGGTTCACCACCACTGCTACAGAGTGTTATCAGATATATTTAAAATCACAATAATTAAAAAATATAATTTTCACTGATACATACTTAACATCATTGACTATATAAAGCTGTTAAGAAATTTAATCCTCAGAACACTGAAGTAATATTATACATATTTTACAGGTGAGGAAACACAAAACAAGGTATTATCAACCTGTCCAAGATGACAGGGTTACAATAATTGATGTTATAATTTTGATTTAAAACTAGGTCTGTTTAAGTGACAATTTCTATTTCTCAACTACAAGCACAAATTCATAGAATTCAGGCAAAATTGCAACACCAGATTTACTGAATTTAGATATTTTGTCATTGTTTACTATTTGATGAGGAGTGTATATATAGAATGGATTCATGACCATTTACTTTAAAATATTTTTAAAAAATTCTATTCATATTTTGATACATCTATCAGGTGTTATTGTGAATCTAATATAAAATGTTAAACATGCTGGTGAACATTTATAATATTTTTATTCACACAGTCTCCCAAAATTTCCAAAATTAGGTGATTTGGGAAAATTTTTCTTAAACTAAATAGTATAAACATTATTTTCTTTCTGCTTATGTTGACTTATGATGTTGTATGTAAGTTATTTTCTCTTCTGAAGAGCATAGCACTTAACACTAAATCATCTCATGGTAAAAGAAACAATGTGGTATTTTCAATTCAGATTTGTGTCTCCCGTATATGAATGTACAATATAAAATTACCTGCATGAAAAGAAGTGCGTGTGGATCATTAATTTGACAAGTTTTGATAATAAAATCATTCCATTTTACCTCTCATTGTGGAATGTAATCTTACTATATGAATACTTCCTTTCAAATTAAATTTATTATAAAACTCAAGAATTATTTATCGTATCAGTTTATAACGAGAATAAAACACATTTGTTTCCAACTCTTTATTTTCATGTTCTTTTGTTTCCGCAGTCTTCAAGGATGTTAAGATAGAATTCTGAAGGAAACTGATGTCACAACAGGACTCAAATATTCTTCCCCCCATTTTGAGGACTGTTCTGAAATATTAAAAATTTAAGAATTACTTTATAAAATCATACTGCCAAAAAGGACTCCAGAGGATTACTTCTTTCTCCAGGCTTCACTCATATCATTCTATACTGATGCTATTAATCCTGGCATTAAATTTCTCCAGGGAAAAGACTATTTCCTCCTGCAGCAACCTGCTTTAGCTCAAAAAATGCCCTTTCCAGTCAGAATTTTTCCCTTTGTTTCTCTTTAGACTATAAATTTTTACATTTAATTAAATCATTTATTTTTTTATATTTAGAATCAAAATATTATCTTTTTTTCATTTTACATTCGATTTCTTTTTTTCTTTTTATTTAGTTTATTGGTACAATCTAGATCTACAGTACAGTTACATTCATTACTGGGATTCTGTACCTCTACATGACAGTTCTTGGTTCTCATTTTTTCCCCTTGTCCCTGCCCTCCCTTCACTCCCTCTTTACATTCAATTTCTATCCTTGCTGAGGTCATGGAATCCCAAATGCAATACTGCAGGGCATTCTGTGTTTTCTCTTCAGCATCAGACGCAATTCATGCTAGCAGCCACTGAGAAACTGACTTAAAGATTTCTGTGCCTCTGAAAGGAAAACAGCTATGAAGTTCCTGTTAGCTCTATCTAGATGATTAACCAGCCCCTCTAAACTTTGAGCACTGTGAACCAATTTTCTTTTGGACCTGTGTTGATCTTTGATGAATAATGTCCTCACAGACAAAATTCTATAAAAGGGTAATTGCCATGTTATAAGGGCTACAGTGACAATTAAAAGATTTGCAGTGTAAACACCTTAAAATGGGGCCTGATACATAGCTAAAAGTCAATAATGTTAGCTATTGCTCCTGCTGCCATTGCTAATATTTCTAATACTCAATTACTATTGTTCCTACACTGTTGTTACTCTGGCTTTTGATACCGTGATGATTTCTGCTGCTTTTATCACCATTATTATTTTTTCACTATTACTATTGCTACTACTCCTACTTCTGCTGCTGCTACTATATTACTGCTATATTTACTTCTTTTTTAAATTTTTATTTTATTTTAAATAGAATTTATTGGTACATTCTAGGTAGACAGTGCAGTTACATTCATTACTGGGATCTTGTACCTTTACATGCCAGGTCTTGGTTCTCATTTTTTCCCCTTGTCCCCACCCTCCCTTCATCCCCTCCTCCCCTCCCCACCTTCAAATACTTTAATTCCATTTTTATATTTTCTCATATTTTTTTCCTTTTCCCTTATTCCCCTCTCCCTATCCTTCTCACTTCCCTACACCTTTGGTCCTTTTCTTCCTATTTCACATTGCTAATTGTCGCGTTAGGATCTTGAGTACTATTTTAGTTTTTCACACCAGAGAAACTATTTGGTATTTGCATATATGTGACTTATTTCACTTAGGAGTATACCCTCAAAATATACCCATGTACCTATGAATGAATCCACTTTCTCATTTTTTGTGGCTGAGTAGTATTCCATTTTATAGAAAAACTACATCTTCTTTATCCAGTTTCCAACTAATGGGCTGTTTCCAAGTTTTCTGCTATATCTACTTCTGACAAATAGACTTTTTTTAAAGAAGCAGTTCACCCAGAAATGAACTGGAATGCCTTGGACAATTAGGATTGCCTTCTTCTGACTTCCCCCTCCTTTTTTTTATTAGTACATTTTAGGTATACAATACAGTTACATTCATCATTGGGATCTTGTACCTTTACATGATGTATCTTGGTTCTTATTTTTCCCCCTTCCTCTATTTATTTATTTATTTTTGGTACCAGGGATTGAACTCGGATCCTTGCGCTTGCAAGGCAGGCCACCCAACAGCTCAGCTAAATCCCCAGCCCCCATCCTTCCCTACTTAAAAAGAGTTTGTTTCCATTTTTATCCTTTTCTCTTATTTTTTTTCCCTTCTTATGTTTCCCCTACCCCTCCCATTTCCCCTATTCCTTTAGACCTTTTTTCCTATTACATAATATCAATTATACATTTTGATCCTTATTTATACTTTTAGTTTATCACACCAGAGAAACTATTTAGTATTTACACAGATTATATCCATAAATCTTTCAGTATTATATAATGTCTACCAACTCCATTGGTGGGTTAGGTGGATGCTACACAAATACAAAAAAATTATAGGGCAAAACCAAATATTAAATTGCTTTAAACAATCTATATTGAGAAACATTTTAGTTATTCCTCTGCAACTATATGTAAAAGGACTTTGTGAAGATAGTTAACTTTTTCATAATAACTTTTACTTTTAAAGGACCCCATAATCATTTTTAATATATGCTCCTCATACAAACACCTATGGGAATATAGGTCACCTACTGGAAAGTTTTCACAGATGAGGAATCTATAGTGTGCAGATGAGACAATTTAATAATGGATCAAAATGTGATTTGATTTTACAGTTTCTGAGTTACTAGCATGCTGTTAAGTCAATTGAAGTCTGCATACCTCAGAAAGGTAAACAGAATAAAAGAGCATTTAAATTTACAAAGGAATAAATAGTGGTTTATTTATCATGTTAGCAAACCTGTATTTAATGAGATACAGACAACACTTCTGTACACAAATGCAGATACACATACACATGTGTAATGAACATTAACCCTTCTCTCTTAATTTACTTTTAAGCAACTCTGATTTACATTATGGTACACCTCACAGCAGATGTTATCTCCTTTCTTCTACTATAAAACAATTTGTCTTTGTTGTTTCTAATGCAGCCTGCCCAACAAATCTTTTCCATTGTGCTAATTCTGTTTGGTTATTCAGATGGCCCTGTCATAACATCAAAAGATGACTATGTGGATATATTAAAACTAATGCTTTTGACAATGCAAATAAAAAATTCAAATTCATGTGGGTGGTACTATTTTTAAAATACAAATCAATGTCATTATACATTTTCCTGCATCCGTAGAAGGTACAACATCAAAAAACAATGGATTCTGCATGGTAATCATAAGTCAAGGTAGGTTCACCAATTGTAGCAAATTTAACAGTCTGATGAAGGATGTTAATAATGACTGAGGTTGTGCATGTGGCCCGGTAGGAACCACACAGGGAATCTCAGTACATTCCATTTTATTTTTCTCTTAAGAACCTAAGAGTTCTTTTTTTTTAAAAGAAGTCTATTAAAAATATAAACTTGTCCCAAATCTCTTGTAACCATATAGCTTTTATTTGTAATGTCTGACATAATAACACATTTTTTGTTAAATAGGAAATTTTTAACACAACAATGTGGCACATTTCTTGATAGAAAATTTTCACTAAATATAAGAGAACTCACTAAATTACCAAACAAGATGTTTTAATTGTTTTCTGCATAAACTGCCTGTTTGAAACCTATAATGGGGATGTTTGGTAAAGTTGTTGAAGCATTATTTGTATCATTCAGAGTCAGTAGTGTTTTTCTTTTTAAGTAGTGGTACTCAGTTGTGGCTATACATTAAAATCAACTCCACAGCTTTTAAACAATACTGATGCCTGGGGATCTAGTGATTCTTATTTAATTTTCTAAGGTGAGTCACAGTTGCTAGTATTTTTAAAAATCTCCAAGATGATTACAAGGAGGAGTCTAAATCACTATTTTAGAAATAGTTATTTTTCTTTAGGGCACTTAGGTCACTTAGTCATATCTAATGATGAGAAAGACCAAAGTTATTGAAAGAGTTAATACAGGAGTGGTGACTTCATTTAAATTCTCCCAACTACTAGAAAGAATATTCTTCAAAAGATTGGAATGATTTTTTTTTAATTACACACATAGTGAATCCTATGAAAACAAAGACTACACCTGTCTTGGTTACTATTGCACTTTTAGGTGTAGTTCTATGCTAACATCATTAGCACCAAAAAAAATTCACTGGATGAATGAATGAACAGATAATGGCACTAAGAGCAACCATGAGTTTATTGAAAAAAGCAAGATTTCTTATAACAAATATGTCCAAATATTATCTTCCTTATTATATTCTCATCTAATTTCAACTTTTAGGGAAATTTAGCCACCCTGTAATTCTTACAGCACAGTTTATACAATTTTCTTCAATAATATAGTTTTCACTTTACTTTTCAATAATATAGTTTTAACAAGCGCTTTTAATAATGGCACTCATTCTTTTGGGTATCGGGGATTGAACTTGGGTCCTTGTGCTTCTGAGGCAGGGGTCACAACCCCTGAGCTAAATCCCCAGTCCAATACTACTCATTCTGAGTGCCTATTTTCTGTATACAATGCTCCTAAGACAGTTCTTAAATATACTCCACTGTTCTCCTGCACCTCCCTCAAACTACCACTCAAATCCTACCACTCCCTCAACCACCACACCACCACACCAACCGATCTTCAAGGTAACTTTTACCTGAGTACGTTTTAAATTCTGTTTAGGAAGAGTTCTTTCTCTTTTTGTATATTCCAAGGGCATTTCACTTATTTCTGAAATGAGGTTAAAACATGTTACACGTTCTGTATCACTGCTACAAGTTTATGCTAATGAGGTGCATTAACAAAATCATTATATAATGCAAATGACACATTGTACAAGATAGGTCTCTTAATCTTAACTTCTTGTTTAACATTCAGTTTTATTTTAAAATATTTTGTATGTATTTATGTGACGATGCTTTGTTTATATTTGCTATTTAGAAATTAAATGGCATTTAGACATTTAAATTTCAAAAAGAATATTTTTAAAACCTACTATTATTTCACTGGCTAAATCAAAAGCCTGAAGCACCTTTCTCAAAAACACATGGGGAGTTGGTGACTGCACAGGAATTTAAGTACTGGTCTGCCCACTTGCAGTTTTAAAACAATAGATTAGTTTCTCTATTATTCTTCTCCCGCATCCAACTAATAAAATATTTCACTGAGTAGATTATAAGCTTTCAAATATCTACAAACATGCTGTAGGAAATATACTTCATCATATTATTGATGATCCAAAGGAAGGGCATTTATCTTCCTCATTCTTCCTTGGTATGTTAAATTTACAGCCTTCACAGCACACTGTAGTCACTCCTTTCAGCTATTGTGAATTTAACCTCAATTATTTTAAAACAGAAAGTGGTGACAACATATAAAATCTCTATATAAGAATAAAGAGAGAAAGGCTGAGGGTTTAGCTTAGTGGTAGAGCATTTGCCTAGCATGTCACAGGTACTGGGATGTATGCCCAGCAGAACACATAACAAATAAGAATAAAGTTACTAACAAATCAGTGACAGAAATAAGTGATGGTATTGGGAAAGAGGTAAAGATAATTACTTAGTTTTTAAGAAAAATTTGTTTTTCTATTTTTTGTTTTTGATATTTTGGTTTTGCAAAGAGATTCAGGCTGTTGTCAACCAAGTTAATTTTAGCCAGTGAATAAGCACTCTGCATTCTTAGCCCAGTAGTGACTGCTGAGGAAAAGCCAAAGTGTTTCCAGACAGAGTGACTCTTGTCTTTGTGTGAAATGACTGGTTCAGTTAGATTTTCCAGAGAAGGCAGGTTTTCACCGTTGGGGTGATCAGAAATGGATAGGCTAAAAGCCTGGTCCAAACTTATAAAACCATCAAGATATAGGATTAAACCATTAAGAAATTGTGAAAATAACACTAATGACAATAACAAAATATAATCTTGTGTTTATTTCATTTATTTTCATACCAAAATCTGATGTAAGTTGTCTTGATATAAATGTATATATGTAAAATATGTATTTATTGCACCTGGATATTTCTTGCAAATTATTTTGCATTGTTTTAACTATTGACTTTACATATGGATAATAAATTATATTAATATTCTGATATTATACTTGCAAGTTTTCAGACTTATAAAGTTTAAAAGGAAGGATATGAAATGTAAATATGGCAACAATGATCACCCTGACCTTCAGAAAGATAACAGGCATAAAATTTCTTTTGAAGATAAAATGTAAAAACAAAAACAGTCAGGTCAGCAAACATTTCCACAAATGTGTTGGGTGCAATGGCGGATAGAGAAGTAATACAATCACTGAACTTTATATAATTTGAATGGAACCTGAGGCACATTTATTTTTGAAATGGAAAAGACAACCAAGATTAAGTAGCATTTAAAAAACAAGAAAATATGTTGCTATCTGTATTTTAAAGGAATTTCAAATACACATTATAAGATATTCACATTTGGAGTTATATTTCTATTAATTTTCCAATGAACCACCCAAAGTCACTTAAGACTCACAATAAAAAGTTGAGAAATAAAACAAAGTACGATGGTAGTTTTTTAAAAAGGCCTTATGAGTCCTAGTTTTTTTTTTTCTTTTTCATTTTTTCCCCCTGCTTTGGCAGAAAGAACAAAGTAAAAGGCAATGTCTAGTGCTAAGAAAAATGTAGACATAAATTAATAGTGATTAAAAATTGTTAAATATTAACAACTTCTTTAAAATAGTGCTTTCAAACATGCAGGAATTAATGACTGAGGGTAAAAAAGATATAATTCAAGCAAAACCCATCAAAGAGGCTTTTATACGAGGAAAACAATTTATACAATAAATACAAGTGTAGTAGTCCAGCTGGCATGCTGCTATCCATCTTAATTATTGCAATAAATAAACCACTGGCCATCACATTTAAAGGACTTTGGAAAATTGGATGATTACCAAAAGATCAGACACAAAAGCTTTATGTTAAAATGAAGTGATGATTAAATCAGAAATTAACACATAATGCTGATGATACATTTTTACTGGGATAAACAAGGTAGCTTTGTCTTTGAAGATTGAATTTATCTGACCTTGTAAATTTCTTGATAATTTGATAAACAATTATATAATTTGTGCATTCTTTCCCACCAGAAATAAGGAAGGGCTGCAGTGGGTTTCGGTCATTTGAGGGTGGGCTAACTTGAGCCCTGGTATTCAAAAAGTGTTACCTCCTTTAACACAGCTGTTTTCAAAATGTGGTTCCAAGACCAGAAATATCAACAACATATGGGAACTGGTGAGAAATGCAAATTTTGAATCCTACACCAGAAATACTGACTGTAATTCTAAGGGTCGGACCTAACAGTCTATGTTTGAATTAGATCTTTGGGTGATTCTGATTCATGCCGAAGTTTGAGAACCACCATTGTACCAAAGTAAAAGCACCACAGTAACATGTTTTCTTCATTTTTGCATCCCTAGTACCCAACTTAGGGCATTAGCTAATCCACAGTATTCACTAATACAGGTGAATTAATTAAAAATAAACCTGTTTTATTAAAAGTAGGTTTAAAAGATTCTAAATCACCATTTTGAGTATTTTTAGTACTGGCAAAGTAAATAATTTCATTTTATAAAGCAGAAATTCAACTTTTTAAAATAGCTTATTAAGTTAATTCTTGTTTGCATTTAGAACCAAATTATTTTAAAATGAAAATTTTCTTTCAAATGACATAATCATTAAAAGTTCTGGATAAAATTCTGTTAAAATTCTGGATAGATCTTTAGTTAGATTTTTGTTATTATTGAAATTTGAGGAGAGGAATACTTAAGGAGAAAGTGATCTTCAAAAATGAAATCTATTACCTATTATTCTCTGAAATTAGCATAATTAATTTTTAAAAATTTAGTCACTTATGATTATAGTTTCTTGTCATTTACCATAACATGATATATTCATAAAATATTATACTATAAAACAATTCTAGTGCCTTGGATAAATTCACTTCATGCCATACATGTGTATAACTTGCAAGAGATGTGCTCTCTTTTCCAAAAATCAATGTTTAGAAAGAGTAAATGAAAAACAGGAATTAAAAAGAAATACTAGAATTTGTATCTGTAAAGACTCAACTTATATTGCCTGTTAAATATGGAGACACATGAAAACAAGAGAATTTATGAAACTCAACAGATATACTTTATTGTATTTTTTAAATTACAAACTTCAGAAAATAGGAAGGTAGGCAATGTAATACATTTCAACCATAGAGCATCATTGAAGGCCTAAAAAATGTTATTTTTAAAAATTAACTCATCTTCAATAAGAAACTTTGTCACTATGAGTTAAATATTTGATAAAAGAGCACAAAAAGAATGTTAAAAACTTTAATGCCACCTAAAGATATCTCTATATGTCTTTTTATTAATTACTAATTTATGTGTAACCATATAATAAAAGAATTTTAAAACTGCCAAGAAATTAATTTAGAGGTCATCATCTTTTGAAAGATATGAAAAGCCATAAGGGTGCAATTTCTTTTTTCTTAATGCTATCTGTGGAGTTAGCCACGTCAATATTACTGATACCATAAGTGTGAGAGAGGGAAAGAATTGAAGAAATAGATGACTGGGCAATGGGGAAACTTTGGTTCCACCATACTTTAACTATGGTATTCAATATTGCTGATGAATATCCCAAACTTTATTATGACCCTAGAAACTATTGCTACTTAAAAACTCAATCTGTACTAACTCCTTTAACCATCTTTTGGTTCTTTGAGGAATAAGCCTGACGAGATTCTAAATAATCTTGTTCCACTTCTCAGCTCATTCTCTTTTTCTCACTTTAAGACTTTGCTCAACCAATATCTATTTAATTTCAAGGTCAATTCTGCTCCTTTTAACTTGTGTCTTCTTTATCACCCACACACGTTTAAATCTTTTCTATTTCAAACATTCCCAGGAGGATGAAATCTGCCAGCACCTTAATATCCTATTTCTTTTATAATCATAACCAGATTCCAACCCTTTGTCTACATTATACTCCAATCATTTCTTCAGCTTCTGTATTCTCTCCGACATTTAGAGTGTAGACCTTACTCATTTTATCCACCACAAAAGTTATATGAAATGACTTTTCAACAAATATGAGTTAAATTAAATTAAAATGCTATAGTATTAATCATGTTTTTGATGCCTAGTTCTTTCTTCAGTTTTTTCAAAACTACATAGAATTCTGCCAACTTCTCCAATCATGTATGCTTGGTCCTAAGAGGGCATCTGAGCCTATCAGAATCCTTTCCCTGAGAATTTGGAAACAGAAGTAGGCAAAAAATGCTGGTTAGTTCACTGAATGAAGGATAACTAAATCCAGGAGCTAATATTTTTAATGGTCTTGGAATCAAATAGCAGTTGAAAAAGAGACAAAGAAAAATGGTAAAAAGAAAGACTGAGAAATGGAGACAGAGGAAATTGATAGGGGTCCTGATCTTGATTCTAGTTTGTTCCCTTGTCATAAGTGCTAGATTCATTGGGTTTCTTCTTTAAAGAGATTTTCAGCACCCTCACTATATATTCCCCATTTTTGCTTAAGCAAGATCTTGTAAACTGCTGTCACTTTCATAAAACACACTAAATAACACAGGTGCCACAATAATAGATCATCTTCAGTAAATTGATTTTAACTTAATTTTAGGAAAAACATTTTTTCAGGGGAAATGATCTAAAATAGAGATCTGATGTGCAAGAGTCACTTAGAATCAAACAGAAAATATATTTCATGTGATTATGTCCAGAGGTAAAATTAGAAAGGAAAAAAAAAGTCTTCCTTTGGAAAGTAGGAATCCACTTGTTGCTGTGAACTTCTATACTTCTATTTGTTCTTCAAGAACAACAATTTCCTTACTCTCAATATTATCCTTTGTAGAACTGGGGTGACAAAATATGAAACCACTGTGATAAAGTGTCTATAAGTAAAATACACAAATGAAACACAGTATACAGACTTACGATTATTTGCTTTCTGATTAATAGAACTATATTTCTGCACCACGAATAAAATACAACATAAGAACAAAACAACTAAAAACAAAAGAAACCTAATATTCATTTCTATGAAGACACATGTAGGATTTCTACATGATTTAGAATTTATATTACCCCAATTTTAATTTTAAGCTCATTCATATACGGTAAGTTTAAATTTGAGGAAGCAATAATATTTTGATTTCTTTGACTATTAAATCAAAGGCTTAGCACTTCATAAATGAATATAGAGATGTAAAGGATTTTCAAGGATATAAACTAGCTATATTTAATATAGAAAAATTCCAATGCCAAGCAAGCTATTTTCTTCAATCATAGAAAGTTTCAAAGTGTAGATATCCGCAATATAAAACATTTGTTGTGCTAGTGTGTAGATTACATAGAGAAACAGAATCTTATCTCTTAAATCTTATATCTTTCTTGGAGATCCATTAGAGTATGGTAGCAGGGCTAAATGCTGTGAGAGACAGCACCAAACCTTACAGAAATCTTTGCAACAACACTGTTGTTTTCTGAAAAAGTTCTAGTAAAGATTGTAGAATCTTGGATCAATGTTCTTATAACAGCTATTAATTCATGCTTTACTTCCTTATCCAGACCTTATCCATTCCTTATAGACCAGTATTCTACAGGTTCATTTAACTTTATTGCTTTTCTCTGAACCAAATCCAACCTCTCTCTAGCTTTACTTAAAACACCGAGATTGAAATAAAGTACACTGCAGTCTCATAGAATGTTCCAAGTTGAGTAAGGGAGAGATTGTAACTTTCTTTGTCTGCTATAAGTTCGCAATCTGTTTGTGCTTGTTATATTGTATTTTTGTCTTTCTATGCCTTATTTATTAATTTTAAGCCTTAATTATTTTATCATTCCCCACTGTCACTGGGGAATCTCAATCTGTAAAACGTTAACATGTTTAGTCCTTAATTATGCACTATTGATGAAAAAAGAGCAAGTAACACCAAACTGAGACAAGGAAGTGGTTATTTTTACTTGGTAGTAGAGTAAAATCACACATTTACAACCAATGGTGGGGGAACCCCACTCAGTGCTAATATTGCCACTAAACAAGCAAAGGAAAATAGTAGAGAACTGAAATAGGAAGTAACTGTTCAAAATCCCCAGCAGAACTAAAACCTGGGTCTTTTGTTTCCTCCCAGTCTCCTTCCTTGCCAGTCTGCCACCAATCCACTAATTACTGGCAAGCAGGGCTCACCAACAAGGAAATTATTGTCATCAATTTGACAATGATCCTAGTAACAGTTACTGACTCACTGACTCAACAATGATAAACCAACACTATTAAATGTTTTCCATTTTGTTCACTAAGTATTAAGGTGCATGTGCTGTTTACATAGTGCCCATATCTAGGATTTAAAAAAAAATTTGTGAAACAATTTTATTTAATAATGTAGACATGTAGTTAAAAAGTACACACTGGTTTTGCTGTGAGAGTCAAACTTTTTTTTAAAAAGTTATCAGTACATTCTATATCCCTGCAAAGGGCTAAAGAGAAAAAGCTAATAGATTGGGCAATATTTCCAGAAGGCAAAGTAAACACAAAGAAAAAAAAAAGATGATCTTATGTTTGAAGTATTTCTAAGCTTTGGTGATTTTGTTTTCTTTTTTCCTGTGGGTAGAAAGGTTTCTTTTTTAAAAATTTTTATTTCTCCCTGACATTCCCTAAAGCAACCTCATTTAGAAGCTCAAGCCTGTAAGACTACTACAAACTACTGTCAAAAATATAATTATTCCTCAGTTATTCTAAGTACTTCTTATCTAGAACAATCTCTAAATTTCTATTCAGAAAATGACATAAGGTAAAAAGAAAAAAGCAAATAAAAAATTGTCAATCTGAAATATCATCAACTTTTAACATGATATTTAAGTAGACTGAGATTGAAATTATTGCAAAAAATGTTTATTTTATAATTTGCTCATTCTTACTTTGAAGTTGTTTTCATGTTAAAGGACTAAATGCAGAAGAAGTATAGCAGAAAAGGAATATAATGATACTAGTTATTTGGTAGCTTCTGAATTAGTCCTTTGTGTACAAACAGTTACTCAATAGAAAATAATTTCCACACAATTTTAATTTTGAAAGAAATCTACAGCTCAATTCAGAAAATATTAATGATATATATTTTATTCTGGTATGACTATAGGCACAACACTAGGCTGTCAGGAAACAAGATCTAATGTACAGGGACTAATAGGAAATAAAGATAGGTAGAATGTGAAGAAAAGTCTGGCAAAAACTAGGTATGGGAGTAACACCTCTAGCCAATGTTCTGGATTTGATAGGTTTTATTTATGAATGAACCAAGAAAGGGAAGCTGCAACTAGGCCAAATCTACCATTTAGCTAGGCTTGAATACTTTTATTCAGTTGACCTATGTATGAACTATAATGTGGCTGATTCAAAACAGATGTGGGGGAAACTGTCCTAACCAAAGACAATTCCTTTGTTCAATTCTGCCTTCCTAACTCTGGTGTTTTAAAATAAAATATCCATTTCTCTTTACTTCAGATTTACTTACTCATACGTTCCTTTTCAGAATTTGAATACACAACTCTTCTTTCTAATATATTCATTTCTCTAATTTTAACTTCCTCTGAAAATTTGAGAGGTAAACTCTACTGGAAAGAAGCAGAAGCTCAAAATGCGCAAGTATTATCTCAAGCCCACTTAAGTCCAGGTTTAGAGTAGAAATTGTATTGGTTAGCTTTTCTGTTCCTGGGACAAAACAACTTGACATGCACATCCTAAAGGAGAAAAGGTTTATTTCACCTCCTAGTTTCAGAGGATTCAGTTCATAGTTGGCTGGCTCAGTCAGAGAATTCATGGCAGAAGGGTTAATGAAAGAAGGCCGCTTAACTCATGACATCCAAAAAATAGCAGAAGAGCCAAATAGAGCAGGCCAGGGACCAGATATCCTGAAGGTGGTGCCCAGGTTATCGCATTGATGAAGTTAGTTCCCTCACAATCAAATCACTTCCCCAGAAATTTCTTAATTAGTCAATTTGACAGTTAAAATTAGCTAGCACAGACATCATCCACGTGTGGGAGAGTATTTTCAAAAAATATTGTTTTCCTAGATTGTCATTAGTTCAAGTGTGAAACTGAACCCCTTTGGACAAGTCATCAACACACACTACAGATCTGAGTATATGCAGATAAACTCAGGTGGAAGGCCAACAGGTACTACTATTAAATGATATTCTATAGCTTTTAGATTTAGTTTCTCTGTAAGAATGAGCCAACAAATATCATTCAGAATTCCTAAAATTTGATAAAGAAGCATTAATTCTTTTATAATATTTGACAAGCATCCCCAAATTGGTCAATAATTCTCTGGATTTCAAGACAGCTTTTCCTGAAAATTTCCCTATAGTATGATTCTTTATAGCCACTGCTCTTCCCTCTTCAAAATAAGAAATAAAAGTTTCAAATAAAGTACTAGAATATATGATCAACTTGGTATTACAACACCACAAAAATAAAATTATTTTATAGTATGATGGTATGGGTACACATAAACAATCTGTGGTGCATTTCTGCTATACAGGAAATTTTCTTTGATGCTCACTTCTAGTCTACTCTTTTTACCTGTGAAGAAAACTCCTATTGCTCCTCTCTTCCCCTTCCTCATCAATACAAGCTGTTCCTTTCAGCTTCACTTGTCTGACATGGTTTTCAGATAGTGCCATTCTCTCTTACAAGATCATGTCTCTTATCATAAAACTTAACTTTTAATCCTACTTGCATAGATTTAAACAAGATGTGTTAATGACGAAAATTTATTCACACTAACCCTACATTCTATTTTTTTAAATTTAAGAATGCTTCTGCTTATAAATGGAAATTTTATTTTGTTCCAGTCACAAAATTGTTTAGGTGAAGCCTATATTAGACATAAAGGATTTGAGAATATTTGAGAATATTTATCATTGGAAAGGGGAATTTTTTTTTTTCAAATAGAAGAGACTTTAAAACTCTCATGTAGCCCATTAGATTAATCTGGAATCTTGCCTGAACAATGAGACTTGACTCCCCCAAAGAGAAAACCTCACTCATTTGGCTGTATTTGTTACTACTTTTTGAAGCAGATTCTATTGCATTCACAACCTTATATTGAAAAGGCTAAAAGTGAGATTAGATTTAATAATTTTAAAATATAAATAAGAGATGCACAGCTTTTTAAGCTTAAAATTGATTATACAATTTTAGCTATTATTTTGTAAAGTACACTAATTTGTATAGAGCACAGCAGGTATTCAATAAACAAGAGCTATAATGACAATGTGTTGTGTTAATACTAATCTGGAAAAATACTTTTATAACATATTTTTAAAAGGATGTCTGCATAGGGTTTCAGAAACATCTCAAGTTTCAGGCCATAGTGTTAAAAATTTAGTAACTAGGCTGTCTATGGGAGATGGCAGAGTACAACCATGATATAGAAGTTAAAATTCTGAACAAGTAAATGACTGCTTAATTTGCTCATTATTTTGTTCATGGCATCATGTAGTGAATGCTAGTTCTGCCATATTCTGGAAAATATCCTGATCCTTGAGTTTAATCTATAAATTAAAAATAGGAGAAATAAAATATTACTAGTTCATCACTGCCTATTTTGAATACGTGCCCATGATTCTCCAGGAAAATATATAATTTTAATATTTTCAGAAACCAACAGTTTTGAAAGTAAATTATTTAAAATAAATTCCTGTATTTATCTGGATAATCTCACCCAGAATTCCAAGAATGACTATGCAAGCAAATGTAAGAAGAGTCCTACATGTTAGATGAAAATGTATATATTTAATCTATGTTGAGGAGCCACTGGAGAATATTAAGCAGAGCATTATAATATTTGAGTCACTCTGATAGCAGAGAAGAAAAGAGATTAAGGGAAGTGTGTTAGACTATGCTTATTATTTTCATCTCCTTAAAAATATTTTGAATATTTTTTAATCCACAGATTCTATCCAAATCCTGCTTTTAAGCATGCACACTGTTGTGCTACTAAGTTACCTCTGGCCTACTTACACTAATGACCTAAAACAACAGTTGTTCCCAGATACTGCGTAGTACAGGCTTCAATGTGTCTCATTTTTAGCTTAAAATTTACATTTAAATTTAGATTTCAATCTCAGGATTGAAATATAATGTTTCACTTTCAGATGGGAGTTATGTCATAATGAAAAAGATACTAATAACTGATAAAGTCACGGAGTTTGCAAATTATTTGTATGCTCAATATGTAATATGACATCTCTATAATGCATATTTCATTTATTCAGTGGGAAAAATGATGTAGTGCAGAGGAGGTATCACTGGCATTTTTATAAATTCGAACAACCTATGGCCTCTCTTCTGTAGCATGTATGGGAGTAAGTTGACTGAAATTCAATACTTGAATAACCTTTGAATTTAGTAAGAGCATATTATTTAAGAACCACACTGTTTAATAAGCTTCATGTGTATTAATTCATTTAAGTCTTCAGCAACCCTATGGGGGAGATAAGTACAACTATCCTTATCATATAGATTAGTGTAGAGAAGAGGTTAAGCAACTTTCATAATGTCACTTACTTGGAACAATGGAATGAAGATATAAATTTCAACACTACATAATGGGGCTAGAGGCCACATTCCCAAACTCTCAGCTATAATGGAAAATAAATACAATAGAACAATCATTTACAGTCAGACACTGTAGTACATATCTATAATTCCAGCTATTTAGGAGGCTGAGGCAGGAGGATCATCAGCTTAAGGCCAGTCTGGACAACACTGGACTCCCAGATCAAAAATAATTGTTTTCAAAATGAGAACTTACTTGAAATAATATTTAAAACTGTAATTTGTTAAAACTGTGAAGAATAAGGTATAGGTCTCAATTCCCAGGCAGCCTTCTTAGCACTGTCATAATGACACATGCTCTAATTTCAATATGAAATATTTAAAAGATGTTTCTGCATTGGTAATTTTTAAACATGCCAGAGAACTGAGTGATTATTTTTAACTGACAGCATTTTAGTTATAAATAAAGAAGTCTAATGCATGGGATTACTCAATTTCTATACAACTCAATAATATCAATTTTTAATTAAAAATGAAGATCATAATTAGAATTTTTCTCAATTAGACTTCATGTAAAATTATTATTTACCATTAATTCAAACCTTTACAAGTGTATGTGCACATTCTTTCTCCAAATCAAAGTATAGCTTTGAATCTTGAAGCTTAGAGCTGGAAAATATCATAAGGTACAATATTTACAATACAGTACTAAATCTGAGAAAGAGTAAAGCAATTGTCAGCATCACACAAATAATGGAAAATAATTTCATTGTATAGGAACTTCTTAGGAGTTGTCATAAAATCTGAAACTTTAAATTTTTTAAATCATTTAAGTAGACTTATGACAAAAATTCTAAGTTTTATGCAAAACATTAACCTCTTCATGACAACAACACTAAAAAATAAAGTAACAGATAAGATGATAGATGCAACAGTTATTGGCAATTTTCTTTCCCTATTTTTTTCTTTTCCCTATTTTTGGCCTTATCTCTCATATATTAAAGTTAGAAATCAATATACCTGTAGTTTTTAATTATATGTGAATGTTTGTGCCCATTACTCCACAAAAATATGTAAAAAAGTAAGAATCTGCCTCTTATTCTGGTTAAATTATATACCCTGCACAAAATTATAGAGAGAATAGAAAGAAAAGGTATTCCTATATTCTTTTGTCAAGCTTTTAAATATATTGTGCTCTTCAAATTTTAGGATTTTTTTCCAAATAAAAGCAGACAGTTCTTTTGGGCCAGGGATTTAGCTCAGTGGCACCTCTTCTGCCTCGCAAGCACAAGGTCCTGAGTTTGATTCCTGGTACCAAACAAAACAAAACCAACAAACAAACCAAACAGTTTTTGACTCAGCATTTTTGCTTCCAAGATATCTTTCTTCCAACATAAGTGTTCCACAGACAATAACATCTATTGCCTTATTGTTTGCAATAACTAAAGATAAAAAAGTCTACATATCCATGAACTGACAAAATGGTTAACTAGGGTCGTATAGTAACATCCAGCTTATCATTTTTTTTTAAAGATGAGGTAGAGCATATGTGCTTATATGGGACAATTTTTTAATCTCTAAACTGTACTAAGTAAAAAAAGAAAAAGTGCAAAATCTTGTACATAGTGTTCACGTTGTACTTTTTAAAAGAGGGAAATGTCTATGTAAATATTTGGTAGTATATGAGTGTTTAAATAAGACAAAGATCTTGCAAACTCCACACTGCTAAGAAAATTAGGGGAATTGCAGGAAAAGTATTTAAACAACTTCAAGAATTCCTGTTTTCTGCCTCAACCTTTCAAACTTTAGTTTCTCTGAAAAGTGACAGGTATGACTTCACCTCCAGGAGTCAGAAGGCAAGTTCCTTCCCACCTTCAGATCTTCAGTCTTGCAATTTTCTCAGCCCACAGATTTTTGCTTGATTATTCCTCAACACAGCTCTCAAATATCATTTCCCCAAACCTTTCTAAGTTTCTGCTAAACTTCTCTGACCAGGTCTGGCCACTGTGGATGCAAAAATGTTTATTTCTTCTTGTGGTACTTAGCAAAACTTTAGCAAATAGTTAAATTGATTCATACATGCTTCCCACAGAGAACATATGTTTTTGAATGACAGGACCTTGAGTGTGGAGTAAACTATTTATTTCTTGTTCCTAAACACACTGCTTTCACATATTGAAGTTACACTTATTGAATACTATTTATTATATACATTAAATGGTCCGATCACAGTAGTGTTAATTTTGGACTGGCAAACACTAACAATGTGACCTCTGGCAAGCAACTAAGCAATTTATATTCTTTAAAGCTCCAAAACTTTTAATATTTGAGTCTAGGCACAAATGAAAGGCAAATCATTGTTTATTTATCTTAGTTCTCAAATAGGGAGCTGAAGCATCTAAGGAATATTCTCATTTTTCCAGTAGCCCTTCTTTCACATGTTAATTTATATCCATAAATTATATGCCTCTAATCCTTCAAAATCTGTCATTGCTCTTGCTCCCCCATGCAGGCATGTGCACACACACGTACACACAGAGAATTTTCTATATTTTCATTTCATGGGAAACTAAGTTTTTAACAGTAGAAAACAGTTTTTTTTAAAAACTGAAAACTACCTGGACATCTCTAGTAAAACTGTATTTTTTTGCCTGAGCATCTAGAAAAAGAGGGTGTAAATTGTGAATGTAAGGCTAAGAATTTGCAGTAAGAATCCTGGCAGGTGTCATATCCACTATTATTATTTTGAGTAGGAGACTGAATGCAAGCATCATCCTAATTCTCTCTGTCTGGTCTTTAGTCACACCTTTTACAAAAGGGATTTTTAAATATCTTTCTATTCCCTCATCTTTCGATTTGAGTTGGGGAACTTACCAGCAGAAAAAAGCAGAAGTGACAAGTTGCTAGTTCTAGGCCTCAAGAAAACTTGTATGTTCCTATTTTTTCTCAGAACTCTGTTTCTATCAATGATGAAAGACCAAGGAGAATTCACTTTCCTGAACAGCAGCCAGCCTACCTCCAGAAGTACAGTTGCCTAGACTGATCAGAAAACATACCCAATCAAGACCAGATTAGATTGCTAACCTGAAGAATAATGAACTAAATAAATAGCTACTATATTTTGGACTCTTATTATATAACAGTTAACCACTACACTGTGTTTCAAACATTTAGCAACAGCAGATAAACTTATGTTTTTACTAGATTTAGACTAACATGAATCTTTCTAACCATTAACGAAAATTCTTTGGTATATGATGACAATAGTTTTAGTTGCATAAGCCAAAACTTCTCCCTTCATTCGTTCCTATTAATGAGAACAAAAGTGCAACATCCATTACATTGTGCACTTAATATTCTGTCAACTTTCTTCAGCCCCATCTATTTTGGGGGATTTCTGAGATGGATGAACCTAATAACAAACACATAGATACTTAATTTGGTAGAATGGTCTATCTTTCCACCAACAGCCCTAGACATACTGCTAGGTATACCAGGTCATGTAATTATTTCTGACTGATACAGCTATAGTTTCCACATACAAAAGGACTTGGGAACTTCTATCACTTTATAGCCTCTCTGTAATTTTTTTAGATTCAAATTGGTAGTAGGTTTACTGAGAAACCTTGCTGAGAAAAACAGAATGGAAGTTGTATAATTTATTGTGAAAGAATTTCAGGCTCAGTCTGAAAAACAAACAAACAAACAAACAAACAAAAAAACCCAACTGTAAATAATGCCATGGCTAAGTATAGCTCTCAAGTGAATTTCAAACACTTCTGTTCTCTTGGAAACTTAGGTGAATCGTTTCCATGCCAGACCATGGGTCTTCTTCTTCCCCTCTTCCTCTCTACTCCACTCTCCCTCTATTGAACTTCCCATAATTTCAGTTCATGGAAGGTAAAGATTTTAACAGTACAGTATTTTAGCTGGACACCACTTGATCACCTCAGGTAGGTTATATTTTTGGCCTAAGGAGCTAGCAGGGAGAACACACCCAGTGTAACATGCTCCGGGCTATGATCTTATCTCTCAAATGCTTGACATGAAACAAACACATAACCTGATCGTGATATATTCACTATAGCTGATATTTAAATTTTAAAAGGTTAAAAAAGCTCACTTTGTCAAGATGAGGAATGACCTTATAGTTAAGCAGTCTAAGAAAGACAGAGATAGGCAAGTTAATAGATGTAGTGTGTTATTCAACTTTCCATCATTGTAACAAAATATCTGAGATAATTAACTTTTGAAGAGAAAAGGCTTTTTTGGCTCACAGTTTTGGAGATTCATGCCCATGATCAATTGATGTCATTGTTTTGGGACTGTGACAGGGCAGCACACAGTGGCAGGAACAAGGCAGAACAAACAATTTATATCATAAGCTAGGGAGCAAATAGGAAGAGGGAGAACCTGGGGTCACCTTTGGTTTATGCCTTCAAGGACATAAATACCTCCCACTAGACCCTGCCAATTAAAGGTCCTATCAGCTTTAAAGAGTGCCAATTTGGGGTCAAAATCTTCAACACACAGTCCTCTGAGGGATAGTCAACATTCTAGCTATAACATATGGTGACTGTATTATTTGTCATCCACACTGTACTTCTGAAGAAAAGAGGGTGCCATTGATACTTGTAACAGAATATTAGGCATACACTTAGGATTGTCTTGTCTTAGATATACTTGGATACTTGGGCATCCTATTCATAATGTGTTTATTAAGCCAGATAGCACCAAAAGATAATAATTAAAAATAAATGCCCACAACAAGTGTCAACAGATGTTACCTGGGGAATGGCAGGTTGATTGTACCTCAAAAGGGTTCACAAGATGAATATGTTATAGATCACTGTATAGCCTCTATCCCTAAAACCTTAAAAAATTTTTAATGTGTATAAAAAGTTTTTCCATTTTACAAAGATGAAATCTCAGTAGCACAACTCATAAACCAGCTTATTGGTTTACATTACAGCAATTACTGCCAAGGGAATACAATGTTCACAATCTCTCAGCCAGTGCATCCTCTCCTTGTAAATTAACTATATAAGAAGTTTCATTCTAATTAGAAGATTTCTTAGTGACCATGAAATTGCAGCATAGGAAAATTCATTATATTATGTGAATATTTAGAGCATTAGGATTTATAATGAGTTCTATCTCTCTCTCTAAAAAAGCTGCACCTGCTAAGAGGACTTAGAAGGCCCTATCTTCTAATTAGAAGGCCACATTCACTACAAAAGAAAATGTTTGTATGCATAAATGCTTCAAATAACTACATCTGGTCAATCACTCTTCTTTTGCAATGTTTTCCATACTGATTCAAACCTTTTCCATCCTTAGCATAAGTCCTTTACCAATATGCATGTTTAATTAGTACACTATCAGGTACAATCATATCTTAATGGCTAACGAATCCTTGTTGTCATTCAGACAATTTTGCATCTATCTGTTCATTCAGGATGATTTTATTTTCCAGTTTAGATCTTATGAGTCAATATTACACCCTTATTCCTTGAGTTCTTAGGGAAAATCTTTTGGTAATCTATAAATGAGAGGTGCTGCCTCATGGAGGAGCTTAGGGTTCTATATATGTATTAGTTCTATTTATTTTTTAAGTAAAAAGGCTTTTAATGTTAATCATCAAATTATTTTTAGTAGTTTAATATTTTTAGTATATTTTCAATACATAATGATTACATTTATCATGGGGAGTTGATACATGTGTATCACATATCTTCATTTCTTTCAAAAAAATTTAAAACCAGGAATAGTGGCACACACCTTGGTACATGGGAAACTGAGGCAGTAGAACAGCCTTGAGTTCAAGGTCAGCTTGAGCAACATAGTGAGATCAAGGTCAGTACTACATAATTCAGGCTGGCCTTGATCTCACTATATGTAGATCAGACTGTTCTGGAACTCACTGTGTTCCTTCAGCCTCAGTGTCATTAAGTGATAAAATCACAGGCATGACCTTTAATCCCAGAATTTTGGGAGAATGAAGCAGGAGGACCACAAGGTCAAGCCCAGCCTGAGAAACACCCTGCCTCAAAATTAAAATCTGAAAAAGAGCTGGGGATGCAGCTCAGTGTGAAAGCTCCGAGTTCAATCTCCAGTAATGGAAAAAAAAAATGAGGCAGGGAGGGAAAGAAAGAGGAGGCAAAGTAACTTCTAGGTGTAGATTTTACTGACCTAAAAAAATATAGATGGAAATAAAATTTGACATTGCAAAAACTCAACTGAAAAAGAAAGTAACCAATATCATAACAACCTGGCAAAAGTTAAAGCAAAGGGAGGTATGGGGAAAGAGAAAAATTAGGATATATTTTATTCAATATA
>NW_022900936.1:49672355-49677355 GCF_012274545.1 Fukomys damarensis | reverse complement strand
TTTTTTGGTATCTGGGATTGAATTTAGGACCTTGTGCTTGTGAGGCAGGCAGTGGCATCACTGAGCTAAATCCCCAGTCCTGGTAGATAATTTCTGGTGAATATATTCCCCCTAGGTTAGTATCATTATGTAGAAATACCATGAATTCTTAGATCAGATACAGGCATGTTCATTAAGTATCTCAACACAGTCAACTCAGGTAATCCTTTGGTTAGGAGCTGTTTTGGACTGTGCACACCTCTGATTTTCCCTCAATGGAATGGGTAATTGAGAACTGACTGAATAAATAACAAAAAACATTAAAAATTAACTTTATTCTTAACATCCACTAGAATAATGGACTATGATAATAGGTTAACAAAAAACAATTACTGAACACTATAGTACATCTGGAACTAGTTCTATCTGAAATATATTTGATATTCTACTCAATAATAAGAAAAATATGAATTTTATCATGTAAAAAGAAAAATTAGGTGTATAAGATATTTGTAACTCCAAGTTTATGATAACACTTTATACACTGCAAGGATACTATAATAACTATAGTAACTAACCTTGTTTAATAATATAAAACATCCTCTTCTTATATATAGGATATATGTTTTAATTTGGACTTTGTTCTACATAAGAAAGGGAAAATTCTGCTCTAAATTTTAAAAATTATTTAAAGTATAAATTGCCATTCTGGTGGTCTTTTTATACTTCTTATTGAAAGTAAAATGAGCTTAAACTCAAAAGTAATAATCAAACATAAATTTATCACCCATACCTCCTGACAAAACATTCTTTCATATTCCAATGAGTTAGCTCATTCTTATAAGTCACATATGTTCAGGTGCTATAAATAAGACAGGCCTTTGTGAAAACTAAATTATAAAGAATAAAATTAACATTTTGAGAACTGAGTTTAAGTTTCTAAATGCATAGATACTTTTATCATAGTTGCATCAACATGGTACTCCCGTGTATTTGGGATATAAATCACATGTGTCTACCTGAATTAATAGTTTTAGGGAGCTACAACTCTTTGGTTGGATTTTGTGCCAGAACAGGAAAAGGTATATGAGATTATGAAAGATTTTAAATGTTATTTGAAAATATTGCTGCTATTAGACACAAACAATGCTGATACCTCAGATAGTGCTCAGTTTTACAAAGATCTGGGTTTAATGGCATGAAAATTTGAGGGAGGAAAAGAAAAAGGAAAATTAAGAAAAGATATATTTTGCTTTTTTTTAGTAAAATGGTCAGAGTGATAAGTGGAATAAATTAAAAGGATATTCTATTCACAATATGATAAAATCATTACAACACATTTTGCTAAAAATTTCAAAATTCTGATAAAAGAAATTACTAATCTTATTATAATCAAAACTGAACATATCACAGAAAAATTAATTTAAAAATGAAAAATGAAAAGAGGCACAAAAATAACTTCCAGAGTCCCAACATTCTTATATGGTATATCTAATGGCTGAACACATGAATATTAATATAAAGAATATTTTGATAATATTTATGACTATTAAAATGGGATTTTATTGACTTTAACTTCTTAACTCAAGAAAAGACAAGCATTCTCATTTCTATTACAAAGGATAGGATACCTTGAATTTTCTCAAAAGTCAGAAAAAGTTTGGAAACTAGTAATGCAAAATACTTTGGATTTCTTTAGGTGTTACAATAAAAGAAAAATTTTAGCATTTTCTGTTTCTTCTATATTATAAAAAGAACTATAGGGTACTCATAGCAGGCCTTGTCAGATGAACACTATAACACCAATCATAACTTACATATTATTCTAGAATTTATATATGCAGTGTAAAAATGAAAAGGCAGATTTTCAGCACGAATGGGTGACACAAGAGTTTTCTTGAGACCTAAAAACCTTTCTCAGTTTTAAAATCACTTTTCCCAGAAAAGTGGGGGACCAGTTCTTCTCCATTGTCCTTTTAAATTTTTGTTTAAATAGCCCAATTAAGGAATTGAACAGTAAGTAGGAACTACTGTAGTGAATTTATAAAGGTAGAAAAAGAGAGATTAGCAATTGGTCTCCATTAGTACTTTTCTAGCAATACAGTTTATATGACTTTTGTCCAGGAGACTGTTAGAGAAATCCTATTGGAAAGTAACGCTGCTTGACCAAATTAGATCTTTTACGTTAAGTCGTTAAAAACAAAGCATGTTTGAGTTGGAAGAAATCTCAGAGAAGTTTCTTAATCCACCCTTTTATTTTGTTATATGAGAAAGTTAAAGCTCAAAAAAGGTTAAATGACTTATTCAAGTGGCTAACGATTCTGAGCCAAGCCTAGAAAAGCAATTTACTGTAAATAGCTGTCCATTAAATAAGTTGCTATTGGATTAAATAAATAAAAAAAATATAGACTACTAAAATGTTTGTAGTTTTTAAATTAACAGAACCACATTAGTAGTCTAAAAGGAACATTATTTGAGTTGATGTTTCCCTTAAAGCCTGATGAGATATATTATGTTCCAAGTACAATATCCCATTAAAAACATCTTGATGTATGCTTACATAATGGAAAGAACCTTGTATCCGTGAAAATCCCAGAGAAGGTGGCACACAGATGATCCCAGTGAACAAAGAGTTAACTGTAAAGAAAGCCCCACCTCCTTGTAAATAGTGAGAAAGCCTTTAAAAAAAATTCAAAATGTCACCACTGGCTGACGCTCTTCTACGAGAAAAATGGTATTTTTTTTTTCCCCTATCTCGGATGCTGAACGCACATTTCATTGCCTTTATCTTTGAATTCAGTTTGGGTAGTTGATATATATTGATTCTTCCTTTACCTTCAAAACAGGCAGCATGGCACAGCTAAAATATATCAATGACTACAGTAGCAGCTTCACAAATTCAAGTTTTTGTCTTTAGTACTGGATGCACGCAATATATTAAAAATGCTCTAGAAATGAAGGGAGGTAGCAGGGAAAGTTAGTCAGCTCCTGGATAAAGCCAGCTATTGGTGAGTTATCCCCAACTCCCTCTGCTACGCAGAGAACTCCGAAGGAAGCGCACTTGCCACCCCAGGTTTTGCTCCTGGAGCAGAGACACTGAACCTTTTGTGCCATAATCTTTCCTATCAAAACGCCCAGACACGCGTAAGAAGTTTGTGCTGTGCCAGACCAGTAGTTCAGGGAAACCGCGAATCGGAGGGTCTTAGCCCTGCGACCCCAACATCATCTGTGGTCTGAAGAGGTGCGAGAGCGCTCCCTGCTCGCCAAAAACACAGCTCCCGGCAGGCTGGACACGCAAATCTTAGGCGCAAATCACCACGAAATGGGTTTGAAAGCGTAAGCTCTCCTCTTTGGCAGTCAAACGTGTGTGTCGTGTGTCGGGGAGTGGCGATCTGTCCTCTGGCGAAACGAAAACCTATTCCTGTTCAAGCCCAAGAAAAAGGAAACTGGGCGTGTGTGCGTGGTGAGGGGGTGGGGACTCTCCCTGTCGCGAAAGGGTTAAACTACAAACCAACCCTGAGAGGCGAATCTTTACATTTCACAAGCTGTGTCACCCTGGTCTGTCCAGCTGGACTCTCACCTAGGCTTAAGAATGTCTGACACTGCTGGTGAAAAGGTGAAATCCACACTGTGCCAGACCCCACAGGGTCTCCCATTCCCACTTCCCCAGTGTTTTCACCCTGCCCCACCTGTTTCAAATCTCATCCAACTCTGGTTCCATGGTCTCCACCCCGGAGCCCGAGGGTTTGTCAGAGACGCCTTCTTCACTCTCAGAACCAGCAGGTGAACTCATTACCTCACCCCACAAAAATAACTTTAATAAACAGATCTGGAAAGGGCACCTCCCCCCTAAACACACACGAACACACGCAGCAGCAGCAGCAGCAGCAGCAGCAGCAGCAGCAGCAGCAGCAGCAGCAGCAGCAGCAGCAGCAGCACAAGCAATAGCAGTTCTTAAACACTTGCGATCTCCCCCCACCCCCGCCCCCGGTTTTGGTCCCCAGCCTTACTTTGCCCTCTTTCTGGGGAAAGATTCAGAGGCTTTGTAACCTCTCTACAGTTGCTAACAACTGAGGGGGATGCGCAAGAATAAAAGACGGAAAACGAAGTTTTTAAAAAATTCCTTTGAAAAAAGAAAAGTAAAGGGGAAAAAACGAACAGAAACCAACAGAGCACAAAGTAGTTTAGCAACTCTCTACGAAGGGGTAGCAATCAAAACTCCAAAGGGGAAGAAAAATCCTCAAGACCAGCGAAGAAATGAACCTGCTGCTCAGTCAAGCGCGTGTGAGCGCGGACAAGCTCCTGTCCGCTGCCTGGCGGGCCTGACGATGCCGGGGTCGGGGAACGTCCCCGAGGGAGAGGAAAGGGATTCCCTGCGAGATATTCTAGTTGTTGAGGATTTTTGCTTGTTTTCTTTTCTTTCTTCTTTTTTTTTTTTTTTCTTCTTCTAATGCTCCATGTAAAACTGGGCTGAGACTCCATCACAGGTCCCGGAGATGTACAACCCCCTCAGAAGATCTCACAAAGCTGGCTGCTAATTCCAGTTCAGGCCACATTTTTTGCCAGCGGTCACCCCGGCACTGGCTACCCACCCAGACAATGGAACAACAGCGCAAGCCTTAGGATTTTTTTTTTTTTAATGGCCTGACTGAAGTCCTTTCCTTCTCCCCCACTCCTTCCGCCCCTTCACCTCACACCAAGGGGAAGTTCTAGGGGATTTATTACGGAACGGTGCTAGTACTCATTTCAGCCGAGAGCTAAACGAAAGGAAAACTGGCCGGGGGCGCAGGGCCGTGGACCCTAATTCCCAACGACCGAAGGGCTCGCGGGGAGGGAGGAGCCGCAGGGACCGGGACGGGGGCTCGGACAGACCTTGCGAGAGCTTCCGCGCCCCAGCCCGGCCTCACCCAAAGTTCCTGGAGATTTACCAGGTGCCCGCGCTCCTCGCTGCCCAAACTTGAGCCCAGCAGCGAAGCCGGAACGCGCGGCTCGGGTGGCTGAGCCCGCCAGGTCCGCGCCCA
>NW_022900936.1:49635522-49671846 GCF_012274545.1 Fukomys damarensis | reverse complement strand
TCTTCCTCCTTTCTCCTCCCCGCCACCCTCTATGCCGCGCCGAGCAGGTGGCTGGAGCGCCGAGCCGCAGCCTAGAGGCGCTGCAAGACCGAGTCGGAGACTGAGCCCAGTTCCGGGCCCCGACGAGGGGGAACCGAGCGCCTCGGCTGCGGAGGACAGTGGGCGGGACTTGCTCGAGGCTCCGCCCCCCGTATACACCGGCCAATAAGAATTCCGCACGGGAGGCTGGCGCCCCGGGTGGGGTCGGCTGGGTGGACTCATCCCGTGGCTGCCAGGTGATCCGGCCTCTCACTTCCAGCTGTTACCTCACCCCGGCCTGCGGTTCACAGAGCCAGATTGCTCTGCTCGGCACCCAGACGCCCACCTCAATGGCTCACCCCTCAGAGATTTTTCCTCCGCTGTGATACCGCAGCCTTCCTGCCCCATAAAGACTGTCACAGTGTGGAAGCGGGGTGTGGAGAGCTCCTGGGGTCAAAGGGCGGGAGCGAAAGGGGCAGGAACGGGCGGCGGGGGAGGAGGGGATTCCTCTCCAGGGAGCTGCTGGAGCAGCTGCTCTGGCACAACTCCTTGCCCGGCCGATTGCTCCTGTATTTTGCGCAGCCCCTTTTCATCTCCAGACCCCACATGTCCTTTTAAAGACAGACCTTTGAGTCTACTGCCTGGAATCAAAAACTTGCTTTCCCCTTCCCCCAGTGGAATTTTAATCAAGAATTTCTAGACTGTACTTCGTCGTACGGGTTTTCTTGGTATCTACAAAATTGAGTGTGCTACTTTTATTTTGAATCAAGTGGCGATTTCAAGTTACAAAACAAAATCTTAAATTACTCATATGAAAAGCCAAACTCCTCCCGATGGTTCCAAAAAGTCAGGCACCCCAGCAGATGGACACTCTTCTCAGGCAATTTGGAAGTATTGCACCACCTCCCAGGCGCAGCATTGGGAAGCTGCGTCGCTGTCAGATCAGGCAGAGAGCATGCAGCAGTACTGTCCTCTGGAACACAGGGGTGGAGCTCTCGGAGCCCCAAGTGGCTCTACATCAGGAATGCGGGATCACAATTTTCGTCCCCAAAGCTTAATAAAATTGCGGACCCTCATGCACTTCTCCAGGGCATTAAATGGTGTTTCCTGCATCACTGGGTCGCCTCTGTGTGAGACCAGTCTCCAGCCGAGAATGCTAACTAGTAATCGTCACATTCTGCTCTTCTTCAAAAGGCTGCAAGTCACCAGCTGCATAAGGTGGGAGGGTGTGCAGTCAGGAGGAGCTTTCTCTCTCTCTCTCTCTCTCTCTCTCTCTCTCTCTCTCTCTCTCACACACACACACACACACACACACACACACACACGAGGGGGGGCAGAGAGACTGATTTCTTTTTCTTCTTGTGCTTAAAAAAAATTAAGCTCCATCTTTAGCTGGGATTTTTTTTTAAAGACTGCCTGTCTTGTTCTCCTGATTCTCCTTACATTAACAGTATTCTAGAGAAAAGCTCTTATTTTTCCCCTCTATAAATAAATAGCTTCTCCCACTTGATTTTGACAATAACCTTCATCTGCATCTTATGAATCAACAGGAAGGCGAATGCCTTTTAACACTACATTTCATGAACTGCTATCATGCCCATAGATTCCTATGAGTTTCTTTTCGAGAATTGTTTTCTTTTAAATTGAAGCTCTAAGTAGCATGTATTAGAACAAAGCATCTTAACTGTGTTTAGCTTGCATCATTGGACTTTCTGAAATCTTTTATTTTGGGATGGGAGCTATTACAATATAATTATTACAAAGCAGATCTTCAGAACATTCTTGAGTCCAAGTGTCTGATAGGCTCTCTTACTGTGATCTGATCATGGTCAACTCACCTTCTTTAAGCCTTAGTCTCTTCACTTAGAAAAAGTGATGACAATGAATACTTCTACCTCATTGGAGGGCTGTGAAGATTAAATAAGGTCACACAGAAAACTGGCCAGAGATATTAGCAGGAACTTGGGCTTTGGGAACCACATAGAGTCTTATTAGGATCCTTTGATCTGCACTTATTCAGTGAGTAACCTTGAGCAAAAGTCATTTTTATCAATCACTATGTTTTGACTCATTGGCATATCACTTTCAAAGGTGTGCAGCTAATTTGGGTCAAAATATTGATATGTGTTATGTCTATTTAACACAGAATTCTGAAAGCAACAGATACATGTATGCATTGTAACTCCGAGATGCATATGTTTGTGTGCATATAATATATATTGTATGTATTTGTTGTTTTTAAGAATTCCTTTCAGAGAGAAATATGTCTTGGTTTAGGAAATTGCCTTGAGAAGCTATTGGAATAATAGCTTCAAAGGCTATTGATGACATATTGTTAAGGTCACAACTAATGGTAGGACTGCTCTGTATTAAGCAAAATAATAAAACACTAAAATAAGACTTTGGCAAGGGAATGGAGCAAGATGCTGAAAACATAAAGGGACATAGAGTCGTGCAAGCATGAGCTTGCAAATGGTCAAGGCCTTTAAATATATTAGTAACTTTATTGAATACTTACCATTTATTAGAAAATTCTACATAATATATGTGAATTAGTGGATATAATCTCCCTCAAAATAATCCCATTAGGTAGGTGCTATTATCATTTAATTTTACTTTTAAAAAACGGAACCCCGGAAACATGAAATAACTTTCTCAAGGTCAGGAAAACACTGATTCATTACAGTGGTAGAATCAGGGTTGTACCTCAGGCACACTGATTCTAAAACTGAATTCCTACCCACTTTGCTTTATGCACCAAAGATGCATAAAAATAACTTAATGCCTTTTTGGGTCAAGGGTCTTGATTTAAAAAAAAATTTAATAAAGTTTGTTACCCTCAAACATATTTTTCTTGAAGATATTAACTTGCAAGGGCAGCATACACTATCTGCTTGGGCCAGGTACAGTGCATATGAGATGGGGAGACCATTTCTAAACCGAAATAATGCAGCATAAGCAAAAGCTCAGAGTCAGAAATAAATATGAGAGTGTAAGTTTCAAAAAATAATGTCATGGGGAGAGGGAATTTGTCTTTCAAAAATCTCAGAAATTGGGGTGGGATCTGCTTTACTGAATTCTTTAGACAAAGAAGATTTCTAGCTTTATCTGCTTCACCATGACTTTTGTTATAATGGAGAATACCTAGTATTCCAGTGATATTTATCATGCAGTTTAGTCATGCATCAGAGAATCTTGAGTACTTCTTACTGAAAAAGGGAAAATGAATAATTCTTAGCCAAGGAAAAATATTTCATGTGACCTGGAACATGAGAAAACCTTTGCATTTTAAGTATAGAATACATCAAGCAAGACAGTATTCTCAAACCAATAACTTGATACAAAAGGCATGTTTCTTACTTAGGATATGTTAAGATTAGAATTTAGAACCCTACTCTCAAGGCTTGGGCAGAGACTCTTTGCCCTTTATAAAATCTCTAATCCGTCAATATATGACAACAATGCTAGGACAAGAATGGATGCCTTTGAAGAACAGAGATAATTTTTTTCTCTTTGATTAACCAACCAAAAAAATTTTACACTGATGATAAAATTTTCCCCAAAAGTTTTGATAACAGATTTTTTTTACCACTGTATATCAAAATGTTTTGTGCACCTTCCTACATTTTTAAACATAACTGTTCAATTCAAGAGTATGTGACAAATCTCTACATTCCCATCCTCTATTAGTAAATATTCATGTAAGGAATATTTTGCAAATGGATTGGACATGCCATAAATATTTATGAATGAGAAATAAGTAATGAAAGAGAATTCTCCACAGAATTTACTCCTTTTCACAAACTTAAACTTACAAGGGGTAGTAATACAAAGAGACAAAAGGGTTTTTTCCGTTGAGTCTTCAATGATTGCATCAGGGAAGATTAAGATACGCAAAAGGAAAGAAAGACTCTTGAGTCAGATTCTTGAAACCATAGTGAGAACTTTGAAATATAGGTTGAGCATCCCTAAACACAAAACCCTAATTCCTTAATCCTTGTAAGCCTAGCGCTCTATTTTTGGAATGGTACATATCAACAGTATGTAATAGAATTTTTTCGCTTCAAATTCTTCTTCCCTAAATTTTTCTAGGTAACATATATGAATGTTATGCAAAAATTCAAAAAATTGTGACCTTTGAGCTAAATGGGTTCATGAATCTGAAACTTTCTGAGTGCCAACACGATGCCATAGTAGAGAATTCCACATCAAGGGATACGTCAAAGTAAAAATACAGATGCATTAAGGATTTTATATATATACATGTGTAATCATCTTCAGACTATGTGTATAAAGTATGTATTAAATTTAAATAAATTTTTTGTTTAGACAAGGATCCCCATGAGCATGATATCTCTCTCCCTTTCTCCCTCCTCCCTCTGCCTCCTTCCCTCCCTTCTTCCCTTCCTCCTTCTTTCTCTCTCTCCAAAATTAAAAGGTTCTGATTTGAAATACTTCTGGGCTCAAGTATTTTGGATAACAGATACTCAACTCAACCTACATTAAGTGAAAAACAATATGCAAGCGAAAAAGAGTAGTAAAAAATGATTTGCTGTCAAAGAGAATACGACCAAATATGACCTTAAGTATTAAGGGGCCAGGGAAGAGTATAGGTTAATAATACACTAATGACAAAGATTGAAATACAGGACTAAGTAGGATTTATAGTAAGTCTAGTAATACATAATGATTTTAAAGAGGCATGACTATTATACATATATGAGAATACTCATTTTATTTCTAGATCACAAGGTTTGTAACTTATTTCTAAAATTACTCCAGATATGGACTAGAGGACACATGGATATGTTTTCTTAAGAAGTAATTCACTGAGCCTGGGATTTAGCTCAGTTGTATGGATGCCTGCCTCACAAGCAAAGGGTCCTGAGTTCAATCCCTGGTACAACAAAGAAAAAAAAAAGTAATTTACTGAATTTTGTTACACTTTCATCCTGTTTAATCTCAATTTTTAATAGGAATATTGGTCATAGAATATAATTCAGTGACTCACATTATCAATAATGCTAGCTAATAAAGATACGTCACTAGAGTTCAGAAGAGCAAAAACTTTCTATCTATAGTAAATATTAGGTTCTTACTTCAGACTGCAGAATGTTCAATGTCTGGGTACAAAAAGGACATGCATAGCTATTTTAGTTGAAACTAAAAATTCACTTAGTCATTTTCCTTCCTGTCTCAGACATGAGGAATAGAGAAAGAATCTAGTTAAATGATTTGACTAAGAAACTTACAGTAGATGAAATGGATGTCAAAAACTCTCAGTGTTTTAAAAGCACATAATTCATTAATGCTTTCAGTAGGTGCATAAAATTTAATCAAAAAGTAAAACAGTCAGAGATGGTGCCTACAACCTGAGAATTTCTCCTCAAAGGTCACTCTGTGCTTTCAACTTTAAACTAAGATAAACAGTTCTATTCACTTTGAGAAAGTAGAAAATGACTCAGAATATGGTTATTCAAGTGTGTGATAACTAAGAGAAATTTCAACTTTAGTATTTTCAAAAAGTACTCTAGAGTCATCTCTACTTGCATTGTCATATTATATTAGCCATTTTATCTACAATAATTATACCCACAAATGTGAAGTAGACTATCAGCAAAAATGTGAAATAATATATATTTGGTTTTCTAAAACAAACAAATCACCATGGACATAATAAATATCTGGAAAGTCATATGAAGTACCAGGCCCTGGTAATCCATATTATTCTCCCCTAAAATAAATAAGATAATTAGGTTTACAGAGAAGCATCAAGAACTAAATCTTAAGAAATGTATAATTCCTGAGGAGTAAAAAAAAAAATCTATTATTATAAAACATTGATAACACTCAATCAGTGCTCATTGATCACATGATATCAGTAAGAATCTTATATTTTAATGCTCTTCAGGATCTTACAAGTAATTTAAAGGGACAATTTTCAATCTTTATTTAAAAGCAACCCTTTTTCTTCTAATGTAAGCTTCCAAGTCCAGTTTTCTATTTCCTTCTGTTCTGTCTCCAACAAAGCGTTCTCTTTACTGCTCCTAAGTCTACCTGGCACACCCCCATGTCAGGACCCTTGTACTTGCTGTTTTCAGTCCTCAGAACTCTTTCTCCTCAGCTATGAGTGTAAATCACTACAGAAACACTTTAAAGGTAGTTGTCCAAATGTTGCATTCTTATTTAACCCTCCCATGAGCAGCTATTTAAAATTTCAGACAACCCTAACCTCAATATTCTTATCTCTCATTCCTGCTTCATTTTCCTCTGTAGAACCCATCACCATTTACCATAACATACATTTAGATTATTGTTTACTTTGCTAGGATGCAAGCTCAGTGAAGGCAGAGATTTTTTTTTTCTGTTTCTGTCATATATCTACAATAGACAGCGCTTAATAGACATATGATGTTATTTGATTAATGAATTCATGATTACAGGAGTGGATAAATGTTGTACAAGGTAATAATATGGTAAAAGTGTGGCTGTTTTGGTTGAATTTTGATAAGCAGCCTGAGGCTTCATCTCCTGTGAAGAGTCTAAGGATTTCCAGCGAAGTTAGAGGAGACACTGTGATGGACCAACTACCTCTCAGGACAGATGAGATTATTGAGGTCTCAGGAGTCAGAAAGACTTTACCAAAATTCACATAGCTTTGGATATCATCCTTGTTTAAATGCAGATGTAACTCTTTCAAATATAGCAAATATACAAAACATTCTGCAAGTTTTAAGTTAAATTCTAGGGATAATAGAAAATCTGGATGCATATCAGACAGCATTAATCAATTTCAAATAGAGTACATTTATCCAAACTCTTCAGAGCAAACATTCTGAATAATGTTCTGTATAACATTTCACTGAGGCAAGATTATGAATTCAGTATGAATATTGCAAAGTTTACAGGCTTAATTCAGTATTAAAGATTTTAAGCTCAGTGTTCTTTATATTTTGTTCTTTACAGGATGAATTTGGCAAAATTATACTTCTAAGCAATGTATTCCACAAACACATGATTCATAACCTATTCTGCTAACGCTGCTAAAGGACAAATATTTAATCTAATTTAATGTCCAGCATTTTAACATTATGTGGGGCTGTTTAATGTGTTTACTTTTCTTTATAAGGGCAGGAAACTCACTTAATAATTGCAATTTAAGGTGAACAGCTTGTGAGAAAGTGCAATACATATTAAAGCAGCTATGTAAACCCAAGCATATAAAGATTTATAAACATTGTGTAAGCTTTCATTGAAATTAAAGCATCTGTAATGTGTTCTAGCTAGTAGAGGAGTAGATTAAATGACATTTAACATATTTTTGTTCAAAGTAGTTATTTGATGAACCTGTTAAGGAAAATGACTTGGCTTGTCATCAAGAATGGCATCCGAGTTACAAAGTAACACATCATATCCGAGAGTAGTAAACATATCCAACTAGAAAAGGATCTCCGAAGAGTATAATCCTTAACTAATTTTTCTACACTAAAGGACACATGTGCAAATGCATGTTCCATGTACAAGAGTGCATGTTCCATGATTATTACTTGGATTTTTTTTTTAGGGCTAACCCAACACTGAGTTCAGGATTAAATAAACCCTAACTCAACTTGTGAAGAAATCCTGAGAAGTGTGATAGAGTAGGGCTCATGCCACAGCCTGACTGGGACAGTGGATTTAAGTTATTTGAATCTTTTCCCCACACTCAAAGGTGAGTCATTTTTGATTCTCCTTTCTTCCCTTCTATTACCTCCTATATCTGGGTTACACCCAGAACAACTAAAATGATTCCTCTCTTACATTATGTTGAGGTACCTTTTCCCATTCAAAACAACTCCTGCTATGAAACTTAAGAGGAAAAATTTTTCTCATACTGATTTGTCCTTTCAATTCAAATTGGTCAACATTTCTTTTCTGTTTTCTTTTCAATTTAACAACTTATCTTTTGCCTATTCTATGATGGCTAAGTATATTAAATTAAAAATAAAGCCATGATAATTTACAAATGAAGAGATGAGGAATAAGGGTACTGCGGTCTGTGTGCTAATAAAAGAGATTTCCAAAGAGCGATGAGTCATAGATCAGAGAGACAAAATAGAATAAATTAGCATATTTTACAAAACAGAAGAAGAAAAAAGTTTTGTTCTCAGTATTTCCCCATCCCGCTATGTCTATCTGTCTATCTATCTATCTATCTACCTATCTATCTATCATCTTTAATTAGAGAGGAAGTTGTATAACACCAGCTAGTCAGCGGGAGTTTATGATCAAGTGAGAGCATTTTTAAATATGATTTTGGTAACAGTCAGGATACTTTCAGCTGAATGTAGCAAAAACACCACTACAAATAGCTTAATTGAGAGAAAAAAGAAACGAGAGTGACTTACTGTTTTAAAGAACTTATAATTTCTAAAAATGCCCATATATCCAGCCATTGTAGGACCTAAGAACTTGAGCAAAACAGTTGAAGCTCTTTGACTTTGTTTTCATAATTTAGCCATACATGCTTTTGCTCATCTTTGACTGTTTTCTGAAGTTCTTCTGCAGCAGCCCAGAATCTTCTGTATTAAACAGTTACCTGGAGACTCAAGCCTCAATCAACAGAAATTGAAATCCTGAAGAAAGTCTCATTCATAAAAATAGGTGTGATTGGTTCTGTCCATTTCTTGAGTAACCTAGTAAGAAGATGACCCAGTACTATGATTGAACAGGTAGTCATGTGTACACCCCTGGGAAGTCATATGTGTACCTAGGAAAAGGTGAGTTTTATGTGTGATAGCAGCATAGAATCTCAGGATCAGGGAACCCTTTCTCAATGAGCAGAGAAAACCAATACACGATTCATTTTCCCTACATTATTTTGTATTGATTTTTAGAACTAATATGCCTTTCTGTACTGACTGCACATAGCAGAATCTTTTGATTAGCACAGAGGAAAAGAAATAGAAATCTGCTGCATCTGGTAAACTTGTTTTCTCAACTTTTCCCCTTTAAAGGGCTAGCTTATGGACTCAGAGGGAAAACAAGCATGATTTGCAGATATCATCTATTATTTTTTCTCTTTACTATTTAAAATACATAATTATGTCAACAGTAAGTGAAGTGTTATTATTGTTTTATACTTAGAAAGATGTGAAGTAAAGTAACAAAATAAACATTTTCTGGTCTCTACAAATATGTGTTTTTCTTTTGGACACAAGGTGAATTTGAAGTATATGCATCCCTCACAGAATGAGCAGGTTTTGAAGGTGAGTATCAAGTAACTTTTTTCAACTTTATTTTCTACATGTTTTTCCTAAAGCTTATTTTATGTCAATATAGCACTTGTATCAATCCATTTCTGTTCTTGCCATAAGGAATAAGAAAAGAACAGAAACAGACAGAAGTTAATGTTAGGCCAATCTTTTTGAATTTTCTAGATTTGACTCCAGTCTTTAAAGAGTATTTTCAATTTTAATAGTCATTAAAATGAGTGTCCATCCAGCAAAAGTTTTAGATGATTAAATCAATATTTAGGTCTTCTTCAAGAAAACTGGTAGCACTAAAAAACAGTGATTTTTACGGAAGTACATATGCAGTCAATTCTAACTTAGTTTTTCTACTTGACCTAACTACAATTAGCTCAATCTCTCTGCCTCCTTGGAGTATAACTAAAGTAATCCCTGCTCCAACCTTCTTTCAATATCTCATATTTGTCAACAAATTACCCCAATTATCTCCCTTTTTACCCCTAAAGTACTAATTAAGTGGTTTTTCCTTTTTGTACAGTTGTGTGCTAGAGACCTTTCAGAGCTGATTATATACATACATACCTTCTCAATGCTACTTCCAGTGATGTCATGCTGGCAGGTTAAAAGCTACTACTTTGTGGTTATTTATGCCTGATAGAAATTAGAAATTAACGAACTGTGTGAAACATTTGTGATCTCAGCACTCTGGGAGTCTGAGGTAGGAGGAAGAAACATTTGAGCCCAGCATAGGTAGTTTAGTGACTTATTGAGGCCCTTTCTCAAAATAAAGGGGCTGGATATGTAGCTCAATACAAAAGCTTTGAGATCAGTCCCTAGTATGGGGGGAAAAAAAAGAAAAAAGAAAAGAAAAGAAAAAATTTGCCAAAAAGTATATATCAGAATATTTTGTTTTTTAAGACATAGTTCTTAGAAAGAAGAATCCAAAAATTCATTTGGAACCATAAGAGACCTAGAATAGCAAAAGCCATCCTAGGCAACAGACACATGGCAGTGGGTATAACAATTTCCAATTTGAAACCATACTACAAAGCCACTGTGATAAAACAGCATGGTACTGGCAAAGAAACAGACTTGAGGATCAGTGGAACAGATTGGAAGACACAAAAACAACTCCAGATGCACTCAGCTACCTCATCTTTGACAAAGTAGCTGACAGTCCCCACTGGAGGAAAGACAGCATCTTTAATAAATGGTATTGGAAAAACTGGATCTCAACCTACCAATGATTAAAACTAGAACCTTGTCACCATGCACTAAATTAAAATCCAAATGGATTAGAGATCTAAATATAAAAAAAGAAACACTAAACTTGCTGGAAGATAAGTTAGGCAGAACTCTGGAAGACATTGGCATAGGAAAAGACTTTATGAACAAATCCTCAGTAGCATGGGAACTAGCAGAAAGAATCAACAACTGGGATCTCATCTTATTAAAAAGCTTCTGCACTGCAAAATAAACCATTAACAGAACTAAGAGACAAGCTACAATGTGGGAAGAAACATTTTACCAGCTACTCCTCAGACAAAGGACTATTATCTAAAATATCTAAAGAACTCAAAACAACCAGCCCCCCCAAATATAAAGACCCAGTTCTAAAATGGGCATGTGAAATGAACAGGCATTTCTCAGACAAAGAAATAAAAGCAGCAAGTAAATATATGAAAAAATGCTCCACATCACTGGTCATTCGAGAGATGCAGATGAAAACAACACTGAGATTTCACCTCACCCCACTAAAAATGGCTGCTATCAAGAAATCACACAACAACAAATGTTGGCACAGTTGTGGGGAGAAAGGAGCCCTTCTCCATTGTTGTTGGGAGTGCAGACTGGTGCAACCACTATGGAAATCAATATGGAGATAGCTCAAAGAACTAGGATTAGAGGTTCCATTTGACCCAGCCATCCCTTGCTGGGTATCTTTCCAAAAGAATTAAAAAAAAATCATACCACAGTCATATATGTTCACCCATGTTTATTGTGGCACAGTTTGTAACAACTAAATCCCTGCTCCACTGCTGGTGGGACTGTAGACCAGTGCAACCACTGTGAAAATCAGATTTTTTAATAAAATGGAATACTACTCACCCATATAGAACAAGAAAGTAGATTTGTTCATAGGTAAATGGGTACATTTTGAGGATATACCCCTAAATGAAATAAGTAAGTCACACATGTGTGAATACCGAATAGTTTCTCTGGTGTGAAAAACTAAAATAGTACTCAAGATCCTAATGGGACAATTAGCAATGTGAAATAGGAAGAAAAGGACCAAAGGTGTAGGGACAGTGAGAAGGATAGGGAAAGGGGAATAAGGGAAAAGGCAAAAAATATGAGAAAATGTAAAAATGGAATTAAAGTGTTTGAAGGTGTGGAGGGAAGGAGGGGGTGAAGGAGGGTGGGAACAAGGGGAAAAATAATCACCCATCAACTGGAGACTGGATAAAGATGTGTTTTTAAAAATTATTATTAAATAGAGTAGTACTTAGCCACAACGAATGAGAGACTAGACTTTTATAGCTAAGTGGATGCACATTGAGGCAATACTCTTAAGTGAAATAAATAGGACACAGGTATAAATACTAATAGTTTCTCTGGTATGAAAAACTGAAAGTGTAAATAAGGATCAAATGGTGTAATTGATGTTGTATAATAGGAAGAAAAAGTCTAAAGGAGTAGGGGAATTGGGAAGGCTAAGAGAAATAAGGGAAAAGAAAAAAATAAGAGAAGAGCAAAAAAAAAAAGTAAACACAGTCTTTGCAAATAGGGAAGGTTGTAGGGGGTAAAGGGAGGACAGGGGAATGGGGAAAAATAAGAACAAAGAAACATCATGTAAAAGTACAAGATCCCAATATTGAATGTAACAGTGTTGTATACCTAAAATGTACCAATAAACAATTTTGTTTAAAAAAAAGACCATCATATATTGCTTTGGGCAATCAGCAGATAGTGAATCCATAATAAGTGCTGTGTTAGGGGATGTTAGTAAAGTATATAGTCAGACAGTCACGATACTTTGCTCAGTGATACTTGAGATACAGTTAGCAGAAAATAAAGGCAGCACTGACTAGTAAAGAGGGTACTAGACTGGGATTAAGGACATCTAAGTTTTAATCTAGGTAAGTAGCATATAAAAATTGCCTGAACTCTGGGATGTTTCTTTAGTTTTGAATTCTGATTCTATCACTGATTATTTGTGCATGCTTCACTGAGTTACTAACTTCAGCTCTTTCGTTTGTTGAGTGTAGTTAAGGGTTGCATTATATTTACCCTGGAATGTGATCATAAGGCTCAAATATATTAAAGGATCTTAAGTGTGTGGACAGCAGTCTGTGTATAAAAGTTGACTACTACTATTCTCTCCCTAGTTGATTGAATGGTTTTAATCTTCTTAAGCTTCATAGGTTGTGACTATACCTATAAAGTCAGAGGGCTAGTTGATGATCTCTTAAGAGATGTTCTGAGTAAACGTTTTTGTGCCTACAATTTTTTATTCTGTGACTAGATAGAAATCTTTCAAGACAATGGTTCTTTGGAAAATAAAAATTTGTCCTTTCCATCTCACTACTTCTAGTCACTGTCTTCTTCACCTCACATATCCATGTGCCAAATTTATTACCAGAGTTCCTACCACGGGCCTTTCTCTTAATTCTCCAGGCTTCTGATAATCTTCAGACACACAGAGAGTCAGACAGACAGACCCACATACATTTATTTGATTATGTTTCTTTCTTTCTTTAAAATCTGTGCTGTAGTCATTTTATCTTCATTATAAAAGTTACACTTAATAGTAAGATCTCTGGAGGTCTTGACATTCTTGGATGTAGTTTTATATTTGACTCCCTTTGACTTTATATTATAGTATTATCTCATCAACTTTATGCTCAGGCACTGTTTCCTAAACATACCAAGGCAGCCTTTCTCAACTATGCCATTATATGTGTATATGGTTGTCTTAACCTGAAACATACCTCCCACTCACCTCCCTTTGTTTGCTTGGGATACTCCTACTCATATTTCAAGACCTGCCTCAGAGGACCATTTGTCTGGTAAGACTTCCTAATCCCCCTGGGCAATGTTAGTCACTGCTGTCTCTGTATTTCTACAGCTCTAGTACTTACCTCTTTGATATATTTATCTGTTTACAGGTCTGAATCCTTCACTAAACAGTGACTCTTTAGAAGGGATGTTCTAACGTCTGGAGTCAGACTGTCTGGTCTACAGACACCTGCATCAACACACATAAGATACATGAGTTTGAATAAGCTGCTTAACTTCTTTAATCCTTACTTTTCTCACCTATAAAATGGAACTAATATATTAATTGTAGGGTCCTTATAATTATATGTGAGGTTTCTTTCCAATGCTTGCCACATATTAAGAGCGCAAAGAATATTATTAGAAATGATTATGGTGATGATAATTATGATGGAGGATCTAGCAGGGCAGAGAAAAGAGAAAGGATGATGCAAAAAAGAAGTTTCATTTATATTTTTAGCCCCTGATGTGTTCTCTGATATCTGGCACTTAGTAAATGGTGGATGAATAATTTGTGATTCCCTGTGTGACCCTATAACAAAGCCAAAGTGACTAAAAACCAAATTGTTCTTTTCTATGTGAGTCAGCATTGTTAAATTAACCTGGGATGCCAGAAACTCAGGGGGTTCACAGAGCAGGAGAAGGAAGATGAGGAAAAGGAGAGAGAATGATTAAGAATTGTGTTGTCAGTGCCTATTGTCTATTGAAGCACCTTCCTTCATAGCTTTGTTTGAGTAATTTTGGTTGCTTTTAGTACCAGGAATTGAAACAGGCTTTAAAAAGGAGGGAGGAATGAAGATGTGCGGGTGGCAAGTCTTGACAGTGGGCCCATCCAACGTACCCACTTTGGATCTAAGGTCAGGCAAAACAAAACCGCTTTGAAGTCCTGTGACAATCTGCAGGCTAAACAGCAACGCAGGGAGGGGTTGGAAGGCAAGCAAAAGGGAATGAAAATGTGTGTTCCAGTAAGAAGAGCAGACAAGGATAGAGAATGAGGGACTACTTCCACCTAGGGAGGAAAGCCCGGGACTAGCAGAGACTGAAATACTGGGAATGGCAGTCCAACTCAGTGGTAGCAAACTCCCAAGTCATTTGGCAAAAGATATCTCGATATACAGGAAAAACTGAGGTAACCATTGATGCAAAGACCAGTAGAGAATTAAGCTTCGGACTCTGTGGGAGGCTTGAAATGGAGAACAGAGAAAGTGGAGGGAAATACTGCTAAATTTATTTTTAAAAAGAAGAAAAAGAAAAAAGACCTGCTCTCTGCTTTCAAATGAACAATGAGTACTCCGCATGCCAAAGTTGTGGCTGATTCCTTTTTGAACTCAGCATAGAGAAAAACAGAACCACCCCCTCTCCCCAAAAAGATAATCGAAAAGAGAGAGAGAGAGAGAGAGAGAGGGAGAGAGAGAGAGAGAGAATGAAAAATTTTTAATCTCCCTCTCCTCCCTTTCCTCAGCTGTGCCTTTCCAGCCTGGAAGCAGCTCGCCCTCAGCTTCTCTTCTCTAGCTGGAGCTGCATTTGGTAGCGAACCTACACAGATTGTGGCCCCGCCCTTTCTCCATTTTGTTCCCGCCAATCACCTACTCTCTAGGCTTCACAAAGAGATCTAGAGGAGGTGTCTTTGAAACTTTAGGGGAAGTGGCAGGCTCTCAAAGAGTGCTCCTATCCTTTTTAAGAAACTGCCCTCTCAATGAGCAGAGAGGGATTTCAACCGCCAAGGGCCATTACCTTACAACCCGGAGAGCACAGGGATCTCAGGGTGCTGGACGCAGGCTGGATTGGTTGGCGACCCTTAAGGGGTAGTCCCTTGAAATCACCCTGGGATTGGGTTCTTCCCAGTGAAAAGGTCACTGCGAGCTTTGCTGATCACAAGCCCCTGACTCATTATTTCGGGGAAGTGGATACCGTCATCTACATAGATGAGTTTCACAGATGTGTTAAAATAAGCAAGTACACACATATGACTTACCCATTATCACTGGCAAAGAGTCCAAGGTTTTTCCAGATTTGGGCTTGAGGACGCTCCTAATAGAGTACCCTCCCACCTCCTGCAAAACCAACAACAAAAATTTCATTGTTAATGGATCTAGATAAGGTCTTGTAGAAATGACAATTGCGTTGAAATCAACCCCTAAACCCATCCAAAAATAAATACTACTGTTTTTACTAGAACGCTTTCCTCAGCAGCTGAGAATGTGTAACTCCTTGCAGGCTACTATTTGAATTGTCCTCTGGAAACTAGCGACAGGATTGTGAAATATTTCACAGCGCAAACGGCTGTGCAAAGCCTAAGATCTGATTATATCTCTGGGCTTCTTGAAAATTGTTTCATATTTAGGAGAGAATGCTGATCTTGGCGTAATTGATACATAGAAAATTATTGAGGTGATGTGGGAAACAAAATCATAAGGAATTCTAGGACAATATCTTAAAGGGAGCATTTAATTCTCTGTCACTCAAGAAAGAGGAGCAGTTCAGCTTTCAGCTGTATCCACATTATACAGTCAGCCAATAAAATATAATCCCCATTCAAGCTATTAGAGTGGTGCTTTGGGTGGCAGTTGGGATTTTTAGCTTGGTTAAAGCAAATAAAATACTGTAGAAGGAATGAAATCAAACTTGTTGAAACTTGGATTTGCAGAAATATAAGGCAGCTTGGAGAAAATGAATTCAGGTGGAAAATGACCTTTTTATTATGTTCAGGAAGGCATTAGAATGTCAGGAGAATTGGAGGAAAAGAGATTTATTACCATAAACATAGTTGACAAGCTCAATTTTGTTGAGTATTTTGGATGGAGGATGGAAACCAGCATTTTGGCAGTGATTGAAATAGCTTTGCAATGTCTCCTGGTAATCCAAGGAGACCTGAATGGGGAAGAAATGTACTGTCCCAGGTCTGCTAAGAGGCTCCAGGGAGATTCCTACGACCTGAGTATTGAGTTCCACCATAGACATATGTATTTCTTGTCAAAATAAGTGTACTAGGTGGGTCATATAAGATAAGAGATGGACTGTATCATCTCATATAATTTTTACTTTCAATAGAAAATAAAGTTTCTCTTTTCTCCCCCTCGTATGCCCACACATATATACAGATATGTGTATGAACATATTCATATATATGTATATATTGCTAATCCAGAGAAAAGATTTTCTAAAAAGCCTTAACCATATTTTGTAGTAAAATAAAGTTATGTGTATATATTGCTTTATAATTTGAAGTCCACATTCAAATTTATCAGAAACACATCATCAAAAATACAAACCCATCTTATGTGGTCAAGAGAGCTAAAATTAGGCTTTTCGCTTTAAAGATGAGGAAATGAGCATAAGAGAAGGGAAGTGCTTTGTCTAGTGTCCTTTTAACATTGCCACAAGACATTTTACAGTGTTTGTGATTCATAAGCACGAATTTAAACTATACTGGCCCGAACACATCCTCTTTTCCTGATAATTTTCTCTCTTTTAAAAATTTGTATATTTCTAAATATTCTCCACAATCTTCTCCCTCACTGTCACACTGGGGATGACGTTCAGAGCCTTCACAATGAGCTGCATTCTGATTCCCTCCCATTTTTATTTTAAATTTTGAGACAGAGTCTTGCTAAATCACTATAGTTCCCATCTGGGTTCTAACTTGCAATTTTCCTTCTCTTTATCTCTAGTCATTGAATGTAGGGAATTGTGTTGAGGTGGGGTATTGGAACACTTTTAGCTAATTGTTGTATGTCCAGAACCAAGAAAAGTGCCTAGCAATTTGTAGGCACATGATACATATTTATTAAATGAATGTATGCATGAAAGAAATATTTAACAATACCCATTTGGATTCATTTACTATCTTTCTGGTTAGTTTTATATGATTGTTATTTAATTACTTTAAAAAAAAACCTAATGAAAGTAAGGACTTTACAGAGTCCTTCACATTTAATGAAGAGGTGATAGTCCTTCCCTGTTCCTCTTAATTCTTGATTAGCAACAAAAGGTGTTGCTTGGAACATCATTTCAGATCACTGAGTGACCTCTGCTAAGGCAGGGAGACTTTTTCTGTCTTCTGTCCTTGCTATTTCCTATTCCCTCATCACCTCTCTCCCATGTGTGTTTAACCTTCAGGCAGTGTCCTTTGCCTTCAACTGGTTAGGAATATATTTTTCCTGGACCAATGCCTTGGATTTAAGATCTTTCCAGACTTTTTCTTCCCTCATTAAATGTTACTTACCCCATTCCCCCTGGTATCTGCTTTCCATACTATTTTATGCATCCAGGGAAATATATTTTTAACTTTTTAGAACCAAGTAGTCTCAGAATTAAAAAGCCACATTGTACAGCTCCTCTCCAAGTGCAGCAAATCTTTTTACAGCATTGACAAGTGAGAAGCAGTGTGGGTGAGAATACAGTCTCTGGACACAAGATAGATGTTCTTTCTGCCTTTTACAAATTATGTGACTTTGGGCAAATTACTTAACCTTTCTAAGCTTCAGACCCTTCATTAGAGAATGATGATAAAATCGTTCCCATCTCCTAGGGCCACTGTGAGGATTGAATGGAAAAATGCAGACAAAGCACATTAAATAATTCCTCACCAGTAAAATTCAGTAATAGATAGTAGCTATTACTGGTAACATCCTAATGAATAATCATTCAGATTCTATTTCAATGTCATCGATATTGGAAAAGGAGACTTGCATTCTTCAGTGAATCAGATCTTTTTGAAGATACATTGTCCAGCTATAAAGCCCTTTGTAATTTAGATTAAATCTACTTTATTTTACTTCTATCCATTGATCTCTGGTGTTTATTTGGAGTAATATAGAACACAAACACACAATTTCTCTTTGGTAAGACAGCATTTATACTTTAAATACAATAATTATTGTGCATCTATATATCCATTTCCATCTAAGATTTCCAAGTTCCTTCAACTGTATTTCTCTATTGTGGTTTCTCACTCCATTACCATCTTTATTTCTCTGAGATAAAGTCTAGCTTACCTATGTGCTTCAAGAATAACACCAGAGTAAATTGCAATAGCTTCATTGTTGTCTAACAAGTACAAACTATAGGGCAGATATTATCTGCTATGATCTGGACAATCTATTTCTACTGAAATCTGCAATGCCATTAGATTTCTTAGCAACCTAGTCACACAATTGGAGGTGTGTCTAGTTCATCAACCACAAGTTAGAAGTCTTTGTCTTTTTCACATGAAACACTTATAACCCATATTCAGTTTGTTCTGTACATGAGTTAAGGGGTATTTAAAAATATGGTTTGACATTTATTTATATTAACTCTCACTAAGGTAACTTCTGAAGCAATGTCTTCAATCTGATTGTTCCCCCAATTTTTCCCCCTTTCAGTACACATGAATGATAATATTCACATAAAATGCAAAAGCCAATGGGCATACTCATTTTTATTTGTGATTTTCATTTGCTGGTTTTAACTCAACCCTTTACTCTTGTAAAAATAAGCATATCAGAAATGGAATGAGTGAAACTTGGTCTGAATGCAAAAATCAATGGCTTAAAGAGTTTAGGTAATCTTAACTGAGTATCTTCATGATATTAGGAACATAATTTGTACAGTGTCAAAAATACAGAAAACATAAATAATAAAGGAATATCTGGGACATTTGATTTCATTAAAACAAAATCATCACCAATACACCGTAAAGAGAATGAAAGTATTGCATTATTATTTGCAACATATCCACCTGAATTACTAAAACCTCTTACAAATTTTTAAGAAACAACAACTGAGGGCAAGAGACCTGAACATATTTACAGAAGGACTTTGAATGATTGTAAATCACATAAGAAAACAATCAAGGAAATGGAATTTAAAATCTTGGTTAGATCACATTTAACATCCAATAGACTTGGAAAGTTTAGAATGACTAACAATAGCAACTACGACTACTGTTGTATTCTCAAATTCTAGGCCACCTTCCAATTCTACATGATTTATAAACTACACTGAAGACACTTGAGTGTACCAGAGGATGGGAAAGGGAAAGAGTGTACAGTCAACCTGGACCATTAGCGGGAACCCAGTGAAATGACTATGAGTGGCTGCAAGAAGACTAGGAAATATCTTTTCCAATCCTCTATCTTTTAAAATAAGAGACTACATAATAAAGAGGAATCTCTACCATCCTGTAATGTAGCAATTTTACCACAAATTATGCACCCTAGAGACTTGTTCTTAGAAGTGAGCCAGGAGCTACTGTGCAAGAATATTCATAACAGCATTGTTTTAGTAACAGGAGCAACAATAATAAAATACCTGAAAATAATTTACTAGTATAGCAACAATCAATTAAATGTATAAATTCAGGTATAAAATGGAGTTGTACATAGCCAAGAAAATAAACAAATTAAAGCTACACACCTTGACATAGATGAATATCACAGATCATGTAAAAAGAGGTCACAGAATATACTCCAAATTACTTCATTTTCATAAAGTTAAAAATGAAAGCCTTTAAGAATATCATGTTAGGGGTGCCTACATTGTGTAAACCAATGGAAAATAAGAGAATAAAATCGTGACAGTCAGGTTAATGAGTAACTATCTGCGCAAAACGAAGGAGATAAGACAGAGGAGGGCATTCAATAGCGCTAACATTGCTGTATTTGTAACTGGTCATACTTACACAAGTTTCTCTTGTTCTTTAAACATATGTATGTATATAGTAATACATACATACTAAAATGAACAAAACATTTTCTAAAAACAAATTATAAAGTTTAAGATTTAATACTTTCAGTATACGAATAACTATTTGTGACAACTAGTTGGCAATACTTGTATCAAAACAAAATAATCATTGCTTTCCCCAGAAGATAGCTTCATAGTGGAAATTTCAGCCATTTTAGGACCAGACTTCAGGCAAGCAAATTTTGAGAATGTTAAGGATTGTGTGCTCTTTCTATCATTATAGTGCAGACTCCTTTTTCTCTCTCATCTTCTGTATAGGTCACTACTTTTGTACTTAACTATATGCAAATTGTACAAAAGGGTGTAAACTTTATTCTAAACACAGAACGAAATTTCTGATTCTGCAAAGTAGCAAGCTGCAATAGACTAAGGGTTTGGGTCCCCCAGATTCCACATATTGAAACCCTAACCCCATAAATATACTTAAAGGTGAAGCGTTTGGGTTGCAATTAGGTCAAGAGGAAGGAGCCCACATGAATATGATTTGTGTCTTTAAGAAAGGGAACTCAGAGAGCAAAAGTGGCTCTCTCAGTGGGAGAAAACAATGAAGTGATGAGAAGACAGTACCAGAAAAGAGGACTCTGGAATCCTGGTTTAGCCTAGTCTTCAGAATGTGAAAGGGTATAAGATACTTTCACGACAAAGAGCACCTTAGGAACTTCATGAATACCAAACCAGCACTCCAAAAATTTTTAAACAATATCCTAGGAAAAGACAATGAGGATCACAACCCCAGAAAACCCAGCAGAATGAATCCATCAGTCACGACCTTGCTGTTGTTTTAAAGTAATCCAGTCGACACTGCTTTGTTAGAGCAGCTCAAGCTTGGACCATCTATGACAGCATTCTCTTCAGTTCTTTCAGTGCTGGATGGTGATGAGAGCAGGATTGTAGAATGGGCATGGCTGGTCTTGGCCCTGTCGTTCCGATAAGCTCCTCAACCTCAGTGAGACTATTGTTTCACCTAGGCATTGGAAATTTTAGAAGTGTCTGCTGTACTGTGTTATTGTGGGAGCTCAGTAAAATAGTGGTAAAATTTCAAGTATGCCTGATTATAGTAGGTACTTAAAATGTTGTTGAAAATGCAACAATAGAAACTTTTTTGTCATTAGCAGTTTGTGAATGCTAAGATTCATAGAAATGTACACCCTAGCCAAATATAGACTCTTCTAAAATTTGCCTCATATGTGCAAAGGCTAGTTGTAATATAGTTGTCCTAGCATGTATTTGATAGCTTCCTTTTACTGAAAGGAGGTTGAAAACTGTCCTGTTTCTTTCAAATTGCTCTTATCCATGAATCTAGTAATCAGAGTAAGAAGTTGTAATTCAAAGGTAGACTATCATACTAGAGAAAATAAATTTCTTTACATTGCTATGAATTTTTGTCCTGGAAATTTTGCTGTGTCTGATTTTAAGCTCCCAAATGGTCAATGACATAAAATAAAATAAAGTGAAATTAAATAGGGTAACCATAGGTAAATGTCTAGTACTGTAATGGCATGTAGTAAGAACTTAACTACAGTTTTCTTTTCCTCATTTGGAACTGCTTTAGGTACTGCCTGAAACATTTAAAAATAGGTTCTCAATATATCTTTGTCTTTGGAATTGAGTCTAATTTTTGGAAATAACTGAAAGCTACTCAGAGCCAAGAGTGGTGAATAATGTGTATGAACAAGCTGAGTAATACCATTTTTGGTAAAAAGTGAATTGTGATGAAATTAAGGAGACATTTTCTCATGTGGCTTGTAAAGTATCTCTGAAGGCAGTTCTAAAAAGGAATTCTATACATGGTTTAGGCAGAGACAATATTTTTGAAATAATTTTGAAGACATTTTTTCACCCAGTGAAGTAGTGTTGACATTGAACATATGAGTCTCTAAAGTATTGAAATGATTTTGCATCAATGAATAACAGGCCCTTCCCTGAATTTCTTTAAATGTGGTTTATCCAATTGGCCCCTATACTAGGTTAACTTGAGGTAAAGCAAAGGATCTCCAAAACTGCTTTGACACTACACCTAGCGTCAATCTTGGTTGGTCGATGCTTATGTCCTTCAGTTTGCTAATTACTTTGAATGTCACTACAATCTGTCTTGCTATCTGATCATCACCTTCATGTTCTTGGTGATGCTTGTTTTGACGTTAAGCTTGGATAGTTTGTACAACATCAATAATAGCTTTCTAGGATGACTAGAACATATAATGCACGATTCTTCTTTACAATAACTTATCTAGAATTTATTTGCTTAATTATGTGCCACATGCAGCAGATTTAAGACTGCAGATGTGTCTTCCATCAACAAACAAAGGCTTTCTCATTTTGTTTTACAGGAAAGTCGGGAAAGAAAACTTAATATTTCTAGAGTTAATTCCAACACCCATATAAATGTTAAATCTTAATAATTCTGCCAAAGGAAATTACATGAGGTTGTTAGGTTGATAAAAATAAGGAGAATAAATTTGTAGATGTTTTCAAGGCAGAAAGTGCAGAGTAGTATTAGGAAAAAAAAATCACCACAAATCCATTGAAGTATTTATGGTTCATTTATTTGCACAATTTTCAGTTGTTCCTCATTATTTTCTTCATTGATAATTTTATTGGTCACAAAATAGTGGTTGTTTCATCTTTGTCTTAAAACTCCTACCTTATTGGCAACTTTCTACTAAAATTTCATTTAACATTAATTGCTACACGCAGCTGTAGGCATCATTTAATCACAAATTCAGATTGCCGAAGCAGTTTACTCACACTAATTCCAACAAAGCTAAATGATGAGGTGAACACTATATTCTAAACAGGAAGTTTATGACTTTTTCTTGAGATGTTCCTTTGAACACATTTAAAAGTGTGTTTCTTGGATGATTTGAAAAAGGGAAAAAAGCAAAAATTACAGGAAAATAAAAGCAAAGGGTGTTAAGATCGTCAGGGTCTCTAAAACCCAATACAGTGCCTGGCACATCAAGGCATTCAATCAATGGTTAGGAAATGGAGAACTGTCTAGGTGTTCAAATCATAACTCTGGAGTGGACTTAGCCTTGACACTTTGGAACATATGACAGTAGGCCCCGTGGCAATCACGCCAAATTTGAATGTGGAGCAATGTGGGGCCCTATCACTTCTTTGCTTGCTTTTTAACTTAAAAGAACTGAATGGTAAACCAGTACACAGGAGGTTTCTGGGCTCTGTTATTGAAGGTTTCCTTATTCTGAGAAAAAGAATCTCTTTAAAAAGTGTGGAGTGAAACGTAATACAGATACCACAGTCCAGACTAACGTATTTTCCCATGATGCTGTTGGAAATGGCTACTGTAGACTAATTAAATAAGTGGAAAGAAATGGAAAAACAAAAGTGATTTTATAATTGCTGTATTAACATAAGGAAGTAAATAAATACACTTCGTATAAATTGAATTCTTTGTTATACTATGAAAGAGCTTCGGTAATAATGTGGTTTTCAATACAACAGTGTGTGGAAATTGTGAAAGTTGTCAGAATCAAGAGGTATTCATTTGTATCAAACCCTGAAAAAGATTATAAAGGAAACTGGGAGGTTATCAAAAAGGGAATCTCATGTGCCTATGTCTGGTAACCAAAATAATCACAAAAAAATGTTATAACCACGACCTTAAACAAAGTCCACAATTTCTCTCTCTCTCTCTCTCTCTCTCTCTCTCTCTCTCTCTCTCTCTCTCTCTCTCTCTCTCTCTCTCTCTCTCTCTCTCTCTCTCTCTCTCTCTCTCTCTCTCTCTCTCTCTCTCTCTCTCTCTCTCTCTCTCACACACACACACACACACACACACAACATTTTGCAAGAATATCTGCCCAGAAACTACTTGTCCAACACTGGACTCACACTGCCCTTGCTACTGATCATTATAGTCAAGAACAACAGTTTCAAAGCAATTATTTTTATTTTTGAGAGTGTCCCTATGCAGTTCAGGCTGGCTTGGAGCTCTACTTAGCCCAGGCTGGCCTTGAACTTGTGGCGATCCTCCTGCCTTGGCCTCCTGAGTGCTAGGATGATAGATATGCACCACCATAGCCCAGCTTCAAAACAACTTTTATAATCCATTTTCTCTTTAAAAACCTTTGTCTTCCTTTGCTTTTTAGCCAATCTCATGTAATTTCTGTTGCAAGGTTTATTCCTGAATACACTCATTATCTTTAGAAAATTATTCTCCATTTGTTGTTTAGGTTGACAATGTATTATGAAGCATGGTATAACTTCATTGCTCCCTTTTTTTTTTTAGGTAGAACTCTCTCTCTGTTTCTTTCTTTTTTTTCATTGAGTTTATTGGTACATTTTAGATATACAGTATGGTTATATTCATCATTGGGATATTGTACCTTTACATGACTGGTCTTGGTTCTCATTTTTTCCCCTTGTCCCTGCCTTCCCTTTTTGAGGAAACACATTTAACTCTTACTTTAAGAGTTGGCTATGATTTCATTATTTGATTTTTTTTTTTTTTTTTTGGTGCTGGGGATCGAACTCAGGACTTTGCACTTGCCAGGCAGGCAGTGGAACCACTGAGCTAATGTGGTTTCATTATTTTGAAAAAAAATCAAAGTAGTATGAGTTGAGTTACTGATTGCTGCATAACACATTACCCTAATATTTTGTGTGGTTTAAAATAAAACTAAATGTTATCTATTTTTTGTGGCCATAGTTTGATAATAGTTCAGTTGAGCAATTTTTGGCACAGAGTGTCTCATAAGGCTGAGTCAAAACATCTTTGGCTACACAAAGGAGAAGGTGTAACTGGCTTGGAAGATTTCCTTCAAAGATGGCTCATGCACACAAACACATCAACAGTAGGTCTCTGTTTTTCACTATGTTGGCCTTTTCTCTGTACTGCTTGCTGCCTTAGTGACATTACTGCTGTCTTCCCTAAGTGAGCAGTTCTCAGGGTCTGAGACAGCAACAGCTTTCTCAGTATTCTGTTGTGAAGTAGATCAGCCTTGGTCACGGGAACAGGTGACTATGGAAGGGTGTGAAGTTCAGAAAGAGAATATCGTTTGGAGATCACTTTGAAGTCTGGCTATCACAAATACTAAACATTTCAGTGTAAATATTCTACAACGGGGATGGACAATGGTTGTACTCTGTTCAGATGTCTGCCTTTCTAATATTACATTAATTTAGTAGCTGCTAAAACAATCTAATTTAATTTCCACCATGAAATTGTAAGTGATATAAAATATTGATCTCATTTTCAGTTGAAAAAATGGAAGTTTAAAATTATTAAATAATTTATATTAAGTTACAAAACTATAAGTAGGGGCAGAGATGTAGCTCAGCGGCTCTACATCTGCCTGGAAAGCACAAGATCCTAAGTTCCATTCCCTATACTTGAACATAAAACAAAACAAAAACAAAAACACCAAACTGTAAGTGTTTGAGCTAGGGATCCAATTCAATGTCACTCATTGGTTTCATTTAATGTAAAAAAAAAACAAATGTTTCACTGCCCCTCAAAAATAAAAGAGGGATTGGAGTCCTACTGTCATTTAATTTAAAGCATAAGTAGAAAATGAGATACAGTCACTGGGTTTATACTTACGTCTTACTCAGGATAGAGCTCACTTGAATTCTTACTAGTTCTCACTCTAACTCTTAACCATTAAGCTAGAAGGATTTCCTATAGACAAGCTGAAACTTTGCTTGCTACAAACTTGTGCTTGCAGCAAGTTCTCAGGGACTTAGACAAAAAAAAATTTACTACAGTTATTGAAATTTATGAAAAATACATAAAAATTCTAGATAATTCACTCATCTATGAAGTATAATTTTCAGGTCAATTAGTTGTTTGTTTTGGCTGGACCAACACAGTCTCCTTGGTAGAAAGTTATTTAGTTAATTGCACCATTTGAGATTATATTATGTTGCTGTTCCAACCCCAATTTTCAAGTTCCTGAAACTACAAAGATTTGTTTCTTGAAAATACATGTCAACACTTTCCACAGAACAGTTTTCTCATTGTAAAACAGAAAACTTGGCTGACACAGGCCCAGTGTCACATATTCTCAGGGCGGATCCAGGATACGTGGGTTCTGAGATAGAATGCTTTAAAATATATATAACTATATCGCTTCTTCCTATCTAAGATCAAGATATGTCTTTTCATTTTTTAATATTAAAACAACACTCCGATTCCACCTCACCCCCGAAAGAATGGCTTTTACCAAGAAATCAACCAATAACAAATGCAGAAGGGGCTGTGGGGAAAAAAGAACCCTTCTCCACTGTTGGTGGGTGTGCAGCCTGGTGCAGCCATTATGGAATTCAGTGTGAACTTTTCTCAAAGAACTAACATAAGAGGTTCCATTTGACTCAGCTATTCCTCTTCTTGGTGCCTTCCTGAAATAATTAAAAACATCATACCATAGGGATACATGCACATCCATGTTTATAGCAGCACAGTTTGGAATAGCTAAATCTTGGAAACAGCCCAAATTTCCATCAACTGACAAGTAGAGAAAGAAGATGTGTGTGTGTGCATGTGCGTGTGCATGTGCGTGTGCGTGTGTGTGTGTGTGTGTGTGTGTGTGTGTAGTGGAGTACTACTTTGCCATAAAGGAGGATGAGCTTCAGGCATTGTAGCTAATTGGATGGACCTTGAGACCATACCCTAAGTGAAATAAATGGGACACACATGTTTAAATACTGCATTGTTTTTCTGGTATGAGGAACCAAAAGTGGAAATAAGGACTGAAATGTATAATGGATATTGGGAAATGGGAGGAAAGTGTTCAGATGTGCAGGGGAAGGGAGGAGAGAGGGAGAAAGGAAGGAAAGGACAAGAAAAAAAGTGAAAATACAATGGAAAATGCAAACAAAGCTTTAGTACTTTAGTACACAGGGAGGGGAAAGGGCTTGAGGGGGGATATAGATAAAATAAAAAAATATAATAAAATTACAAAAGTCAATGAGATATAGAGACTTGAGAGCCTCTGCAAACTGACAGGCCCTAAACTTAAATTTCAATAGCTTCATGATAATTTATCTAATGATCCAGTGATTATTAGGTCAGTGAAAAAAATATAAAAAATGACATACACACTGACTATTCTAGCTTCAAATTGGAAAAGACCCAACATAAATAACTGAAAGGTGGATTGAGAAGCACAATTCTATCACGTGTCTTATAAGAGGAGAGTTACCAATGTTTAGTAAGTAGCAGTAATCATCGCAGCAGCAATTAAGGAGTAGAGGCAAAAGACATTATGTGAATATATATTCTTATCACCTTTTATGCTTTACTGGATTCATTTGTACAAAAGGTCATTACCTACCTCTCAATAAGACTGAAATTATGAGTTCATATTCTTGCATTTCCTGCCCATTGGTAGCTAAAGAAATAAGAAATGCTTATTTCTGAAATTTTATTATTTTTCTTTTCTGTTAAAAGTGAATCTATCAAACTGATATATTCTTATATAATTATATACTTTGTCAAATTATACGCCAGTTTTTTGATGACCTATCTTCAGGTGACTCTGCTGTACTCTCTATTTTTATATTTTAATTTTCTATTCTGTTGCAAATTGACTTACTTTCTAATTCTTGAAACTGTACCACGTAAATTACTTTCTAGCCTTTTATACAATGACACCTGTACCCTAGATTAATATGACTGCTCTGAGTTATATTTTCAACTTTAAAGTACTGAGACAATCCTGAGAATCCAATTTAACTCAAAGAGGATTATGTTTTTCCAAAGTGTTTTTTGTTGTTAATTGAATATATTGATACTGTTGCCTATAGAGAGCAATCACAGTTGACTTCTATATTTAGGACCCAAAAGAGTTAGTTATATTGAAACCCAAAGAGTTGGTTATATTTTATAGTTGTGTGCTGATAATATGAAGAAATTATTTGTAAGGGAAATTATTCTCTCTACTTGCAGTTAAACTGAAATTAGGAATTTGCCATGGGGTTGTATAACAATCACCTCATTGCACTTGGAAAATATTTTGGGTTGAAAATGCATTGAATACATCTAACCCACTGAACATCATATCTTAGCAGCATAGCAGATTACCAGTTGTTTACTGCTGTGAAGGCCTGGCTAACTGACAGGCGTAGCTTGCTGCTGCTGCTTGGCCTCTTGAGAGTGTTGCAGATCGCCAGTCTGGGAAAAGATTAGAATTCAAAATTCAAAGTACGGTTTCTACTGAATGTTTATCACTTTCATTAAAAAAAAAAATCACAAGTTGAACCTTTCTTTGCAAGTTGCGAACCTTCTCTGTGTCAAAAACTAATATGTTCATTTTCATAAATACGTTCATTTTGTCTCTCAAAGCAATTATAATAGAGCATTTGTTTTCTGTAATGCAGTTTCTTTTATTCAGCTCTCAACTACTTACTCTAACAAAAAGGGAGCTGTGGCTTGCATAACATTTAAAATAAAGACAGCAGTGTTCTTAAATATATTGAGTTCCTACTAATGTACTAAGATGATTTAAGTTATGCTACTTTGGTGTATTTCATAGCATTTTGTAAAAAACCATGTATTTTTCGCTACCATTTTAGTTGTACTGAACTTTAAGTACTCATTGTAATAAAAGGCAGATTTGGGATAAACAGTATTTTAAAAAATGTAATAATATATGAAGTGTGCTTTGTGCTGGCATTATGCCACTCAGTGTGTTTACTCTCAATGAATTGGCAAAGTAACTCTGTGAGAAAGATCCAATTTCCCCTTTTATTGATGAAGCAGTTGAGACCTGAGAGATTAAGGAATTTTAGATTACACAGAAAGTAAGTGACATGGTAGGGCAGCCTTTTCAGAACTTCAGCATACAACTTCCTTAATTACATTGTCCTCCTACTCTTCAAATCTCACTCAGTTGTGTGATCAGCACAAGAACAGTATTCAGAAGCTTCATATAGTAAAAAAAGGCTTCACTCTAGATAAGCTACAAATGGGAGTTAATTTTATGCTTAAAGAGAGAATAAAAGAAAAGAAGGAAAATAGAATGACTAAATGAATAAAGATAAATTAAATATAGTTAATGATAGAATATTCAAAACTTAACTTTCATTGAAATTAAAATCCTATTTAAATTCATTCCTAACTTTTTAAGCTATGAATTCTGCTATTATAACATGGTAGTAAACATTGCATCTGGGTTTTTGAGATACTGTACATAATTAGTGGTAGAGATAAGAATATTAGAGAAAAACACCTGTAAGATTTATTGCTATTTCTTCATGCATGGAGAACTGAATACAGATTATATAGAATTTGCAATAAAGACCTATGAATTAATGTTATTATAGATTTTTCCTGTGTTTCTCATACCAATACACTGAAAACTATTCAGAAGGAGGAAAAAAATGAAGAAAGACAAACTCAAAGTATTAGACATATTTTATAAAATTAATTTATTTCCCATCAACTCTACTTTCTATTTTATTTGGCTTCCTATAACTTCAGTTACTTGGTTTTAAAGTTTATAAAGTGAAGATTTTTCAAATAAGTATTTTACAGATTAATAATATTGCAGATTAATATTACAGATTAATAATATTAATAATTATATTTCCCTGCACATATTCCCAATATCTTTGAGATTCAACCACAGACATATAGAAAAATACCATCAGATTAAATTAATTGTTTAAAGGAGCTTTTTCCCCTTTAGACAATAATAATTTGACAGATTATTTGAATACTCAATATGCAGTTAAAATGCCTTTTCAACTGCATTTATGCCATACACATTTCAGTACCATATTGCATTAGTTCAGTCCATGGTTGTATCTTACTCTGAATTTTTAGAGCATGCTTAAGAATAGCACACACTTGTGTACAATTGTTTTTCATTTAAATTCCTTAAGAAAGATTACCATACTTCAAGTCACAGAAAGTTAATTGATATAATTGAATGCAAACCTATTAAAGAAATACTCATCGACAACCTAAAATGTGGGAAAAAATTTTTACCAGCTGCTCCTCAGACAAAGGACTATTATCTAGAATATATAAAAACTCAAAACAATCAGCCTCCCAAATATAAAAACCCAATTCAAAAATGGCATCTGAAATGAACAGACATTTCTCAGACAGAGAAGTAAAAGCAGCAAGGAAATATATGAAAAAATGTTCCCACATCACTGGTCATTGGAGAGATGCAGATGAAAACAACACTGAGATTCCACAGCACCCCACAAAGAATGACTGCTATCAAGAAATCACACAATAACAAATGTTGGCGGGGTTGTAGGGAGAAAGGAACCCTTCTCCATTGTTGGTGGGAGTGCAGACTAGTGCAACCACTATGGAAATCAATATGGAGATACCTCAAAGACCTTGGACTGGAGGTTCCATTCGACCCAGCCATCCCTCTGCTGGGTATCTTTCCAAAAGAATTAAAAGTATCATATCACAGTGATATATGCACACCTATGTTTATACCTAAAAGGTACCAATAAACTCAATTAAAAAAAAGAAATACTCATTGAGACTCACCATTAATGTTTGCTGAGTGAAGTAATGAAAACACAAATGTGTTCAGGCATCATAAAGCCTATTTAGAACTAGTGTCTGTGTTTTACACTTTTGTGTAGTTGAAAATAATTGGTATATGTGTTAAATTAAGGTTTTTTAAACAGGAAACATATGTTTAAAGTATATTCTTACTTGTTTGGAACTTTTAACTACAATTAAGTAAAAAAAAAGAACCATGTTAAAACAATTTCAGAAAAATGATTATTAAAAGAGAAGTCATAGTCGGGGATTGATTTTGGCAAGTGCAAGTTCCTGAATTTGATCCCTGGTACCCTAAATAAATAAATAAATAAATGAGAAGACAGCACAGAGTTACTTCGTCTGCAAGTTTTGTTTACTATTCCATAGAACACAAATATGGATCATTTTAATGAAAAAGTAAAAGCAGAAAAATGTAAATGTTACAAAATTATTTATGTGAAGCTTTAGATTTGATAGCTATATGACTATGTACATTATTAGTTACTAGATAATGTTTAAAAAATCAATTTTCTAGTAGTTTCAATAGCTGTTTAGTAGTCACTTCTAAATGGAAATTCATATTAAAATATTTCAGATTACTAAATGCATTACAATTTGTCCAAAGATGGAAAAGATGGAATGGAGTGACAGTCTCAGTGTGTTCCTTTGAAGATAATATTCTAAAGGTGTGTACAGCACTCAGAGAAGATAGGATGTCAGTTTTGTTATTTTCCAGACACTTTTCTAAGAGTTTTTTCATGGACTCTGCCCCATTTAATCTATTAGATAATACTAGGGGTAGATACTATTATAATTTTTGCTTTAGAATGAAAGAAAATTAGAACTAAAGAAAATTTTCCCTAGAACGAAATTTCAGTCAAGCACTCGTGGTATATAAGGATATGATAAAGTTGTTCTTGGTGTTGTTCTTTGCAGACAGCTCTATTCTTTTATCATCATTCATGTTTTCTCTTCCTGGGATATTCCTAACTTGCTAGTTCATTGCTTGTAAACTGATTTTCATTCTTAAAAACTCATTGATATGATCTCACCTAATGCCTTATTCTTCTTCATGAGTTTTCCTGGGGAAGGCATTTACTGTCCTACAGTGAATTTCTTAAAGGAACATGCCGATCACAGCTTTCACTTCACTGTTACATGACTTATTGGAAGGGACTGGTATCTTATCCATCTTTGTTCTTAACTGGGAATCCCTCTGCAGTGGGATATGTTATGTGCTATAATTATGAAGAGAGAATTTCAGGGAAGAAGGAATCAATTAAAAGGAACTGGAAGAATGAAAGTAAAGTACAAATTTATGGCTCCAAGTTGGTCACAGCTTCACAAGACAACAAATTTGGTTGTTCAGCCATATAACACATATTCCAGAGAAGCCATATAGAAGAACTACACTGTGGAAAAGTCACCTTGGGCAGAAGAAGGGTTAATAGTCTGCTTATTTTTGTCTCCTGTCTTCCACTAATTAAAGTTGTTTTTAATTGCTCCTAAAGTGTTACCTGTCACTGTACTCCTGAATTGTTTTGCATAACCAAAAGGTAGTCCTGCATCTGATCTCCAAAATAATAGGGGAAAATATTATTTAACATTATGTTTTGTTCATTATGGATTTTTTTGCACTAGCATGTATAGCTGGGTATATAAATTGGAAATGTAAACATCTTGCTTTAACCGTGCCTAAGTGTGGCACGTGCAAGGTCATGAGGTCAAAACCTGGTGCCAGAAAAAGAAAATCTGGCTTTAAAATATTCTTTTTGATAACTACTGGTATTTTTAAGTCTTTGAAATTTTATACTTGAAGCAGTACCTCACTTACCTCAGCCTAGCTATGCAAGGAATATTACGTTCTAGTTTGCACAACACAGACATTTAGCATAGCACTAGATACTGGACCTCAAATATCAATAGGCTGCAGAGAAATCCAGAACTGCTCTAAAACATTTTTATTCATTCATTAATTCATTCAATAAATATGTACTAAGGTTCCATACACCTGTGAATATTTTATCAGACAGGTGCAAAATGATAGATTGAAACTGTTACATCAAAATATAATTTATATTGTCCTACTATTTAATGTTCCTGGAAATTTATAATTAGTATATAACTAATTTGTTTGCTTTATGTAATTAAAATATAAATGAAATATCTGCTAGTTTTATAGAAAAAATTCTTACACCATGCTTTACTTATTTTCACAGAAAAATGATCAATTTATGGAATATCAATAATAATAATATTAAGACTATAAATCATAAACCATGTTGAAATTTAATTTTTTTAGTTAACACAAATCTTATATTCAAGTATAGGCACTATTGTAGGATCTTTTTTACTATTCTAAGTTTTTATTTAAGCATTATGTATGATTTTTTTACTAAAGTTTATTTTGTTTTAAGTTTGTGTCTTAGTCCATTCCTGCTGCTATAACAGAATGCCTTAGACTTCATAATTTATTAACATCATATATACTTTTAAGTCCAAAACTGATGAAGCAGAATGTTTAGCATCTGCTTCAAATGGTGTCATGACCACTGTGTCCTCATATGATGGAGAGATGAAAAAGGGATGAATGCTACACAGAACCTCTTTTATATAGCTTTAGTCCCAAGTCGTAAAGCTGGAGCCTTCATGATTTAGCTACCTCCCAAAAGCTCCACCTTTTAATATCACCACAGTGGTCATTAAAATTCAGCCTGAAGTTGGAGAATCAAATTTAGGTAATAAGCAGTTTGGATATTTCTTGATTTTAACCCTTTTTCCTTTTTTATTTGTACATACATGTTGCATGGTACAGAAAAAATTTTTGTGAGTTGAAGCACAATATAGAAATATAGAATATACAGGGAAAACATATTTATATAATATTTATTATATTCCAAGGAGAGACAATGATATAATAGCAGAGTCCAGAGAATGGTAATGGTCCTCAATTTCCCCATAGATAACAAACGATGGTAAAACACTATGTAAAATCACACTTTTAAATGTACTATGTATACTGTTGTGATTTTAAGAAAAAATGATTTAATCAGAGGTTGATTCATTACTGTGGCACAGTATTTAAAACACATTTTTTTTAAACTAAAGCCCATTTGTTTTTGAGTTGGTATTGAGGACGTGGTAAATTAGATAATAAGCAGATGCAGATTTGAATGCGTGACTGAGAGCATATGTTAAACAGAAGCACAGAAAAATAAACTAAGTATTATTGGGAATTTTAAATGGATTGGAAAAAAGCTGCAAAAAAAACCCCACAAGTTTTTAGATTTTTACAACAAAGAAAGTATGAACAGAATTTCATAATGAAATAAGTAGGAAGGCCTGAAACAGCAGGGCAGTTCCCTTTGCGTTAATGGAAGCCCTGATTCATCTTTTTTTTTTTTCAGCTTTAATTGAGTTTATTGGTACATTTTAGGGATACAGTACAGTTACATTCATTGTTCAAGTCTTGATTCTCATTTTTCCCCTTACCCCTGTCCTCCCTTCACCCCCTCCTCACCTCCCCATCTACAAACACTTTATTTCCATCTTTTCATTATCTCACATTTTTTTTTCTTTTTCCTTATTACCCTTCCCCTACCCATCTCACCTTCCCTACACCTTTAGCTCCTTTCTTCCCATTTCTAAATGTCAGTAATATTATTAGGATCTTATGTATTATTGCAGATTCATCTTTTTTGAAGATGAGTAAATAAGCTTATAAAATTGTGACAGTTAATTATGTTCCAGGATCCAGGAAGCAACTTTTTAAAATGTATTTATTTTTAAGCAATAAAGCAAAAGTTAAGGCCTTGGAAGGGATGGTAGGAAATGATCCATCTCATACACTCCCATCACTTTGGTCTTATAAGATAGAAAAATATTAAGGGAATAAAATGAGAGACTGAGTCTAAATGTTTTAAATGTGACACACAAAATCACAAAATAGATTAATTTAGCTCCTCTTCCCATTTCTAAATGTCAGTAATATTATTAGGATCTTATGTATTATTGCAGATTCATCTTTTTTGAAGATGAGTAAATAAGCTTATAAAATTGTGACAGTTAATTATGTTCCAGGATCCAGGAAGCAACTTTTTAAAATGTATTTATTTTTAAGCAATAAAGCAAAAGTTAAGGCCTTGGAAGGGATGGTAGGAAATGATCCATCTCATACACTCCCATCACTTTGGTCTTATAAGATAGAAAAATATTAAGGGAATAAAATGAGAGACTGAGTCTAAATGTTTTAAATGTGACACACAAAATCACAAAATAGATTATAACCTGTAGCAAAAAAGGTAGCACAGCAGTAACAGCGTTTATTGTGTTACAGGTTACGTAACTCAAGGAAATCTAGAATAAAAATGTGACAACTTATATCTTGGGTGTGTTTTATGTTTCCTCATTTTCTTTTGACGAGTTATTTTGCATCATAAATTACTATTTATTTTAATAAGACAATGAATGGCTTTTACCCATACACTTTTTTTGTGTGATTAAAGTTCTTTGTACATTGGTGATAATCAACCCTGATTAATCAGGGTACATTAGTGAAGTTAAATCTGCTCACATCTATTACCCCTTGTTTTTACATTCATATTTATAGGAATCAGGGAACAAAATAAGGTTTTAATAGTCTTTAATTCACTTCCTGTTTTAAAAACAGGGCCTTTTAATTCTTTTGGGAAAATACCTGGCAGGGGAATAGCTGGGTCAAATGGGACTTCTAAACCTCATTGTTTGAGGTATCTCCACATTGATTTCCATAGTGGCTGCACCAGTCTGCACGTTCACCAACAGTGAAGAAGGGTTCCTTTCTCCCCACAACCCTGCCAAAATTTGTTATTGGTTCATTTCTTTCTTTCTTTTTTTAATTTTATTGAGTTTATTGGTACATTTTAGGGATACAGTACAGTTACATTCATTGTTGGGATCATGTACCTCTACATGGCAAGTCTTGATTCTCATTTTTTCCCCTTACCTCTGCCCTCCCTTCACCCCCTCCTCCCCTCCCCATCTACAAACACTTTATTTTCATCTTTTCGTTCTCTCACATTTTTTTCTTTTCCCTTTTTGTTCTTCCCCTTCGCATCACACCTTCCCTACACCTTTAGCTCCTTTCTTCAAATTTCTAAATGTCAGTAGTCTTATTAGAATCTTATGCATTGTTGCAGAATATTCACACCAGGGAAACTATTTGGTATTTACACATGTGTGACTTATTTATTTCACTTAGGAGTATATCTTCAATATGTATCCATTTTCTTATTGGTTCATTTCTTGATAGCGGCCATTATTTCTGGGGTAAGGTGGAATCTCCATATTGTTTTCATTTGCATCTCTTGAATGACCAGTGATGTTGACCATTTTTTCATATTTTTTTTGCTGTTTTTCCTTCTTTGTTTGAGAAATCTCTGTTTATTTCAGATGCCCATTTTTGAATTGGGTTTATAAATTTTTTGGAAGGGTCCTGATTTTTTTGAGTTCTTTATATATTCTGAATAGTAGTCCTTTGTCTGAGGAACACCTGGTGAAAATTTTTCCCACACTGTATGTTGTCTCTTAGCTCTGTTAGTGGTTTCTCTTGCAGTGCAGAAGCTTTTTAAAAAGATGAGATCCCAGTTGTTGATTCTTTGTGCTAGTTCCTGTGCTACTGAAGATTTGCTCAAAAAGAATCATACCCCAGTGATAATATGCTCACCTATGTTTATAGTGGCACAGTTTGTAGTAGCAAAAATTTGGAAACAGCCTATTGACCATCAACTACTGGAGACTGGATAAAGTGGATGTATATATATATATATATAT
>NW_022900936.1:49613909-49635507 GCF_012274545.1 Fukomys damarensis | reverse complement strand
ATAAAATGGAGTACTTCTCAGTCATAAAGAATGAGAAACTAGAGGCATTTATAGTTAAGTGGATGCACATTGAGGACACACTCAAGTGAAATTAATACGACATACATGTGTAAATACTGAATAGTTTTTCTGGTGTGATAAGCTAAAAGTATAAATAAGAATCAAAATGTATAATTGATATTGTGTAATAGGAAAAAAGTGTAAAGATGTAGGGGAAGTGGGAGAGTAGGGGAAAGCTAAGAAGGGAAAAAGAAAAAAGTAAGAGAAAAGGAAAAAATGGAAACAAAGTCTTTGCAAATAGGAAAGGGTGGAGGGCATGAAGGGAGGGCAGGGGAATGGGGGAAAAATAAGAACCAAGATATATCATGAAAAGGTACAAGATCCCAATGATGAATGTAACTATTGTATACCTTAAATGTACAAATTTAAAAAAGGGGAAAAAAGCCAAAATAAATAAATAAAAACAGAGACTTAGTTGAATTATTATATAAACCTCTACTACTTTTCCTACAAAAATGTATCTTCTGGGCCTGGTGGCGCACGCCTGTAATCCCAGCACTTGAGTGGCTGAGTCAGGAGGATTACTGTGAGTTCAAGACCAGCCTGAGCTACACATTTAGTTCCAAGTCAGTCTCAACTAGATAGTGAGACCCTGTTTCAACCCCCCTAAATATATATATATATATATAAAAAAAAAAGAAGACACTTAATAAACTTCCATACTTATTGAGGATTTTTGATTTTTCAATGCATTATGTCTAGTAATCTAAAACAAAGCCATATACAATACTCATAATGTAGTAAATAACAGTGAATAAAAGTATACACTACTTAAACAGAAGGAGATTTGCTTTGGTTGTAAACATCATTAGGGAAAATATTAAGAACATATTTTACTGCAGCTCAATATTCCATGGTTGCAAAATATTTAGTGATTTAAATGTTTAGATAATGATGTTAATTAATTATGATTATTCTTTTTCTATCTTTCATTTTAAAAACAACTTATGGTGAGTATTTTTCTTTATTTTATGTTATTTATTTCAAACTTCTCCATATTATCATTTATAGTAAAAAGAAAGCATATTACACAGATGATGAAGTTACCCTTGATGTATACACTATAAACGACTCACTCCAAGGTTAGCGGTGGTTTATGAAATACCACCTTTACTTCTCAGCATCAGTACAATAATGACAAAGATTCTGAAAAACTCTTTTAGACTGAAGAATAAAACTTCACAATTATTTCCTTTTAAATCCCAATTGTTTTACTATGGCTTAAAAAATACTCCTTTTTGAAAGATCAATTTTTGAGAGTCCATTAACACTAAACCATTAAGCAATTTATAGAAAAAGAAATTAATGAGCTTTCCCAAGGGAGTAGTCTCAGAAGCATCTCTGTAGCTGTTCAAGAGTAATAACATGAGCGATACTACCTTGGACATTATTTTTGAAGGTTTTTCCTAGTTTCTAAACTTAAAAAAATGGAAAAAAGAAATCAGGCACTGAATGTATAAGACCACTTCATGGTGTTGAAAGCGAATTTGGAAGTGAAAACCAACACCACACTCACTGAGATAGACTGGCATTTCTCAAATCTGTGCAGCTAAGTGACCCACTGTCTGTAAGAAGCAGAACATAACCACATATTCTAGAACAGAAAAAGTGTGTCAGGTCACCAGTTTTGACTCCCAGAGTCTCAGGTAAACTAGAAGATGGCTTTTGGCACCAAGGCTAACCTAACAAAGACTGTGATAAAGACCATCCATACTTTGTTGAGAAAAAAATGACTACGGCAAAATTCCCTTTGTTGCTTGATGAGAGAGGAGAGACAGGAGTCTCAGTTTATTCAAGTGAGGTATACATGACTACCCTTTCTCTCTCAAGTCTGCCATTCTTATCTGACTCCCCAGCTCACGTGTTTATTCCATTTGGCTCATGATCTTTCTGAGGGATGAGTCACTGTGTCAGGGTGAACAGATACTCTAATTCTTGAGCCTGTGGCCATCACTTAAGTAATCCCATATTGTAGAAGTGGAGAAAAATGTAGTTCCTTCAAAAAAGATATAGAAGTAAAATTAAAAGTTGTTTCTTCCAAAGAGGAGTAAAATCTCTGAAAGCAACTAAAATTTAAAGATTGAGTCGTTGGTAGCATAGAATAATTATTTCCCTTAATGATGACTACCTTAATTTTTTTTTGCCAAATATTATTCCCCACCAAGTTTCACCATGCTGAACAATTGTACACCTTTGTCATCTAGAGAAAAGAAAGGGCTGTCATCAGCCCCATGTGCTTCACCCTGAAATGATTAGAGGCTGCATTGAGTGGGTATAGATGGTTTAAGCAAGAGACTTGAAAATAACCTGTGGAGGATAAATCTGAGTAAATCAATTCAGTTAATATTTTCTCCATTATCTATAACCTAATGAAAATTTAATGTGTGCCAGGAACTTGTGGACAAATCATAAGAACTGATAGAGAAAAAAATGCATTAAGGCCATCAAAAGAACGGTAGTGTATTAATATCCATGCACAGAGTGGTAGGCCTAAATTTCAATTCTGAGCTTTTACAAAAGCTGTACAAGAGATATCATCTGTGGATGTGACTTCTCTAAGAAATATGCTCCTTGTTACCTGTTTTCATCTTAAATTTCTTAAATTACACTGTAGTCTTTTTTTATTAATCTAGTGAAACTGTGTTATAGTTTTTCCTTTTTGCCAAATCTAAGAATATTTCTTCTGTTGCCTTTGTCTCTGTCCTTTCTGAGGTCTCTTTAGATCACTGTTATGAGAACTTTCCCTTCTTTAACCTCAGTATCACTGAAGTTTTCTTGCCTTACCTCCACAGGTTTGTCTGAAAAAGTTCTACAGTCCTTTCATTATCTCCTTTCCCCCTTCTCTCTAGCTAGGTTTATTAACAAAGGCCAAACCCTTAGACATTGTTTTCTTCATTTGTATTTTTTGAGAAAATGTTCTTCCTTTCTGTGTTCATTCCTTTCTCCCCCCGCATGAATCTGAAGTTTTTTGTTTGTATTATTTTAAGTAGGAGAGTGATGTTTTAAAAGTGATAAATTTAATAGACAGACTGTGGTCTCCTAAATGTTCACATCTCTCCTGTCCATATCTTTATTCCTGCCTTCTTATCCTATTGGCCAGTTCTAGTTGAATATCTCAGCATTACACCAGTAAAACCCAACATTATCAACATTATCATCACCATCCTAGTCTGCAATATTATTATTGTTACCTGCCTCCAATTAGAGTCTAACCCAGCTCTTAAAAATCCCACCATTTTCTTTTAAAAACATTACGTTTTTAAAACAGGCAAATAAATAAACAAGTCAATTGGTCAAAGCCTCAGAAAATATCTCAAACCATACTACATGACCTTTGTATGATATTTATTTTCTCAACACAGCACTACTATAACTTTAAAATTATTCTTCCTGTCTTCAATTTCTCCAACCACCTTACACATATTGCAGGATCTTTTCCCATAGATAATTAACATAACAACCTAATGTGGAAACTGACTAGCCTAAAACATTAAATTAATTCTATTATTCCTAATACTTCCATCATTTTTCTTTGACTTCACTCTCCTCAGTGAGCCATTCAATATTGTAAACCATCTGATTTCAGACTGTAATTTAATTCTAGAACCTGGCCATGTGGTCACGTGTCATATTCAATTCCTTTTTCAAACTTCAGTACTGGTATTAGCTTTCTGATTATATTTTCTTCAGTGCTAGTAATGTATATGGTCTCCTACTTTTTAGTATGCTATAGTTTGTGCCATACATTTAATACATCTCTGTCTTTCCATCTCAAAGTTTAGTATTTATCATACACTAAATAAATGAATAAATTCCCTCCTCATAATATCTTTATTAATATCTCTGTCCTTCAGTATAGAAAACTAAAGCTGAGAATGCCTAAATAATTTTCCCACATCACAACATAAGGGGCAGATCAAGGATTCAAACCACTAACTTTAAAAGCATAATTTTTGTCCACTACTCTATATGGAAATATTTCACTGTGTATCATTATATCTCCACATACTAAAATGTTTAACCAAGAGAATATACCAAAAATACGAATGTTATAAATAAGTGAGTATATGGCTTTTAAGACTTTTAAGTCCCAAGATCCCAAATCAGTGACAAATAACATTCAGGTTTCTGACTTACGCACATATCTCAATGGTATAATTGTAAACACTACAATTGCTAATGCTTCTTTATTGTCTGTTAAATCGTACATATACTTTCTTATTTGAGCATCAGAAAACTCACCTACAGCAATTTTTTTCAAATCACAGATGCAGAAACAGAGGTTTAAAGTAGCTAAGTTGCAAACAGTTGTATTACAGCCAGTGATCACACACAGCTATATTTCCTTCTTATTTTTGTTCATTTCACTGTGTAGCTTTGCAATGAGTGCTTGGTGATTATATACATATATTCTCCTAAGCTCCCCTGCAGATTTAAAAGGATGGAATGTCAAAGTTTATCTGTAACCAAGATGGATGCATGCTTTACCATGTGGACTGAGGTGGCTGCTGCCAGTGTTATTGAGTTATCTGGCTGAGAGGTGGTATAGGCCTTGTTTCTGAATCTATGAGTGGCCATTTATTTATTTATTCTCATTGAGTTTATTGGTACATTTTAGATATACAGTACAGCTACATTCATTATTGGGAACTTGTACCTTTACATGATAGGTCTTGGTTCTCAGCGCCCCCCTTGTCCGTGCCCTCCCTTCACCCCCTCCTTCCCTCCCCATTTACAAACATTTTATTTCCATTTTTCATTTTCTCATTTTTTCCTTTCCCTTATTACCTTTCCCCTACCCTTCCCACTTTCCCTACACCTTTGCCATTTAGACCTTTGTTTTCTTCTTCTGGGATGAAGTTGAGTCTATTACTTCACTGCAGGACTTTGAGTCCAAGGTGAATCAGAAATCACAGGAAAATATATGTACCTAGAATCAATGCGAACATGTTAGGAAAATAGGATAAATGGATAAAATTAGCACCCATGTATGTACTTATTCATCTATATCATAATTGTTACACTTGAATTTTAAACATAAACTGTATTTGTGAATTTTTACTGTTCTGAGTTAATAGTGTTTATTATTCTCTTGAAAAGAACATAAATTTCCATTGGTTTTTGTTTTAAAGTATGGCCTGTAGAATGAAATACTGAGAGGGAATATAAAATTTTATAAATTATTTGGGATATATACAAAGCTTCACATAAGCACCTAAGTATATTATAAAGCCTTTTGCATGCAACTCATTACTTTTATTACTGAGTTTGGGACATTATAAGCATCAAAGAGGCAAGCTATTGATCAAAAGTAAGGATTTCTCAAATACAAAAAGGTAATTCACTCAGAATATTTATTAAATGTACAATAAATGTTATCCTTAGCAAACTAATTTACTGAATTTTTTGGCAAATTAAATGTCAGCATACCTTTGTTTTGTTTTCAATACCTATTTCCCTCTGCCCCTGTCACAGTGTTGTTTTCTCTTTTGCGATCATGTAAACTTCTATTTAATATTAACAAGATCACAATCATTATAGCACCATCTTTACTTTCTTTAGTTCAGTAAGTAATAAAACTAAATTATACTGTGTTGTGATAAATGTTAAAATTCAAGAGAAGTATAAAACATGCAAAATAATAGAACTTGCAATATTTATGAGCAAAAGCATCTGGATGGTATACAAGATATAAGCATTTTTCAATGATCACAGAATTTCAAGCCAAAAGAAACAAAAACCATTAAATGTAAATTGAAGAGTTTAGATTAGCCAAATCTAATGAATTTAATATTGGCAGGCAGGGTGGGGACCTTGTGGAAGACATCAGAGTGTGGGGTAGACTGAATATATGCATGCAACTGCAACACTTTTACTTGAAATATTCTGGCATGGTATACATTTATTTCAATTCTTACTGGAGTCAGTATTCTGCCCACTCATTGCACAGGTCTACATGGTAAATACTATGCCAGAGCTTATGTGCAGATAACCTATGCCAGCAAAAGCTGTACAAAAAGAAACACACAGTGAAAACCTATAGGGAAGAAATTTATGCATGGTGAAGTATTTTGTTTGTGTTGTCAATTTTAATGCAAATGTATTTCAGGAGGGTCTTCTTTGGCATACAGGTGACATAATACCTGTATTAAGATTTATCATATGTCATCACTGAGAGAGAAATTAGGGAAACAATTCCTTTTATAATAGCATCCAAAAAATGAAGTATCTAGGAATCAATCTAACAAAGGAAGCAAAAGACCTCTACACTGAAAACTACAGCACTCTGAAAAAAGAGATCGAAGAGGATATAAGAAAATGGAAAGGCATCCCCTGTTCCTGGGTAGGAAGTATCAACATAGTGAAAATGGCCATACTACCAAAACTGCTATACAGATTCAATGCAGTACCAATTAAAATCCCAACACTATATTTCACTATATAGAACTAGAAAGAAGAATCCAAAAATTCATTTGGAACCATAAGAGACCTAGAATAGCAAAAGCCATCCTAGACAACAGAAACATGGCAGCAGGTATAACAATTCCCAATTTGAAACTATACTACAAAGCCACTGTGATTAAAAGCAGCATGGTACTGGCAAATAAATAGACCTGAGGATCAATGGAACAGACTGGAAGACACAAAAACAACTGCAGATGTACTCAGCTACCTCAGCTTTGACAAAGGAGCTGACCATCCCCACTGGAGGAAAGATAGCCTCTTTAATAAATGGTATTGGAAAAACTGGATGTCAACCTACCAAAGATTAAAACTAGACCCTTAACTCTCACCATGAACTAAATTAAAATCCAAGTGGATTAAAGATCTAAACATTAAAGCAGAAACACTAAACATGCTGGAAGATAAGTTAGGCAGAACTCTGGAAGACATTGGCATAGGAAAAGACTTTATGAACAAATCCTCAGTAGCATGGGAACTAGCAGAAAGAATCAACAACTGGAATCTCATCTTATTAAAAAGCTTCTGCACTGCAAAAGAAACCATTAACAGAACTAAGAGACAAGCTACAATGTGGGAAAAACATTTACCAGCTACTTGTCAGACAAAGGACTTTTATCTAGAATACATAAAGAACTCAAAACAACAAGCCCCCCAAATATAAAGACCCAATTCAAAAATGGGCATCCGAAATGAACAGACATTTCTCAGACAAAGAAGTAAAAGCAGCAAGGAAATATATGAAAAAAATCCACATCACTGGTTATTGGAGAGATGCAGATGAAAACAACACTGAGATTCCACCTCACCCCACAAAGAATGGCTGCCATCAAGAAATCACACAATAACAAATGTTGGTGGGGTTGTGGGGAGAAAGGAACCCTTCTCCATTGTTGTTGGGAGTGCAGACTGGTGCAACCACTATGGAAATCAATATGGAGATACCTCAAAGAGCTTGGACTGGAGGTTCCATTTGACCCAGCCATCCCTCTGCTGGGTATCTTTCCAAAAGAATTAATAGAATCATGTCATAGTAACATATGTGCACCTATGTTTATAGCTGCACAGTTTATAATAGCTAAAGCTTGGAAACAGCCCATTTGCCCATCTGTTGGAAACTGGATAAAGAAGATGTGGTTTTTCTATGAAATGGAATACTACTCAGCCAGAAAGAATGAGAAATTAGAGTCAGTCATAGGAAAATGGATACATATTAAGGATATACTGTTAAGTGAAATAAATAAGTCACACTTGTGTAAATACTGAATAGTTTCTCTGGTATGAAAAACTATAATAGCACACAAGATCCTAATGGGATAATTAATAGTGTGAAATAGGAAGAAAAAGGCTAAAGGTGTAGGGAAAGTGGGAAGGGTAGGGGAAAGCTAATAAGGGAAAAGAAAAAATATGAGAAAATGAAAAAATGGAAATAAAGTGTTTGTAAATGGGGAGGGGAGGAGGGGGTGAAGGGAAGGCAGGGACAAGGGGAAAAAATGAGAACCAAGACCAGTCATGTAAAGGTACAAGATCCCAGTAATGAATGTAACTGCATGTATACCTGGAATGTACCAATAAACTCAATAAAAAGGAATAAAAAAGATTTATCATATGTCAGCAACAACAACTAAAAAATGCCTGTTTTCATTTATGCAAATGTTCTAAGTTTCCATGTTGGATAACTATTGAAATGCAAGGGAAGTGTCTGCCCAATCGTAACACCAGGGTAAATAGTTCTGCTGATTTTGTCAAATACTATTTGATACCTCTCCATTGCAAGAGCTGAAATTGTTCTTCATCTCAGAGTTGTGTAATGGCAAACAAAAGGATTTATTAACAAGTACACTGTAATCAAGTACATAAAAAAGTTATAAAAATAAACATATGAATGAAGTGATAAATATCAATTTGTAAAAAATAAAGTATCTAAAAATGAATGGCTATTAGTGCTGATATTTAATGACAAAATAAGTTCCTAAAATGTTCTACGACCTTTATGAATTTTATTTTTTGTAAATAAAAAAACTGGTTCAATGGGGACAAATAACTTTGTTTCAGATCACTTTTGATCTGCACTGTTGATTTGTCTGAGTCATATTTTAAACCCAGACCCTTTTGCAGTAAACCCCATGTTCAATTCTAGTAGATCCTGACTTTCTCCCCAAATGTCTTTCCTCTGCCTTGGTGAATCCAGTAGGGGTTCTGCCCATCTCTGGAATATCTTATATATTCTTTGGTTATTTTTACTGTTTTTTTAATCCATGTTGTTACTGTTCTATCCCATTATTATTCATACAGATTGATGGGTTAAACCTGGCTTGATAGCATGGGATAAATATTTTCTAGTATACATGCTTAGAATCTGTTCCTTGAATTATTAAAATTTTGGCTTTAATTATAGAAGCTATGGTGCTATTACTGTTCCTTTTTTCTTGTGTTTTTATTCAATTTTAACGCACAATAAAAGAGGTAATATACATTCTATGCCTTTAATTGTTTTCTTTAGGACTGAGCTACTGATGCTCCAGAAGTGCCTGATGGTAGGAAAAAGACAGATCAATTCTTCCTTTCTCACCCCTCTCCTCTCCTCACCTTTCCTTTTCTTCCATTGCCTTTTGTTATTGTCTGCATAAGTATAGCTTTAGCTAAATGCATGCAGATTGCTCATGTCAAAGTCCTGCCATTGGTCCTCCAGATGTTTCTCTCAGAAAAGTGTTTGACATTATTCTTTCACTTCAATAATTTTGTTTTCAGTTTCATTATGTTTTGAAATTGATTTCTAAACTAGGTTTCCAATTTTAGTTTTTGTCTTCCTTTTGAAATAATAGCAGAGCCCTGTCCTCATAAGAATGAAGGCTCCAAAGTTTAAATCGGTGCCTGAGTTGTTTCTGTGCAGAAGAATGGTTAGAAATGAAAAGTCTAGAAGCCAAGCAATTATTTATTTATTTAGCAGTACTGAGGATTGAATACAGAGATTTTGCACTTAAAAAATAATTTAATACAGTGAGTTGTTCAATCTCTTACATATCCCTAGTTGTATTATAGGATTAAGAAGGGAGTTTGTCCCTCAGTGATTCACACAGATATATCAAATTTAGAGGAAGGATCAAAGGGTCTGAGATATTGAAAGAATAAGACATTGGTTTTTATACTCACGACTCATGCATTCTTTTTTAGATTCACAGTGTACATTCATTTTGAGAGTCATATAAATAGATGCTATATTGTAATGGAATTCATGTTATTTCATTGTTTGGCTTCCTCATAAAGAACAGAGTAATCTCTAAAATCAACTTTCTTGAGCACATGACTGCGCTGAAGAAGGTGGGAACCCAGACAGAACTCGAACACTGATGTTACAAAAGTAGTGCTAGTGAAGACAGTTGGCAGTGAGGTGATAAATTATGATATGTACTGGACACGGCTCCCAAAATATCCTATGGATTACCTCCAACTGACATCCCATTATTATTATTACTGTTAATATTACAATTGTGGTATTGAAGATTGAACTCAGGGCCTTCCCATGAGATACATCCCTATCAATTTTTCTTTTTGATTTTTAATTTTGAGCTAGAGTTTTGCTAAATTGCCAGGCTGGGTTCAAACTTGTGCTCTTCCTGCTTCAGCCTCCCAGCATGTTGAGATCACAGGCATGTATTACCACATTCTGCTGTATTATTTCTTAATACTGATCATCTCTTACTGTTTGGCCCAATTTTAGAAATGAATATTGCAGTCAAAGTTGAAAATGACCATAATCCCTATACTCTGATCTTCACACTGTTGTCCTCAGTCAGAGCAGAGGACAGAAGGTTAAAAATTGAGATACAGTTGCTTTAGTCTTGTAGGTAAATTTCCGAGTACAAGGAACCATGACAGTTATTGTCTTTTAAAAATAACCGTTGATAGGGAGGCTTAAATTAGTTCTGACTGCTCTTTGGTAAACCATGCTTCCCAGCTTTATTTCTTGACTAAGCCTTCCAGAAAGTTGAAAAAAGATAAATACAATAAAGTATAATTAAAATAATTGGCAGAGTCAGAAAGACAACACCTCACATGGAACTCAGATTAAGTTTCACATAAATGTAGTAGGTTAAAATCTTTTTACAAATGTTATTCTTTAAAAAATTGGATTAAATCAATGAAAGGCTTGAGTTCAGCTATCAGGTCCAATTCAATAAAAAAGGAGAGTATGGAATACTATTTCTCTAGAATTACTTATGTAATATCAATTATTAAAATCATCTAGCAGTGACTAAGTGCATTATTTCTCTAAGTTTTATAGTTTAATGACACATCATTTGCATATTCTAACTGCTAGGATATTCTCCTAGCTAAATTCAGTAATTTATTGACTTAAAAAATTTAAAGCTGGAAAGCACCTATGAAAGATTTTCTAAAAATAATATGTCTCAACACTGAATGGTTAGACCATATCTATGTCACTGCAATTAAAAATTCAGACATTATTGAAAATAGGCTTTTAAAAGTTTAGTATAGTTTTATAGTAAAGGTAAATCTTTCACTTATTCCAAATTAGAACTCCACTTTATCCTGAATATTTCCTCAAAATGCAGTATTAACATCATTCTGAACACATTTTAAGATTTAATCATGATATATTATCTTTTACAGCACTTTTATAGATATAATGCACAGTTAACTACTATTGTGCTATGAATAAATAAATACAGGACTTGTTTATAAAATAAAAGGGGAAAAATTATTAAATGAAATATAAGAACATGCAAAATTTTTCAAGTCTATTGAAATATAATCAGAGACTCTTTTAAAGTATTCCGTAATGACAAGCATTAACCATGATATTTAAATTAATTAATAGTTAATCTTTATTTTTAAAGCATATTTAAATTCTTATATTTTTACCAAAAGGAAAACTGCTTTCCTAGCATATTAAATATTTAAAAATATAATCAAGAAGCAAATGTATTGTCAAAAGCTCTTGCATCTCTCAAAATAGCCATCCATTGAGTCGTACTTACAGTGCCATTTTAAATTCAAATAAATGATACTTAAAGCTTACTATTTCTTAACATGTTCCCTGTGATTTTATTCAGAAATTTCCTTTCATATTTACCATAAAAAGAAGAACAGCAACAATAACAACAACATAAATCTCCAAACATGGTAGTGATGGTGGTGGTTGTGGTCTCAATTTTTTTTCATATCTTGTTCAAAATTTGTTGAGCAGGCTTTGCCATAGGTGCTACTTACTTTCTTCAGCTTTATGGGCCTGGAGACATTTGAAAATGAACTTTGGCCCAAGCGCTTCTTTCTTGGTGTAAGAAAACCATTTTCATTCTGGTATCTTTGTCTTTTGTGTTACACATTTTGCAGGATTGTGATGGACGCTTCAGTGGTTCTTTGGTTCGTTTTTATTCCTCTGCATTGCCTGTCAAACCATCCTGAGTTCTACAGTCTACCCCATTAGTGCAGTACCACCCAATCTAAGCCTTAGGGTCCAGACCTCATGTTTGTCCAAATGAAAAACAAATATAGAGTAAATGTCAGTTCCTAAAACGGGGGGGGGGGAAGAATCTAAACCCTAGGCATGCCTGAGACTCACCTAGATATAGTTTAGGCTGTTTCCTTTGCCAAGAAATATGACAGCCTTCTAAATTCTTATAACAGATTTGTTAGCTGCCTGAATGTTTGGCATCTAAAGCATTAAGGCTTCTTTGTAATAAACAAAACATAATAATATTGCTTCTTCAGGCAATGTCAGGAAGTCTAATGAAGAGTTGACTGTAAGCCAACACTTGCCATTAGCTCTGTTGATATACAATGGAGGCTAAGAATATATTAACTATTCATTTCTCTAAGTTCTCTAAGCTGAGTCTATATCAAGTTAGGTCAGCCAGAATAACATGTCTGAGTGATATTACCTTAGCTTCTTTCAGAAATGTTTTCACAGATATATGATTTAATGTTATGCTCTAGGCTTTTATAGAGGGTCAATATAAGAAATGTCTACCTGAACAGCATTTTTATTACTTAAAAATAGTTTTTGAAACCTTCTCCATTGTATGAGCCTAGAATGTCTTACACAAAAATGTGTATTATAAATTCTTCTTTAAATTTTGTTTTGAGAAAAAATATATGTCTTTCTGAAATCTCAATGGGGGCAGCTTAATCACTGAACGACATGTCTCAAAACAACAAAACAAAGCAAAACTCAAGAAGAGTCCTGGAGATTTAGCTAGACAAATTTGTTTGATTCTGCTAATGAAATCCTTATAAGATAGTTCATTTTACTTAAATGATATTATGTAAATAAATAAAAATGACAAAATAAACAAACTAAACTTTGTTAAAATGCTTAAAATGAAGCTCCTTTACCATAACTTCATGAGAAGTCTACCAGAATAGCTTCTCAAACTTGTAATCACTGATTTGAATACAAGCCCTTTCCTACTCTAGTCTATAGGGAAATAGAACTTTGACAAAAGCCAAATGGTCAGTGAGGCCTCTCAGAATCATGTTCATTAATCCCCCTTGACACAAGTTTGATGAGAGGCACTGGAGCTTTTCTGGTGAGTGTTAAGACTCTGGAAAATGACTAGCTGGGTTTAATTAAATCCCAGATCACTCCAAGTAATAGCTGGGGCCTTGTGATAAATTATTTAATTTTTCAGTTTCAGTTTCCTTTCTGTAAAGTAGAATTGATACGATACTTGCTTCTTAGGCTGCTGGTGAAGAGTCCATGAGACAATTCCATTAAAATACTTAGCCCTGCGCCTAGCACATGAGGCCTAAGCTTCAGTTGCTGTGCACATTGCTTACAGGATGTGGTTGGGGGCAATGATGGTGGTGAAGAGGAAGGTGGTGATTTTGGTGATGATGATGATGACACCAGTGATGTTAAACCTTCATGAGGACAACTATCTTGCATCATAGTCTTCTTGACTCACACCACAGGGACGCATTTTAGTTTTCTGCTGAGGAAACGTCTTTCTTCAGAGACTGAAAAAGAGCAGGCAGGAAGAATGAAAACTTCCTCAGAAATGACAAAGAAGAATAAAAAATGATAAAAGACTTGTATTTTAATTTTAGGAAAAAGACAGATTGGCTTTTTTCTTTGTTTCTTACACTTCTGGAAAAGCAAACCCTGTTACTCTTGGGTAAAAGAAAGGCAAAATTTTATTTTGCTTTTTGAGGAACAAAGATAAAAGGAACTTTCTGAAGTTAATGTGAGGATAACCTGGCATTGTAAGGATGGATGACCACACAGGGATTTGAGCAGAAGAATCCCCAGGTAGAGTAAAATAGTAAGTATCACCTGGTACAGTGGTTCTCAGACTTTTTGGTCTTCTGACTTTTTTTACTTAAAAAGTGATTGATGATGACAAAGTGAGTTTTTATTTGGGGTATTAGTCCATGACATTTACTATATTAGAAATCAATATTAGAAAAATATTTATTAACTCATTTAAAATAGCAATTATTAACACACTACATGTTAATTTATAACTATTTTTATGAAAACAGTTATGTTTTCCAAAGCAAAAAACGTAACGTGCTGAGTGGTATTATTTTACTTCTTTTCAAATTTCTGCAACATCTGGTTTCAAAGACGATAGCTGAATTCATATATCTGCTTTTGTATTCAGTCTGTTGTGGTATGTTTTATTGACTATAGTAAATGATATAATTCCAATGTTACATATAAATGTAGTTGGCAAAGGAAGAAGTATTCTACCTGTTGTTTAAAGCAATTTTGGCTATCTTTTTACACAACTACACCAAAACTCTACAAGTGGAATTTCTTAAAAGTTCGTTGCCATGAGGAATCGAAACCTGGTCAACGATCTCAACTCCATCAAAACTACACTGAAATCATGAGACTGTCTTCGCATATTTCACCATGCTTGATTTTTATGCATCATACTTTTGTCACTTGGAAAATGTTGGTCCACTGAATTGTATAGTTGTTCAAAACGTTGAAGCATTTTATTATACATTATTAAATAGTAACGTTTGTTAATCACATTAGAAAATTCTGTGCTGAAAAGCTGTCAAAATTGTGACAGATATATTTCCCACAATTCTGGCTCTCCCTCGAAAGCTCAAGTTTTATCTTTGCCAACAAATACTGTCAGTTGTTTTCTTGAAGTGTCAAGCTCACAATATTGTTCTTGAGAAAATGTCTACCAAATGCCTAAACTCAAATAGCTATCGTATTTATTTTCATGTTTTTTTCCAGTAAACTTAATGCTCCAAGAACAAAGTTGCTAGTTCAGCTTGCAACTCAAACGATTGCACAAGAGATTTTTCGTGTAACATCCCCCCGTAGGAATTACAGCAAAAATGATTTACATTTAAAAGGCAGACACTCAAAGGTTGGAGTGAAATAAAATTAATCTTTATTGAATCTTTAGGGACATTACGTGAAACTGACATTTTTATTACAAGGGTGTAACAGTGAAGAATGTACTGATTACTAATTTAAGTTTGGGTAAACATAGCTATCTCCTCGAATGTTTTTTATTTCTGTATGTTTAAAATATTTAAAATTTTTTCTTTCAGATTTAAAAATATACAGTGCATTATTATCTACGGTCATTTTTCTTTGCAACATCACACTGAAGCTTCTTGATGGTATATAACTGTAACCGAATAACCACTGTTTTAAGTTTTCTACATTCCTCCTTTCTCCTTCCTTTTCCCAGCTCTGGTAACCACTATTCTTTCTGTTTTTATGAAATCAACTTGTTTATATTCCATAAGTGACTGATAGCATGCAGTACTTGTCATTCTGTGCCTGGCTCATTCCACTTAACATAATAATCTATACATCCATTCCTCTTGTTGCAAATTACAAGACTCCATACTTTTTATGACTAAATAATATTCATTTGCTTTCTCTTTATCCCTTCTTAGTTATGAACATTAAGATTGTTTCCATTCTTGGCTATTTTTGTTTTATTTTATTTTTCTCATTGAGTTTATTGGTACTTTTTAGGTATATAGGGCAGTTAGATTCATCATTGGGATCTGGGATCTTGTACTTTTTTCTGACAGGTCTTGGTTCTTATTTTTCCTCCATATCTCTGTCTTCCCTTTCTTGGCTATTTTTAATAGTCCTACTCTTCAATGTGCTTATTTTATTTCCTTTGAAGATAATTTGTATCTCTAGTACTTGGGTTTGGTTCATGCAGTAGGCCTATTTTTTGGAGGAGTTCCCTGATTGTTTTCCCTAACTGATGTACTAATTTACAAATCTATCACAGTGAACAAGGGTTTATTTTTCTCCACAACCTTGTCAACATTTGTCTTTAGACATCTTTAAAATTGCTATTCTTACTGGGGAGAGCTGATATTGCATTGCTGTTTTGATTTTCATTTTCCAAACTCTTTTGGTCATATTTTTGTCACTGGGACCAAATAGCAATATTAACACACCCCAAAAAGATGAATGGCTTATTTTTGCTCATGGTTTCAGAGGTTTCAACCCATGATTGGCTGGATTCCAGGAGGAACATCATGGTGTAAGTCAGTGGTGGAGCAACATTGCTCACTGCATGGCAGCCAGGAACCAGAGCACTGGGAAGAGTTTTAGTGAAATTAATACTCTTTCAAGTCACAGCCCTTCTGACATCCTAATGGAATACACTGTTATGACCATCAGTGGATTAATCCACACACGAATATAGCATCCGCATGATACATCTCCTCTTCAGGAGTCTCTTAATCCAGTAAAGTTGACAATGAAGCTTAACTGGCATGACAATGAGCATTTTGGGGGAGTGGGTACCAGAGGTTGAACTCAGAACTTTGCGCTTGCGAGGCAGGTGGCAGCATCACTGAGCTAAATCAACAGCCCAGAGCACTTTAAAAAAAATATCTATTGATCATTTTGGGAAATGTCTGGTTAGGGCAATTGCCCATTATTCATTCTCTCTGCTCTCTCTGTCTCTTCCTTTGCCATTTAGTATTGAGTTGTTTGAGTTCTTTACATATTGTTAAAGTTAATTCCTTATCAAATATATAGTCAGCAAATGTTTTCTCCCATTCTGCAGGATGTCCATTTGCTCTGTTATTTCTTTCCTTTGCTTTACAGAAAGTATTAATTTTGTTAAGTGAAAACCTCACCAATTCTAATTGAACACTGCTGTTCGAATAGGTCTTAGATCTGACAGTGTTCAGCAGTGATTGTAGAATATTCTAAAGCTTTGGTGTTCAAATTGCACAGCTGCAGCCTACAATCTGAAAATTTGTTAGAAATGCAGTCTTGGGTTCCACCATAGTTCTGCTGAATAGCATTCAAATTTTAAAACATTCCAACAGGATTCGTATGCACAGTAAAGTTTGAGAAGCACTACCTTAAAGAATAGACTTCTTTAACATATTATCTTTTATCAGAGTCAAATAATCTGTAAAAAGACAAATCTTGGGATTTCCTGAAATAATGAACAATGTGTGGGAATTTTCTAGACTAAATGCAGTACACTTCCTTTTGAAATAATTTTTACAATATTTCAGTCACCAGCATGGCAGTATATTTTGCTTGACATATGACTTCTCTTTTCTAGAAACAGAACACAAGGCGGTCCCGCGGGAAGCAATGCCATTTCTTTTTTTGTGTCAATACTTGGTGAGGAAAAGCATTTATTACAAGAGTTGCCAAAAAATGAGATTCTCTTATGTGAATTTTCAACAATTGGAAAGTTTTCTTTGCACCTGCTGCCTTTATTTCACCTTTTAGAGTATTCGAGGAAGCTATCCTTGATTCTGCTGTACCTAAAATGTGTTTTGCATATATATATATATACATATATATATATATATATATATATATTTGTTTGTTAGGTCATTATGAAATTGTATACCTATAATGAATTATCTCACAAATTAATTTGATGAAGGTAGGCTGAAATCCAGCTATGCGCCACAAGGTGGTGATCTGCTGGATGTCTTAGAGATTTTTCCAATATCCTATAAAGGTTAGAATTATATGTATTTTTCAAGAATTATACTGTGAGACTGTGGGAATCTGCTGGAAATCTTTCCTGTCAGTAGTAGTGTTCATCTTAATATATATTTATTAACTGAAAGCATTTGTCTGATAGTAAGAACAACAACCTTTCAAATATTTTAAAAAGTTGTTTTGTGTTCATAAGTTGCTGCAATCAAGGGGTTGAAAGGAGGGCAGGGGAATGGGAAAACAATAAGAACCAAGATGGATTATTTAAAGGTGCAAATTTCCAATGATGAATTCATTATATTGTGTATCTTAAATGTACCAATAAAATTAAGAAAAATTTTTTTAAAAGTCCATCTTGAACAAGTTACCAGCAATATCACTTTATTTGTATATACTAAAATAACATACTGGTAGAATCCCTGTGATTGCAGTTTGTGATTTTAGATTTTAATGACAATCCCAATTTCAGGCAGTAATTTCCACATAGGGAATTTACATGACTTGTTTGCGGTCTTAAATTGTTTTGTGCACTATAAGGATGAATTTAATCTTAGTCATACAGTAGTAATATTTAACTGTCATTTTGAACAAATGGGCTAAGAATAGATTATATAATATAGTTATACAGAATTCCAATGGTTTTTCAATGGTTACATATTTAAAGCTGTACAGCTAAAAATAAATGAAAATACATGGTAGGAGGTTACAAATTATTACCCACTTTCTTTTAACAAAAAACCAAGACCTTAGGCCAATATCATTACTTACCAAATTCTCCCTTAAGATTATTTTCTACCAAAAGATCCTAAATGATTAACTGTACATTTTACTACAAATGACTCAAATTTATCTTTCTTTGTGACAGAGTAATATTTCACTGAGTGTAATTCCATATTTTCTTTGTGCATTCATCTGTTGATGAACATATAAGTCATTTCCAAGATTTAGTTATTATGAATTGTGTACCTTGAGACCATAATATTAAGTGAAATAAATGCACATACAAGCTTTAATATTACATGGCTTATCATATGAGAAACCCAAATTATCAATAAAGATAAAAATAAAAAAATAATAAGAAGTAGGGATATTGATCTTTTTCAATTGGGAAGATGTGTTATGTACATATACCAACTCTACCCAAGGGATGTAAACATGTACTAATACAAATTCAATAAAAATAAAAAAAAACAATCTGGAAGGATATAAGCAAAATTTCTAAAATAGTTATACAGGGATATTTTGTAAAAATTAAATATTTTGTTCATTTTCATTTTCTTTCTTTTCTACCACAATTGCACATTCTTTTGAGAAGCATAGCATAAAGATGTAAATTTTAAATAAAAAACAAGACAAAAAATGAAAAAAGTACATTTTATGATTTAAATATTAAAATTGTTTCAGTGTACAAGTTTAAAATAGCATCAATACAAAGATAAAAGAAATATAACATCCATTTTGAATTATTTGTAAACATAGGGATGATTGAGTTATTACTATTGTATGTATATATAGTAAAATTTACTATTAGTATAACTTGATGAGTCATGACAAACGTTTAATTGTGTAACTATCACTACAGTTGTACTTGGTGAGCTGTGTGCTTCAAAATTCATTTTGGTGTTCTAATCCCCCATAACTCGAAAGGTAACTGAGTTTGGAGATAAGGCTTTTAAACAGGTAAAGTTAATTCAGGTCACATGGATGGGGCCTACTCCAATCTTGCTGGTGTCAGGTAGGGTTACAAAGTTAGGCACTGAGGATGAGTCCACAAAGAGAAGACTGCAGGAAAGAGCAGCTAGCATCCAGCCTCCTATGGGAGGAGGAGGAACCCCTCAGAGGAAACAAACTGCTGGATATTCGACTTGATTTTTGGCCTCACTCTTGATCTTTTCTGTGGTCTTCCACAATTCCGGTCCAGAACATATGGGAAAATCAGTTTCAGTTGTTTATATGCGTGCTCTGTGGTATTTTCTTATGGCAGTTCTAGCAGAGTATTACACGTCATGATAGAGAATATTTTGGTATTTTTCCCTCCCCCAATCTTTCCTGCCTCTTTGTACTCAGCCCCCAGGAATCATGATATAATAACTCTCTACAGCTTTGCCCTTTCCAGACCAGAATACTATGTAAATAAAATGCCTTCTGAGTTTGTTTTATTTCACTTAGAATGATTTGGAATTCACCCATGCTTTTTCAAGCGTCAATAGCTTATTCTTTTTTATAGCTGGGTGTTATTTTTTAGTTCACATGGGCCCCAGTTTGTTTATCTAGTCATTAGAAGGGTTCTACATGTAACTTTTTATGAATAGGACTGCTACAAACATTCTCATACAGTTCTACACGTGGGCATCTGTTTTTATTTCTCTTCATAAATACTTAGGAATAAGATGCTGCTTTATATGGTAAGTGCATTTGTAATTTTGTGTGTGTGTGTGTGTGTGTGTGTGTTTGTGGTACACGAAAATGAAATCACTCTGGGGAACTGGTATATATATATCTCTTCTTAATATTTTTATTTTCTTTGCCCTCCCTTCCCTTCTATCCCCATCCCTAGGTCCCCATTCTGTCTTCACAAAGTCCAGCCCCGTTTCCTACCATCTATCTTTTATTTTGCTCTTTGAATTACTCAAACTCTTATCCAAAGACACCAGACTGTTTAGCTTTCTGCTAGCAATGGATGACAGGTCCATTTGCTCTACATTTTCACCAGTGCTTAGCATGTTTCGTCTTTACAGTTTGTTCATGCTAATAAGTGCATAATAATACAACTTCACTGGAGTTTTAATTTTCATTTCTGTGAAGATGAAAGGTTTTGACGATCTTTATGTGAACTTATTTGTCATCACTATATATGATCTTTGATCAAGAGTTCAGATGTTTGCCAATTTTAAACATTTTTATCTCATAAAATGTTTGTACATGTTATGAATAAATATTTTACTGTGTATACTTATGGTGTTCAAAATGAAGCTTTGATATACATTTAAATAGTAAAATGATTACAAGAGATAAGCAAATTATCCTACCTATTACTCCCATAGTTACCTGTGTGTGTGCACTATTTTCTTAGCAATTTTTCAGTACACAAAAAAATAATATAAGTACAGTTCTTATGCTTGTGATCTCTGGACTTACTCATCCTATTTCGCTGCAGCTTTGTACTCTCTTGACTTGCTACTCCTTTTCTACTTCTCTCTATTGCTAGCAACCACTGTAATCTCTTAATGTATCTGATTTTTTTTTTTGGTTTTTTGAGACAGGGTCTCACTATGTAGTTGAGACTGACCTGGCACAGCAATCCTCCTGCCTCAGCCTTCCGAGTGCTGTGTTTACAGGCATGTGCCACCACTCCTGGCCATGTATTTGACTTTTTAATGATTCTGTTTATAGGCAATATAATTTAGTACGTCGTCTTTCTATGTCTGCCTTATTTTACCTAGCATAGTGTCCTCTAGGTTCTTCCATGGTGTCACAAATGGCAGTCTGTTCTCTCTCTCTCTCTTTTTTTTTTGTACCAGGGATCAAATCAGGACCTTGCACTTATGAGGCAGTCGCAGGACACTGAGCTAAATTCTGGGAACTGCAATCTGTTTTGTTTTTTTTTTTAAGGTTGAAGGATATTCTAGTGTGTTCCTGTGTGAGCACACCTATATCTCAATTTCTTTCTTTTTTTCTTTCATTAAGTTTATAGGTAATTTTTAGGTATACGTTACAGTTACATTGATTATTGGACTACTGTAACTTTACATGATGTATTATGGTTCTTATTTTTTCCACATACCCCTGCCCTCCCTTCACCCCATCCACCCTTCCCTATTTACAAAGACTGTTTCCTTTTTTTTCCTTTTCTTACATTTTTTTCTTTTACATACTTCATTTTCCCTACCTTTCCACTTCCCCTACTCCTTTAGCCCTTTTCTTCCTATTTCACATTATCAATTATACAATCTGAATCTCATTTGTGCTTTTAATATTTCACACCAGGGAAACTTTGGCATTTAAATGTGTGTTCTATTTATTTCACATAAGAGCATGGCCTCAATGTGCAACCATTTAGCTATAAATGTCTCTAGTTTCTTATTATTTGTGGCTGAGTAGTACTCCATTTTATTAAAAAAACTACATCTT
>NW_022900936.1:49567215-49613816 GCF_012274545.1 Fukomys damarensis | reverse complement strand
CTAAATCCCCGGTCCCACTCCACATCTTTTTTATCCAGTCTCCAGTTGGTGGGCAATTGGGCTGTTTCCAAGTTTTAGCTATCACAAACTGCTGCTATAAACATGAATGAGCATATATCACTGTGGTATGATTCTTTTAATTCTTATAGAAAGATACCCAGCAGAGGGATGGCTGGGTCAAATGAAACCTCTAATCCTAGTTGTGTTTGTAGTGTCTTCACATTGAATTCCACAGTGGTTGCACCAGTCTGCACTGCCACCAACAATGGAGGAGGGTTCCTTTCTTCTCATAACTCTGCCAGTATTTGCTAGTGGTTAATTTCTTGTTAGCAGTCATTCTTTCTGAGGTGAGGTGGAATCTCAGTGTTGTTTTCATCTGCGTCACTCCAATGACCGGTGATGTTGACCATTTTTTCATATGTTTCTTTACTGCTTTCACTTCTTTGCCTGAGAAATATCTGTTCATTTCAGATGTTGAATTGGGTCTTTATATTCGGTGGTCTGATTTTTTGAGTTCTTTATATATTCTAGTCTTTTCCTATACCAGTGTCTTCAAGGGTTCTACCTAATTGCTCTTTCAGAAAATTTAGTGTTTCTGTTTTAATATTTGTATTTTTAATCCACTTCAATTTTAGTTTAGTGCGTGGTGAAAAATAAAGGTCTATTTTTAATCTTTTGTAGGTTGAAATCCCGTTTTTCCAATACAATTTATGGAAGGGTTATCTTTCCTCCAGTGAGGATGGTCGGCTCCTTTGTCAAAGATGAGGTAGCTGAGTACATCTAGAATTGTTTCTGTATATTCTGATCTATTCCACTGATCTTCAGGTCTGTTTCTTTGCCAGTACCATGCTGTTTTTAATCACAGTGGCTTTGTAGTATAGTTTCAAGTTGAGGATTGTGATAATCCCTGTCATGTCTCTGTTATATAGAATTGCTATTCTAGGACTTTTCTGGTTCCAAATGAATTTTTGCATTGTTTTCTCTGGTTCTGTGAAATATACTGTTGGGATTTCAATTGGGATGGCATTGAATCTCTACAGAAATTTTGGAAGTATGGCCATCTTCACAATGTTGGTTCTTCCTACAGAAGAGCAAAGAATGTCTTTCCATTTACTTATATCCTCTTCAATCTCTTTTTTCAGAGTGCTGTAGTTTTCAGTGCAGAGGACATTTGCTTCCTTCATTTGATTGATTTCTAGATATTTCATTTTTGGGGATGCTATTATAAAAGGAATTATTTCCTTAATTTCTTTGTTAGTAAACCCGTTCTTTGTGTACAAGAAAGCTATTGATTTTTGAGTGTTGGCCTTGTACCCAGCTACTGTACTGAATCTGTCAATTAAGTCTAGAAGTCTTATGGAAGAGTTTTTTTGGTCTTCTATGTAGAGTATCATATCATCAGTAAATAATAACTATAACTTCTTCCTTTCCTATCTTTATTGCTTTAATTTCTTTCTCTTGTCTAATTGCTGGGGCTAATGTTTCCAGAACTATATTGAGCAGGAGTGGTGACAGTAAACATCCTTGTCTTGTTCCTGATTTTAGTGTGAAAGTTTTCAGTTTTTGACCATTTTGACCATTAATGTGATGCTGGCTATTGGTTTTTCATAGATAGCCTTCATCAAGTTGAGACAAAAACCATCTATTCCAATGATCTGCAGAGTCTTTATCATGAATGAGCATTGAATTTTGTCAAATGCTTTTTCTGCATCTATTAAAATGATCATATGCCTTTTGTCTTTGACTCTGTTTTACAGGGTATTAAATTTATTGATTTATGTATGTTAAACCATCCTTGCATCCCTGGGATAAATCTGACTTAGTCAGGGTGTATGATCTTCTTGATGACCCTTTGTATTTTGTTTGCCAATATCTTATTGAGGAGTTTTACATCTATATTCATTAAGGAGATTGGCTTATATTTCTCTTTTTTGGTTGGGTCTTTTCCTGGTTTTGGAATCAAAGTAACACTTGCTTCCAGGAATGAATTTGAAAGTATTGCTTCCCTTTCAATTTCATTGAAAAGTTTATAGAGTAGAGGCAATAGTGCTTCTCTAAATGTTTTGTACAATTCAATAGTGAATTCATCAGAACCTGGGATTTTCTTTGTGGTAAATTTTTAATTACATTTTCAATTTCATTGATTGTAATTGGGGTGTTTAGAATTTTTTTATCTTCTTCATTTAACTTTGGTATTTCTTATGTATCTAGAAATCTGTCCATTTCTTCTGTGTTTTCCATTTTATTGGAGTACATGTACTCAAAGTGGGTATTAATGACCCTCTGGATTCCTGCTAGATCTGTTGTGACTTTACATTTTTCATTCCTAATTGTATAGGTTTGAGTCTTTTCTTTCCCTTTTTTAAAAATAAATTTGGAGAAGGGTTAATTGATTTTATTTATTCTTTTGCAAATCCAACTATTTGATTGGTTGATTTCTGCTCTGATCTAATAATTTCCTCCCTTGTATGAGTTTTGGGTGGGCCTATCTTGCTCTTCCTTTTCTAGGAGCTTAAGATTTAGCTTTAGCTTGTTTATTTGAGCTCACTCTGTTTTCCTAATATGGGTATTCACTGCTATGAATTTCCCTTGAACAAATGCTTTCATTGTGTTCCAAAGATTCCTGTATGTTGTATTGCATTTTTATTTAGTTGTAGAAACTGTCTAATTTCTTTTTTAATTTCCTCTGTTGCCCATTGGTTGTTCAGGAGAGTGTTAATTTCCATGTTTTTGTGAAGTTTTTGTGGTTTCTTATGCTATTGATCTCCAGTTTAATTGCACTGTGGTCTGATAATGTACAAGGGATATCTTCAATTGCTTTGCATTTATTTAAACTCCTTCTATGAGCTAGGATGTGGTTAATTTTGGAGAATGACCTGTGTACAGCTGAAAAGAATGTGTATTCTGATTTTGTGGGGTGGAACACTTTGCAGACATCTATTAAGTCCATTTGTTCAGAAGCTTGGTTCCATTCTAGTATTTCCTTGTTGACTTTTGTCTCTTTGTGACAGAGGGGTATTGAGGTCTCCCACTACAATTGTATTAGTGCTTATTTGGTTTTTCATGTCCATGACTATTTGTTTTGCACAGTTAGGGGCATTAGTATTTGGTGTATATATATTTATGATTGTCATCTCTTTCTCTTGGATTGTTCCCTTTACAAGGATGTAGAGACCTTTCTTATCTATCTTAACTAGTTTTTGTTTGTAATTTACTTTGCAAATAAAATAGCTACCTTCCTTTTTTTGTTCTCCTGTTGCATGGAGAACTGTTTTTCATCCTTTGCTTTCAGTCTATGAATTTCTTTTTGAACTAGGTGTGTTTCTTGTATGCAGCATATTGTTGGATTTTGCTCTGTAATCCATTCCTCCAGTCTGTTTCTTCTTACAAGTGAATCAAGACCATTAACATTGATGGTTACAACTGATATGTATTGACTTATCATTGTCATTTTTTTGTCCTGGTTTTGGCACATTTACTTTTAATCCCCCCCCCTAATTTCTTGCCTTACCTATTGGATTTCTTCTGTTGGGCCTCATGAAGTTGTGACTTTCATTATAGTTTTCTAGGATATGGTCTAGAATTGTTTGGAGTGCTGTTTTGGTATTCATGAAGTTTCTCAGGTGTCCTTTGTCTTATTTCCACATCAATTTTGAAAGATAGTTTTGCAGGATACATCAGTCTAGGTTGGAGGTCGTTTTCTTTTAGGGCTTGAAATACCTCCCTCCAGGCTCTTCTTGACTTGAGGGTTTGTGTCATATCCTAATTTCAATTCTTTTCATAGATGCTCAAAAGTGATATTAATGGATTATTTGGTAGTTATAATTTTATTTTTTCTTTTTCTTTTTGAGAATGTTTTCTGATGAACTTCCATACTTTTCCATAATTGTTTAACTAATTGCGCTGTGACCAACAAATGATAACATTTGCCTTTTCTCCAGATCATGATCCACCCTTATTATCTCAGCCTTTTGATAATATTTATCTTAGTAAGGTATAAGGCTATATCACTTTGTGGTTTTTAATTATTTGGAGTTGATTTTGAGTTTGTAATAACAAAATTTTTCAATGTAATCTTTCTTTACACAGCTGTCTGAAATTATAAGTGAAAGTAATTGATAGATCAATAATAGATTGATTACAGATAATGACCAATCTGATAATGTAAAAGTTAAAATCAAGAAAATCTTTCATCCATAGGTGAAAATGACAATAAAGGAAAACAAGGGAGAAGAGTAAGGTGCTATTGAGAATGACTCTATAGGTCCAACATCCTGCTTATAAAATGACATAATGAGATCTCTGTCAGCCGATTACAGTGTTGATACTGACATCAAGGAGAAATACACAAGTGCTATCTCTCCAAATTTCTTCACTGGCACTATGCGCATGACTGCCAAGCCTAGAAAGTGACAGAAGTATGTGCTGAGCATAATGATTTAATTTCTACCAGCATCTATAAAAATGTGTAACTTGGAAAAAGTAATAATGAATAAGACATGTAAAGTACTTCATTTTGCATGGCAGTTCTAGCATTTATTCTTTCTTTGGATCACAGAGGGAAGTTTATTATCCCTAAACTGTGGATAAATAAATGGTGAGATAACATAATTTATGCAAGGTCATGGCTCCATTCACGATTCCATTTCAGTTTTTTCATTTCAAATAACAAATCCTTTTATTTCTTTTAGTAAAATCATTGCATCAAAAAGGTATCTGCATCCCAATAATCACTTCAATAATGTCCACAAAGTTGAGATATGGAAACCACCAAATATCTGTTGATGAATGGATAATGAAGCTGTGATCTTTCTCTCTGTCTCTTTCTTTCTCTTTCTCTCTCATCACACACACACACACACACACACACACACACACGCATATACAGGAACATAGTTTAGGCATTAAAACAATGGAAATCATATCACTTGGGACAACATAAATGAAACTGGGGGCTAAGCCAAGTAAAAAAAGAGAAAAATGGTATGATTCACTTTTACATGTAATTTAAGAGTCATACTAGAAACAGAGAATAAATTGGGATGCTAGAGATTGAAGTAGGTGAAAAAAATTGAGAAAACATTGATCAAAGAGCTCATATTTTCAGTTAAAATATGAATAATTTCCGGGGAACTTACAGTTTAGTGACTGTAGTTCATAATGCTGATATATTTTGAAATTTTATGAATACAGATTGCAAGTGTTCTCACATTTCCACAACACATAGTCACTATGAGTGGTAATGGACATGTTAATTACTTTGATTGTTCTACTCATTGCACTTATATGTATGTGTGTGCAATCAACCATTGGTAAATCTTGAATTTTTGTCAATGAAATATTTTTAACTAAAAATTAAATAACATTTTGCTAAGAGCATAGAAAAATTATGCTTGAGCATTAATCTTACATTATAGTTTTATACATAACACCACACTGATTATTTTATACAAGCAATATCATTAGTCAGAGATGTTTATCATCCAGTTATTTAACTGATTAACTTTAGCTCCAAATTAGAAATTATTTTCTGGTTTTGGAGATAACCTGAATTGCTACTCTTATAAATATAATAGAATTATCATCTTTAAAGTAGACAAAAGGAGTTTTTTTAAAAAATTAGGTAGGGACTACTTATTTGTTGAATATTAATGAAGTTGAATTTCAGACAAACCTTAAACTAAGGACAGTATTTGTAAGGATAGAGAGCATTGAGAATTTGGAGTCATGAATGGGCCATGCATTTATCTATTAAGTTCATTTATTTGGAACCTTTGGTTTCATTTTACTGCAAAACCATTTCCCCAAGGTGAAAACTAAGTATCTTATACCATCTTCACAACTGGGAACATTATGAATAATAAATGAGAATAGTAAAGCATTTAACTGAGCACTATGTAAGTAATATTTTTAAAAGAAAGAAAATACCCATAAGGGAATTGAAAACCATGTGGTGACTGTCATATTAGTGAAAAGGATAGCCTAATATTTTTTGAAAGGCAGAATAAGGTTTTGGTTCAGATCAAGACTGATCTGCATTGTAGTGAAAGTTATTAGTCAAAATAACTAAAAGTTACAAAACAATCTACACTCAAATCATGAAGTAAAAATTGTGAACACTGAGAATATTAGGTACATTTTTAAGGTAATTAAATTCCTTTCATTAACACATAGAGACATTTTCATTTAAAATGTACTGAGAAGTACATTCTTGATTAGAAAAGAAGAAACATAATTTTAATCGATAAATAAAGTATGAAATCAAAGAAAAAGCTCAAGAAATTTATTTTCATAGTTCAAGACACTTTCCAGTTAATCAAAATATGGTGAATTCAAAGCATTACATTTTAGGAATAAAAACTTATTTTTAAGGAACGAGTTATATTCTATGGATTCAGAGGCCCAATTAAGAATCTGTGAATTGATTCATAATATAAATGATTATTAACATTTGTGTATTTTTATAAGGCATTCATGGAATCTAGTGAAGTCTATTGAAGGACTCACTAGAAACCCAAATCTTTATTCTAATGCTTATGTTCTCTTCCCTGACTTTTTTCCTACAATATAATTAATGAAGATTGTCACAAAAAGGACCTGGAGGAGGGAGACAATGAAAAGACAGAGAGATTAATAAGACATACTGTTAGCAGCACATGTAGATTTGGAATATTAAATTAAATAGTAGTAGTCCAAGATACTGCTGCCTAGAGGATGTTTAATGGCTTGACACAAGAGTCAATGTAAATGTAAAAACTGTTTTCCTCTCTGCAGACTCATTACTGCCAAGGGGACTTGTAACCCTCTCTCTTCAAAGTGTGTACCTATATATACACATCTGAAGCCAGAAGAAAATTTTTGATGCTTGAAAATGAATGAAGTCTCCCCAAAGCACTTAGATATAGAACACTCAAATTCAAGGGACAGAATTATAATGTCACATTGCTATTACTAAAGTAGCAGTTAAAAACTAAAACAATATTAAATTCAGTAACAACTTTCCTTTAGCTAGAAAAAGACAAATCATTATAGGCAAGATATCTGGAGAGAAACATAAGCCAGAAGAAAATATAACAAGACCTACATTGTTATTCTAGTGGCCACTCCTTAAAAAAGATATTATTACATCTGCTAAATGAGGGAGTGATATTAGGACACACCACAAATCCCTCATGACAGTGTTGTGAATATATTTGGCCAATCAGAAGATTTCATCTTCTTTTACCAATTTGTTCAAGACTGTTAGCTACACTCAAGTATAGTCTCCTTAGGACTGTTTGATCACAGTCATCATAGAGTGCTTTTTTGCTTAAGCTACTTTGAGTTGAGTTCCTATCACTTACAAACCAGTGTTGAGCAATAATTCAGTGTAAAGTTGCTTTACATAAAATGAGCATATTCTTGAGTGCTGGATTTTGAATTGAAGAGAAGTGAATTATACATAAAATCCATTCTCCCCCCCCAAGAATTGGCACATATTTGTAAGTTAGATCATTGGGGATTAGAACATAGTCTGGGTTTGTCAATTTTTTTTGTATTAAATCATGAGATTCAGCACCCTGAGCCACAATCTAGAAATAAAATAAAATCCTTACTTTCATGACTGTGAAAATGAGACATATATGAACAGCGATGGATGTCTGAGAAACCATGCTTTAAATGGAGAAAGTGAATCATCATAGCTTCCTGCCTGTTCTGCAAGCCTTAAGAAAATTTTAAAACTGATCATCTGTTTTGCTTTAAAAAAACATGAAATTCAAAACTGTCAAAATTAGGATAAGTTAAAATGTAAATGAAATGTCTATGACTAACATCGAAACAATGGCAACGAACAAATAAACTTCTCTGAAAGTAACAAGTTAATAGGAATAAATGACAAAAAGAAGCGTTTCTCAATTCTTAAGTAATTAATAACTTGAGCTATACACTGGCTTGAATTTCTAACCAACATATAGTTCATTTTTTATTGACAGACTACAAACCTTTTTTCATTTTTCATTTTGGAAGAAGCAGTCAAATGCTGCCAACTCAGGCAACTGAATGAATGAGCTTCCTTGGAAAGAAATTATGGAGGGCTGCCACATTCTCAGAAATGATGCTTCAGGAAGCAGTGAGCATAAGCCAACTTGATTAAAAATTCTTTCTGATCATAACATTGTCCTGACCCAATGATATTTTCAATTGCATAGCAAATATGTTCAGATTGAAAGGAGAAAAATTATTTCAATATCTGAAACCAAATACGGCACTCGATTGGGGGATTTCTCCTTTTTAATCACACATGACAAAGCTATAATTGACAAAGCTAAGAAGAGCAAAATGATCAACATCAGAAGCTTTTAAACATTTAAGAAGTTTAATATTTATAACCATGTTCGGTATATTATGCTTATGAGGAACTTTCAGTATTAATATGAACACTATTTTACCCACATGGAAACAAGTCTTACAGTGCTTCTTGTGTAAACTGTAATTACACAAGTTCTGACCAAGGAAAAGAAATAAGAGTTTATCACCAAAATAGTAAGGATATTCCCTTCTCAGAACATATGAACAGCTTCACCTTACAATTTCCTTTACAATTCGTTCCTCAGAAAAACGTGCCTTTTAAAAGAAATCCCCCAAAAGAAATTCATATAAGTTGACTTATGTGGGGCAAATTCTTATGATTCTTTTCTGTTATTAAATATCTTAATTAACCTGGGGCATCCAAAAGACCTAAATCAGTTAGTTGTTTTCAACCCCAGCTTCATATTAGAATCAGCTAGAGAACTTTACATAGGTCCCTAGACTGACTGCCCCATGCACTGGAGAGTTTGCTGTAATAGCAGGAGTCTAGGACCCCGGTAACTGCAATTTTTCCCCTTTTATTTATTTTTATTTATTTTTTCCTTGCTGAGTTTATTGGTACATTTTAGGTATACAGTACAGTTACATTCATTATTAGGATCTTGTACCTTTACATGACAGGTCTTGGTTCTCATTTTTTCCCCTTGTCCCTGCCCTCCCTTCACCCCCTTCTCCCCTCCCCATTTACAAACACTTCATTTCCATTTCTTCATTTTCTCATTTTTTTTCTTTTCCCTTATTAGCTTTCCCCTACCCTTCCCACTTAGGGTTACTAAAGGTGTAGGGAAAGTGGGAAGGGTAAGGGAAAGCTACACCTCAAAACAAAAAAAAACCCTGCAAATTTTTAAAGGTGACCAGGTAATTGTCATGAGTAGTAAAGATTAAGAAACACTGATCTAGACAGACACATAGTGGTATCCATATTTTAATTATTACATCAACAAGTAAATGAATTAATTAGATGAATCATATTTTACCTTAGATTACAACTTTCTTTCTTTTTGCTCCTAGCAATAATCATACCCTACAATTCTGTTTGGGTTTAACACCGTTGCTCCCTACTAGCATCCAATTACTCAGCATCACTTAACTTTGTAAGGCAAGATGGCTTTAAATTGTTCTTTTGCCCACCTGGATTGTGACGATGCAATGTCTTCCAATATTATACTCTTGAAATATTATTTCCATGAATAAAATCTCAGAAGAAAAATCTCAGAAGAAAAGTACTAAAGCCACTGATCTCTGAATGCTTGAGAAAGAAAAAAAACTTCTTTAAATACATTGAAATTTGGTAAAACTTTAAGAATATGAAGGACTCATATTTGAGTAGAGTGGAAGAAGTATTTCAAAAGAAAGAAAATTATCATTTTTTCTAAATTATTAAACCTTAAATCATTTTATATTGTTAAATCCTTGGAGGACTGCGCATTTATTTTGCTCAGTGGTATTGCACCTGCCTCTCAAGTGTACAGTCCTGAGCTTGATCCCCGGTACCAAAAAAAGAAATCCTTGGCTTATTTGCACATAGAAGACAGACATTCAGAAATATATGCTAATGGCAGAAAACAGAGGAATCAAATTTTTGAAAAGGAAAATTCCCATATATTGTCTACATTGGAAGAAATATAGTAATTAAAATATGCAAAAACTTTATCCTTATAAAATGTGTGTACCTACATGCTAACTTATTTAATTTCTTATGCTATATATTATTTTTGTTGTTGTTTTAGTTTGGTACTGGAGATACAACTGGGGCCCTTGTGCTTGCCAGGCAGGTGGTGGAACCACTGAGCCCAATTCCAGGCCCTCTTATTCTATATTTTAAATGAGCAAAGAAGAACAATACTGTCATTGAGTTACAGTAGTGTTGTTTATTTTTATTTGTTAGATATGTGACAAGACATCTTACTTTAACTTTATAGCTGGTTACCAAATGTGATATTGTTTTCTATGTTGCCATGTCCATGGCATGTTACAGAAATATGATCTGATTGCATTCCTCCATTCATCTTACCTTTCTTCAGGAAACAGGATGATTTTCTTTTGTTTTTCTTGTCAAGTGAATGTACAACAGCTACTCAATTTATATTGTGGAATATATTCACCCGCTCAGGACCATGACTTTTCACAGATGTTAAAACATCACACAACATATTCAGCTACAAGTTAATGCAAGCCTAATTTGTTTCTATAGTTACTAAATCTTGAGAAAGTAATGTATTCATGCACATAAATAGTGTGTTTATGCATGCGTTTGTGTATAGTAGAATACATATCATTTATGTCTTAGAATTTTGAGTCAAATGAATTTTATAAATCTAAAACAGCCTAAATGATCAAGTAAAATACAAGGAATCTAAATGCAATTAGTTAATGCATTTGTGGGACTATTTAATTACCTTTACTTGTAAACTCTCTATATTTATTAAAGATATCCTTTAGATACAATTAGGGAAAAGTATAAAGTTTCATATTCCAAATATAAAACTAAATCTATGATTCTCAGAATATGAAAATATCTCTATTGAAATCTAATGTACATATGCTCTGGAATACATCTTTTTTGTATGCAAAAAATGTCAGCAATATTAAAAATAACAGGTCCTTCACATAATATATAAAAATACACTTTATTCTATTTGAATATATTTGAAGACACATGAATATACACAAGGGTGTATTCAAAGCATTTTTGTACTAACCCAGAGAAATGTAAGTAGAATTCATTCTAATCAATTTTGAGAATTTTCCATTTGCTTTCTCATTTCCTCACTTTATCTGAAGTACAGGAATCCCTTTACAAAATAAAGCTCCATGCATGTGTCTTGCCTTTCATTCCATTGTCCCAGATTTAAGAAGAAAAAGATCCAGAATCTAACCATGCTTGGTTATTAGATCCTTTACATGTTCATCAACTTGTGAATTTAAAAACAAATGTGTGTTTTCCACTAATTTTATTGGCACATTTTAGGTATACAACAAAGTTATATTCATCATTGAAATCTTGCTGCTATCATGAAATCAACCAGTAACAAATGCTGGCCTGGCTGTATTAATTTTATTGGCACATTTTAGGTATACAACAAAGTTATATTTATTCATCATTGAAATCTTGCTGCTATCATGAAATCAACCAGTAACAAATGCTGGCCTGGCTGTGGGGAAAAAGGAACCCTGCTCCACTGCTGGTGGGAGTGTAGAGTGGTGGAAACACTGTGGAAATCAGTGTGGCGATTCCTCAAAGAACTAGGATTGGAAGTCCCATTTCACCCAGCTATTCCCCTGGTGGGTATCTTCCCAAAAGAATTAAAAACTAATATTAAAAGTGTTTTCAATTGTTAACAGACTATTTTTCATGAGCTTATTTGTTTGTTCCCAATAAGCTAGCAAAAAAATCTTGTTGGAGAACCAAGAGTTATAGACTACCACAGGATATGAATATCATAGGGCCATGAGCATAAAGAGAAGCATGATAAACATATTTCTGGGCACTTGTAATTTGTGCTTCGTGGACATCACGTTGTACAAGAAGACTTTGAGAATCAGAGAACATCCTAAAGAATAGAATTTTTGTATGTCTATGTACATTTGTGTCTAAAATTGTGAAACACAGATTGAGAAGTGGACCCAAAGTTTTCAAGATATATTCAAAAGGGCATTTGAACCCCTTTTCCCCAAATTTAAACCTTACCACTGTTCTTTTCCATTTATGTATTTGTTGATACATATACAATTCATTCAAGCTTTGATTTTTAACTTAATCATTTGTAATACTATTTTAACACTGTTTTGTTTTGTTTAAATTTTCTAATTTACATACAGCAAAATTCACTTCTGTTATGTGGCTTTTTTAGTTTTGAAAGATGCATAGCTTTATAGAATAATCATGATATACAATAGATTCCTTACCACTCAAAATATTTTTACACCATTACTTTGTAACCAAACCTTTCTCCTGTGCCTAATTTCTGTTTAAAAGTGATCTCCTACTTCCCTGTGACTTGTTCCTTTTCCTGGTTTTATTTTATTTTTTCATTGAGTTTATCCGTACTTTTTAGGCATACAGATCTTGGTTTCCATTTTCCCCCCATACTCCTGGCCTCCTTTTGCCCTCTTACCCTTCCCTTTTCACAAATACTTTATTTCCATTTTTCCCTTTCTCATATTTTTCCCTTATTTCCTTTCCCCTACCCTTCCCACTTCCCCTATACCTTTAGCCCCTTTCTTCCTATTTCACATTATCAGTTACACAATTTGGATCTTACACTTTTACTTTTTCACACCAGAGAAACTATTTGATATTTACACATGTGAGTCCTATTTATTTTACTTAAGAGTATGGCCTCAATATTTATCCATTTTCCTATGAGTGACTCTATACTATCATTCTTTGTGGCCGAGTAATACTCCACTTTATAGAAAAACCACATCTTTATCCAGTCTCCAACTGATGGGCAACTGGGCTGTTTCCCAGTTTTAGCTATTATAAACTGTGCCTCTATAAACATGGGTGAGCAAATATCACTGTGATATGATTCCTTTAATTCTTTTGGAAAGATACCCAGCAGAGGGATAGCTGGGTCAAATGGAACCTCTAATCCCAGCTCTCTGATTTCTACAGTGGTTGCACCAGTCTGCACTCCCACCAACAATGGAGAAGGGTTCTTTCTCCCCATGTCCCCACCAACATTTGTTATTGGTTGCTTTCTTGGTAGCAGCCATTCTTTCTGGGGTGAGGTGGAATCACAGCATTGTTTTCATCTGCATCTCTTGAATGACCAGTGATGGTGAACATTTTTTCATATGTTTATTTGTTGCTTTTTCTTTACTGAGAAATGTCTGTTCATTGCAAATGCCCATTTTTGAATTACGTCTTTATATTTGGGGTGCCTGATTTTTTTGAGTTCTTTATATATTCTAGATAATAGTCCTTTGTCTGAGGAGTATCTGGTAAAAATTTTTTCCCATAGTTTTGGTTTTCTCTTAGCTCTGTTCATGGTTTCTCTTGTAGTGCAGAAGCTTTTTAGTAAGATGAAATCCCAGTTGTTGATTCTATCTGTTAGTTCCCATGCTACTGAGGATATGTTCATAAAGTCTTTTCCTATGCCAATATCTTCCAGAGTTCTGCCTAACTTATCTTCCAGCAAGTTTAGTGTTTCTGTTTTAGTATTTAGATATTTAATCCACTTCTATTTTAGTTTAGTGCATGGTGAAAGATAAGGGTACACTTTTAATCCTTTGCAGGTTGAAATCCAGTTTTTCCAACACCATTTATTAAATGAGGCTATCTTTCCTCCACTGAGGATGGTTGGCTCCTTTGTCAAAGATGAGGTAGCTGAGTACATCTGGAGTTGTTTCTGTATTTTCCAATCTATTCCATTGTTCCTCAGGTCTGTTTCCTTGCCAGTGACATAGTGTTTTTATCACAGTGGCTTTGTAGTATAGTTTCCAGTTGGGGCTTGTGATAATCCCTGTCATGTCTCTGTTGCCTGGAATTGCTTTAGCTATTCTAGGTCTCTTCTTATTCCAAATGAATTTTTGGATTAGTTTCTCTACTTCTGTGAAATATACTGTTGGGATTTCATTTGAGATTGCATTCAATCTGTAGAGCAGTTTTGGTAGTATGGCCATTTTCACTATATTGATTCTTCCTACCTAGGAGCAGGGGATGTCTTTCCATTTTGAATAACCTCTTCAATCTCTTTTTTTTTAGAGCGCTGTAATTTTCAGTGTGGAGGTCTTTTGCTTCCTTCGCTAGATTGATTCCTAGATAATTCATTTTGTTGGATGCTATTGTGAAAGGAATTGTTTCCCTAATTTCTCTCTCAGTGAGTCTGTTGTTTGTGTACAAGACCTTTTCCTGGTTTTAAAGCAGCAAACAGTGAGGACTCCAGCACAGACAACTCTTTTAACACAAAGGTATAAGCAAAAAGCAGCTTTTAATAATACTGGTGGCTCAGTGAATGACTCCTCTCAGTCTCCAGAGCTCTGAGTAGAAGTTTGTGCTTCCTTATATACCTCTTTTTTTTATATATATATCTATGAAGCTTAATTTCAGTTTCCCTAGAAATATAGAAAGTAGGATTTACACAAACAGAGCAGTGGAGAGGGGGAGAGCAAAGATTTGTGGCCAGACTTTCTAAGTCCATTATGCTCCTTTGGTGACAGATTACAGAAGTTGCCATGGCTACTCAGGTACATTTTACAAAGAGCATAGTTACCTTGTTAACCCTTAGTTTTCCGATAATGCAACTAATAAATAACACAGTTAACCTATAGTTGCCCAGTATCATATGGAAGGGTGATCTCTCTCAGTTTCATTAAAGTGGAATTTGAGTAGTATGTAAATACAGTGTCTGAATTGAAATTCAATAGTATATTCCTTTGTATTAACAGGTAGTGTTTTATTTTATAAATGTAAAACAGTTTGTTATATCCATTCATGCCTTGTAGGCCATTTCAATTTGCTTCTACTTTTGGCAAATAGTGGACATTATATTACTGCAGCTAATATTCATGTATTTTTTTAGTAGTAAAAATGTCATTTCTCTATGAACATTCCACAAAATTAGTTTTTTCTAGGTCAGGTGATAATTGTTTAACTTTTTAAGATGCTTCCAAACTAAGTTGTTCCTATAGTGTTTTAACCCCACATGTGCTGCAGGTGTATCTGAGTTTCTCTATGTTCTCCTCAGCACTTAATCTTCTCAGGTTTTATAGTGCAGCAATTCTGATAGCTGTATGATGAGATCTTATTGTAGTTTTAATCTGCATGCCCCAAATACTAACGTTCCTATCTTTCATGAGCTTATTTGTCGCGAACCGGCGACGCAGAGCACTGTCCCGCAGTGCCTCAAACCTGAAAGAGCAGCGGGGTGGAGATGGGGCAGAGAGAAAGGAAGGACGCCAAGACAAGAGTCTGATCAAGGCGACGTTTATTACTGGCAAGCACCTGCCTTTTAAAGGGAAAGGCCGAACTATTATGGGCTAGGATCACCATAGTAACCTCAACACCCGCTCCACGGGAACGAGAGTTCACACAGGCCTCAACACCTGGTCCACGCAGCCCGGGATGCTCGCACTCTGCACAGCGGTCCCAACGCGCCTCTCCCGCCTCCCACGCCCCTCGCCCGGCCCTCGGGGCTGTCCGAGTTTCTCCCGTGCAGGGTCAAAACAAGTTTAACACGTGCAGTCCTTAAAAAGGAACAAATGTTGTCTTTCAAAAAGCCAGTGGGCCATGGCTGGCTTCCCACACTTATTTGTCTGTTCTTTGGTGAAATGGCCCTTCAAATCTTCTCTCCACTTAGCATTATTTCTAATTATCTATCAAGTTTTTAAGCACTCTTTATATATTTCACATGTAATATTAGACATGAAATTTACAAATATGTTGTCCAGTCCTCTCAGCCTTCTCAATCTCATAGTACTTTTGCAAAGAATAATTTAGTTTTTATAAACCCAATTTATACATATTCCTCTAGTATGAGTCTTAGCTGCATGATGTCCAAAGTTACTTTGGCTGACCCAGTGTCCCCAAAAAATCCCCTATTTTTTATTTTGTCGTGAGCCGCGACGTCAGGATCCTGCCAGCAGGTCCTAAACCTGAAAGGACGAGGACAGAGACGGGAGGCACCTTTCTTCTCATGTTCCTTGCTTGCTTTACTACAGCACCTCTTCCTTTTATACTCTCCAGCTGCATGGGAGCAAGGGCTGCACGGGAGCGAGGGTACCGACCACACATTCCAAAGGGAAACAATAACAACCATTATGGGTTACACCTGCTACCAGCTGAACTCGCCCGTTGCTATGGGCGAGAGCACATCCATGCCAGTGAGGTGACTCAAAGTTCAATCATGGCTAGGCCTGTGTCAAGGCTCACCATAATGGCTCGCCATATTATTTGAAAAGCCTTATAGTTCTATATTATACACTTAGGCAAATCACTCTTTTTGACTTAATTTTGTGTACTATGACATAGGCATTACAATTTATATCTTTATATTTGGATTTCTAATTGTACTGTTAACATTTTAGAAATATTGTGCTTTCAGGGCTAGCTCAGTGGTTCCACATCTGCCTGGCAAGTGAAAAGTTCTGAGTTTAATCCCGCCATACAGGAAAGAACAACAAAATATTGTGCTTTCTTTTGGGAATTGTCTTTGTATCTTTTCCAGAACATAATCAACCTTATTCAGATACTTCTATTTATATGTACTCTATCCCACTGATCTGTGTGTCTATTGTTTTGCCAACATCACATTCTCTTGAGTGCTGTAAATTCACAGTAAGCCTGAAAACCTAATAAGTTGAATCCCAAACTTTATTTTTCAAAATAATTTTGGTTATTCAAACTAAAAGTTTATTTATTTTGCCCATCCAACTAAGAATTGCATTAGCTTTTGAAGATCTATAAAAACACCTCTTGGTATTTTGAGATTGTTTTCAATTTATAGAAACTGGTTAAGATTATACCTGAAGATAAAGTGTTTGTAAGTGGGGAGGGGAGGAGGGGTGAAGGGAGGGCAGGGAGAAAGGGGAAAAATGAGAACCAAGACCTGTCATGTAAAGGTACAAGATCCCAGTAATGAATATAACTGTACTGCATACCTAGAATGTACCAATAAACTCAAAACGGAAAAAAATTTAAACCTGAAGAATATTGAGTCTTCCTATCCAATATGTTTTAAATTTATTATTTGATGGTACATGATTGAAGGAACTAACCTATGAGTTGAGCTCAAACATGACCAAGGGATGATGAAGATGAAAATAAAGAGACACAGAAAGAGGTTTAAATCCGAGGGTTGAGGGCTCATGTCTCCCTTCCATATAGAGCCCCAAATGACTGGCACACCTTGGCTTTATTCAATCAGACATGGGCATGAGCATTTAGAGTTCCAAGGATTCATCTGTCTCCTACTCCATGGTCCTTGGCCAGGTGAATTTAACCTCAGGTGTTTTTCCTTTTCCCTGCAGCAAGTTAGCACACTTCCATGCCCTCCTTCTCCTCAGTGCTTACCAAGGAGGCCAATTAGGTCTCATTCTTTCCATCTGACTTCTACACATGATTAAAGAATCTGAGTTGGAATTAACGACCTGGCAGAAAATCCAGCTGACAACCACAGAGGTAATGGAAACCTAGACCAAAAATCGCAAGGACATGTATTAAACTTACAACATAAATGAGCTTGAAAGGTATATAGCTTATAAATGAGAGCAACACAGATTATACTTGATTTTGGCCTTCTAAGACTAGACAAGCTAAACTGTCAGAATTCTGACTGTTATTTAATGACAGTAAAAACTAATATAATACCTTTGGGTAATCAACTGTTCTTGTGTAAATGTTGGACCTAGTGACTTGCATCCAACAAATAGAATGCTCCTAAAATTGTAGGATGCCAATCCCGTGCTGTCATTATAAAAAACTCTGACTTTCACCAGTAAATTTGCATATACTTAAAGAAATAAGCTGCCATAATAACAGGGGCTCAGGTGTCAGAAACCAAGGGAAACCTCTGGATAAGAGCCAGTGAATAATTAAGGCCTTCAGACCAATAGCCCTTGAGTGACTGAATTCTGCCACAAATATGTGAGCTTCCCCAGTTGACTCTTCATATGATATCCCAAATACGGCAGAAATCTTAACTGTAAAACAATAGATGCGTGTTGTTTCACGCGGGAAGCCAGCCACGGCCCACTGGCTTTTTGAAAGATAACATTTGTTCCTTTTTAAGGACTGCACGTGTTAAACTTGTTTTTGACCCTGCACGGGAGAAACTCGGACAGCCAAAGATCTGTAGGAGTCAGGTGCTTCCTGTTAAAGATCTGACGTTATCTCTAGGAGTCAGGTGTTGTAACTCCATTTTGTTAAATTCCTCCACCTATTTGGGAATCATGATTATTAGTTGCAAGTGTTGTTAATTTGTTTTTCTTGAGCCTGCTTTCTCTTTCCCGTGTGAACCCTCGTTCCGTGGAGCGGGTGTTGAGGTTTCTATGGTAATCCTAGCCCATAATAGTTCGGTCTTTTCCTTTAAAAGGCTGATGCTTGCCTGTAATAAAAGTCACTTTGATCAGACTCTTGTCTTGGCGTCCTTCCTGTCCCTCTGCCCCTCTGCCCCATCTCCACCCCGCTGCTCTTTCAGGTTTGAGACACTCCTGGACAGTGCTCTGCGTCGCCGGCTCGCAACAGTTTCGTGCTACTAAATTTAGGGAAATTTGTTATGAAGTAATAGATACTTGATACATATTCCATTTTAATTTTTCTACCAGCTTTTTAGACACATGACCAATTGGGATTATTGTATATAATTTAGTCATTCTGGGAATTACAATTTATCACGGTCTACTTAGAAATAGTATTCCATAATTTCAAGTACAAAATAAAAATCCTATAACCGTATGAATTAAGTGAGAGGGACATAGCTCACTATTTTTTGCTGTGAGAATGAAAGAATGGAGCCATGATCCAAAAAAGGTAAGTATCCTCTAGAATTGGGGAGCAGTCCTCAGCTAATATATCAAGAAAGGAAACTTTAGTTACTTCTGAAACTGAAGTTTTTCAACATTCTGAGTGAGAAAGAAATGAATTCTCCTTTGTAGTTTTCAGGAAAGAACACAGAAAACATAGTTTTAGGTCAGAATGACATATATCCAATTTGTGATATATAGAAATGTGAGATAGTAGATCTATATTGTTTAAATTGTTTGAATTGTAATTTTTACAGCAATGGAAAGAACTAATACATATCATATTTGCACGCATTGTAAAATCTTATATTTTTGCATTCAAGAATTATAAAGAGTTCAAGAACTTTAGGAGGATATATGTAACCTATGCTTATCCATACATTTATTATTTCCACTACTCTTCCTTCATTCTTAAATTTCAATATTTTCCTACAGCCAAAGGATATCCTTTAGCATTGCTTTTAGACCAGTTCTGCTAGTAGTAAATTTCCTTAGGTTTCCTTCATTTTAGAATGTTTTTTCTTTCTTTGCTTGTTTGTTTTGCTTTTGTTTTTGTTTTTGAGGCAGGGTCTCACTATGTAGTTGAGACTGACCTGAAACTCGCTATGTAGCCCAGGCTGGTCTCGAACTCACAGCGATCCTCCTGCCTTAGCCTCCCGAGTGCTGGGATTACAGGCATGCACCACCACGCCCGGCTAGAATGTTTTTATTTTGCTTTACTTCTTGAAGAATTTTGTTTTTACTGTTCATTTAAGTTTACTTCTACAGTTATTTTCCTTTGTCACATTAAAAAATATCATTCCACTCTTCTGGCCTTCATGACTACTAATTTTTGCTTTACATTTTGTTTTCAGTAGTTTACTTTTCATGCATATTGATGATGCTTTCTTTGACCTTTTCTTTTTCTTTGGGTTCTACTAAGCTGCTTAACTCTATAAATTGATGTACTTCAGAAATTTGAGATGTCTTAAATCAGTAGTTCTTCAATCTTTTTTTGTTGCACCATTCTTTCCCTTCTCCTCTATCTTAAATGATGTTGGATTTTTTGATATTGATCCACAAGTGACCAAGATTCTATTAATTTCCATACTATTTTTTCTTTTTTGTACAAATTAAATTGTTTATATTAGCCTATACTCAAATTTATAATTCATATCTCTTATATACTGAGTACCACCAGTGAATTTTTTAGTATATTTTTCCACGTAGAATTTCTACACAATTCTTTTATATGTCTTATCTCATTATTGAGAACATCTACACCTACATTCATTCATAGAGCATTATCTTTATTACATTGAGTAACCTTTTAGTAGTTGTTTTAAATTTTTCCCTAATTCTAACACTGGGGTGATCTCAAGGTTAACCTTTTTAATCAAGTTTTTCTTTGAGACAACTATGATTTTCCTTGTTCTTTACATATCAAATAATTTTGATATGTACCCTAAACATTTTACATATTATGAGACTGGATGCTGCTAAAAACACGTGGAAGATGATCTTATTTGTTTCACCATGGAGTCAAACTCAGGTAGCTTCAGACAACCCAACCTATATTCAATGGGTTGTGGTTTAATACCAACTTAATTTTCAAGACTTTTTAAACTACTGAGCATGTCCAACTTATGTGTGCATCATTCAGGGGCAAGTCTAGGACTCAGGCAGTGGTTTAATTATTTACTTTTCAGAGTTAATACATAGTTACCATATGTATACTGTCTGAGAATTTTAATTATTATCCATGGGAGAAATAGGGTAGAGTAGGCTTACTCCCCTGTACTAGAAACTAGAAATTGCTATTTCAGATGACATTTACCTGTCCTACTTTTTTTCATCTCTTTTATTACTGTGAGATTTCTAATGATCAATTGCTTGTTTCTGTGGCTCATTTTAATACAAATGAATCACATTTTATCATCTGAGTCCCTCATACACATCACAATATTAATTCCATCTTCAGCAATAAATGAATCTCTTTCATAAGAAGCCATCCATCTTTGTGTTCTAAACTTTTTCAGAAAAAGCTAGTATAGCAAAAGGAAACCATTCATTTACTACAGAACTTATCAGGACCTTTAATGTGTTATCCTCATTTTTAATTTCCAAAGGAGCAATACACTATATTGCATTTCAGAAATCTATAAATCCACAAAACTGAAACTCTTCAGGACAAAATTATGAAATGTGACAACTACTAACACTGACTTTTCATGTCATAAATTACTCATGTTACTCACTCCAGCTTCTCTTCCTTTCAGGCTTATTAAATGCTATTCTAGGACCTCTGTGGGGTGTGCTGCTGGTAGATGTAAAGAGCTATTCCAGATCTTTGCTAAAATAACTCTACTTTTAACAACATTAAACATATGCTGTCACCTAACTTTGCCAAGTATTCTGGAGATAAATTCCAAAAAGAAAAAGAATTCCTTAATTTTAAATGCAACCCGTGAATGCTGTAGCTAATTCAGATACAGATAGGAACATTTATAAGCCTTATAAAAATAACCTTGAAATTAAAGGAGCAAAGATTGGAGCAAAATTACATCCTTTTAACTTCTTGAATGATATTATAATGAAAAGATTAGGTGGCTGGTCATTACCAATGCAATACGTTAGAAAATATTTAACCACAAGTATAATTTCAAGTAGATAGAAATTACTGGCATGTATAAGTTAATCCCTATATCAAATATTAATTCAAATCCTTATTTTTAAAAAGTTGATATTTTCTTCCACTCTATCCATGTTTCCGGGAATTTCTGACATAGGCTTTGGCATTTCTGTAATTCCAAAGATAGGATAAATACATCAGACAGGACAATAATTACATTCCATATCCCTGAACACCAAAATTATTTTAGATGACCTTGGGAGTTGAGATAAGATTGGTTTCCTCCTGCCATGACAGCTAGGGTCCAAGGGAAAGCATAGGAGGGGAGAAGGAGAGAGAGATAAAGACAAGGTTTAGTTCCTTGTAAGGCCTAAGCAATACACACAGAATTACCTCTGCTTTGATTTCTTGATTGAGACTTGAGAGTCTTATGGAGGTTTGTCCAATTTTTCAGAAGAACGAATGTAAATTTCTCTGTGGAAGTGTGTCAACAACACACCATGAAAAGAGCACTTGTATTGGTGATATCATATTTGAAGAAAAACTACTGTAGAAGCCATTCATACATATCTATTGGGTAAGTTAATTTAGCTTATTTTATTTGTTGCTTGCAACTAAAATTGCAATTTGTATCACACTTACACATGTTATTTTACTTCACGTGCACAGCAAGTGTATGGAAAATGTACCATTACCATGTGTATCAGAGTTCTCCAGAGAAAGGAAATACAGATGATCAGATAGATAAATAGATTTTAAAATATTGACTCATGAAATTCTTCCAGCTGGCAAATAATCCTTACAGTAGGGGAATAGGCTGAAAATCCAAGCAAGATTGGTATTTCAGTCCTGAGTTTATAATCAGTAGGACCAAAAAGCTGAGAAGATAATCACATAGAAGTTGATATTACAGTGATGAGTCTTCAGGCAGGGCTAGAAGGCTGGGACCCAAGCAAGGTGTCTGTGTTACAATGATAAAGTAAAATTTCTGCTTCTCTGGTAAAACAGTTTTTCTCTTAAGGACTTCGAGTTATTGGGTGAGATTTATCCAAAACATCAAGGACAATCTGCTATTAATGTACATGTTAATGACTTCCACAAAATATCTTCATGGATCAAGATTTGGATTGTACCTAACAATTCAGCACCATAGATTGGTCAAGTAAATAAAATTTAACATTCACAGTCCACACTTCGTTAGCTTTCAACTTAATCTCCACATAAAGACAATAACAAAATGACAATTCCAACTAACATGATAGAACTATTGTGCATACTACTGAAAACACACTGACTTCTAAGAGAATGCAAAATCCTCAGGCATTTGTCATTCTCCTTGTTGTCCTGTAATTTAAAAGCTATGATGAAATGTTAAAAAATATTTAAACACTATGATTAAAAATAATACAACATCTTATGTGTTATAGTGAGAAGAAAAGGAAGAAAACAAGTATATTTATTTAATATTACTGACAAATACATTTATAGTAAAATAAAATACTCCTTTAAAGAATGAGAGTAAGAGGGATAATGAAATCAAGAAGCACTATACCTAGAACTTGGGTATTCACTGGGGCACCTTTTAGTACTCACTTCCCCATAACTCTGGTAAAGAAAGTCATCTAATAATCATAGGACCACTGAATATTCGTATCCTTGACTGTGGTATAGCTCAATGGTAGAGCATTTGCCTAGCATACAGAAGGTCCTGACTTCAAACTCCAGTGCCACAATAGCAAGAAAGAGAAAAAGAAAGAAAGAAAGAAAGAGAAAGAGAAAAAAGATAGATCATAGTATGTAGATTGTCATGCAGAATGGTAAAAACCTTCTCACAGGCGGAATATCAAGCAAACTAACAATGGCTAATGATTTCTTCTTCTGTGGGAAATGTGACTGCACTGAGATCATTCCATAAAGTCACACTAGCTGAATAGAACGTCTGTGTTCCTTGAAGAAGGGAGACAGTTTCCATTGAGAAAAAGTGTCAAGAAAGGGAGCTGAGGGACCAGCAGATTCACTTTTCATGATTCTCCACCTTGCTCTGAGGATTTCCCTAGCTTGTGGCTGCTGGCTGGGTTTAGTAAATGGAAAGCTTCAGAAGGAAATCAGAAAACAGGAAGAGAAACAATAGCAGAGACTATGTACTCTCTCCTAGGCTATGGATTTTTGTCAAACAACCCCCTCCCTTTGATCTGATAACCAATCCCTCTGTTGTCTTTGGCCCAAGCATGGTAATATCTTTGTACTATTGCTAGTCCCAGTATGCTTCCCTATCCTTCTTTCTTTCCCTTAATTCTGTCCACAAACAAAAAATGATGCATCCATGAAACTCTCTCCAATCATTCTTTAGAGAATATTTCTATTTCTGATAGGAACATCATTCTAGGAGGGGACTGTTATGTTCTAAGGAAGCTTAGCCTCATGTTTAAACTACCACCTTATTGTTCTCTACAGTCACTCAAGAAGCTATTGTCGTTATGTGGTGTTTGGCTAGTTTTGCAAAAGATAAAAAGTGAATTCAAGTAGTATTATCACTACTCCAAGGCTTAGAGAGCTCTCTTCTCCTCCTGTTAGCCATGATTTCAAAGACAAAAAAATAAAGCTGAGGACTGCAATTAAAACCTAAAGAAGTTCAAGTGACCAGAGAGTGAGAAATTTGAATCTGTAACTTAGAAATAACTACGTACTCAGAATGTGCAATTTAAATCTAAAATAAATCACAACTTGAAGTGATAACAGGTTTGATGGGAGAAAGTTTCAAGAACTTAAAGCTTAAGAAAGTTAAGAACGTAAAGCTAAAAACAGTAATAATAAAAATGCTATCATAGAAAATTAATTTAACCGTAGCCTAATGTTTGAAGGAAGCAGCCGGGTGGAGCCCCCATGCCACAATGCAAGCCCACCATGTAGGACCTCCCATGCCATCGTCTACTCTGCAACTGCCAACAGTGTGGTATCACCACAGAGGACACAGCCAAAACCACGTAAAGTGCTTTGCTGAAAATGTGCTAAATATTTTAAGTGATACATCTGCTTTCTCAACACAGGAGTACCTTGATCTTGGTAAGGGCCCACCTTGGTTGTGCTTCCTATCCAGAGTTAAAGCAGCAGGAAAAAAACCTGAGGATTCCTTTTAACTGCATTAATCACAGGCATGAATCTCTGTGCTTCTGAAGTAAGAGCTAACAATGAACTAAGCACAGACATTGTGTTAGGAAGGACTTCTGGAAAAGATTTAAAAAACAAACAGCTAGAATAAACACTCCTTTTTTAACAAATCAGGTGGAAAAGGGAATTTAGAGTTTAATTTTATTTTTTAAAATTAAAATCAAACAGCCTAGCAGAATCTAAAAGTTTTCAACAACTGATAGTTACGAAGATGGTGAAATGAGGATACATCTTAATGGATTGTTTAGAAGGGTGTCAAGACAGACCAATAATGGAAGAAGCTAACATGCACAAATGATGAAATAAATTTAATCTCAAAGTAATGACTTTTAAAATAACAATCTGGGGCCGGGGATTTAGCTCAGCCATTCGGTGGCCTGCCTCGCAAGCGCAAGGACCTGAGTTCGATCCCCAGTACCACACACACACACACACACACACACACACACACACACACACACACACAAATAAAAATAAATAGAATAAAATAACAATCTGTTATTAGAAATGAAGTTTACTTTTAAGAAAAAAATCCAAGAATAATTTCCCTTGTGGAGTTCTTAAGTATAAGTAATGAGCTATCAAAGACAAGACCTAAGGATTTACAACTAGCTAATTTCTACTACTCTTGTTTATAATACAGAAAGAAACAGATCACATGAAATATAATCTATAGCTAAAGCTGCAGCTTCAGTGCTTCTTCCTCTCATTCTGCCTTCACTTGCAGTTGCTTCCTAGAAAAGTGTACCTGGAAGGATTGTCAATGGCAGCATTAAATGTCATAAAATTCAATAGAAAAAGTCAAGGGTGAAAATTTCAGAATGAGAATTTGGGAGTCTTCCTTTTAACCAGACAGTGGAATGAGAATTTGTCTTATTGATACTATGCGTTAATAGTGGAAAAAGAAATATATGTGTCCCAAGAAGATCATAATTGATTAACTCGTTATAATGTTTTCTATTATGACTTTTTAATGAAAAGGAAAGGGCATGAGATACACCATAGAATTTTCCAGAATATATACCTTCTAGTGGCACACATATAGGCACATATATTCCACTAATTTCTGGCATATATTTGTGCTATGGAAATAAAATTTCCAGAAATAAGATACACATTTTTATGTTTTGGTAATATATGTAGTATAGATCATTTTTTCCACTATTTGTCAAAGTATTTTCCATGTAGAAACAATGTGACAACTTGTAAAATTAATATAACCCAGTCATTAAGATAAGAGAGCTTCTCTAGTGAGAGTGGATGAAACATGTGGGGATAAAACTCATGTGTTCTTTCTTAGCCTTTTCTAAAGAAAACTAATTTTAAAATTACAAAAAACAAATGTAAAAAGGAGCAAAATACTGAAACTATTAGAGGAATTTAACATATGACATGGCATACTTCCTCTGGTCCCCTCACCAGTTTAAAACAGAATATGTGAAGCATATGAATAGTTACGAATAATTAATAATTATGAGATTATGAATGAGCATCTACCCTGGCTGAGCCCTTCTGAAAATAGCTGTTAATGACTTTATGAACACCCAGCCTTTACTTTCCAAGGACATCAAAGAAAATGGAAAGTAATTGAGAACACTACAGAGTGCCAACTACAATATAATTACTGAAAAAGAATAGTCCCTTGATGCTTTGAAAACCACAGAATAGCCATCATACAGGAGAAACAAAATTTTCATGTACTTGACTTCTTTAATGTTTATTAAATTATAAAATTTGGGAACAACATCCCATTCTTTTATTTTATTGAAAGGGATTTTACACGTACACAAAGCCTTACATTTAAAGATGAGGGATTTATCTCAGTGGTACTGTGCCAGCCTCCCAAGTGCAAGGTCCTCAGTTTGGTAGCTGGCCCCCCCGCAAAAAAACCCAAATAAATAAATAAATGGAATATGAGAGTCAGAGGCAGTTATATTTTTTTCCTGACCTCCTTAACTTATTACCATTCACCATGTTCATCGGATAAAAACAAAACACTCAGGAAAAAAAGACAGTTTTAGGTATGCGGACTAGTCAGAAGTAGTTCTGTATTATTCGATTTGTCCACCACTGGGACCAAATTCCTGATGTACGTCTCTTAAAAACTAAAAGGTTGATTTTGGTTCTTGGTTTCATAGAGGTCAGTCTATGGTTGGCTGGCCCAAGGAAGAAGCAGCATGCTAGAGAGCATGGCAGAAGAAAGTTGTTCGTTTCATGATTGCCAGAGGCAGAGAGAGGACAGTAAGAGCCAGATAAAAAGTCATATCTTCCAGGGACATACCCCAGTGACCACCTCCTCCAGGCAGGCCCTTTCACCTATCAGCACATTCAGCTATGAACTAATCAATGGATTAACCCATGGATAAATATGGTGCCCTCATGATCCAATCACCTTTTCAAGTTCCACCCCTGAACACACGAGATGTTTGGGGGACATATAGACCTACACCTTAGTAATTTTCAGTGGTGGCAAACCTATGACGTGCATCCCACAGTGGGCTGCTATCATTGTAAGCTCTAAAAGATTCACCACCATGTTAGAAGGCAATATTTAGAAGCTAAGCAGGGGAAATAATAATCATAAAGACATGGCTGTGGATTTAGCTCAGTGGTCCTGCTGCCTGCCTTGCAAGTGCAAGGACCCGAGTTCAATCCCTGGAACTGAAAAAAAAAAAAAAAAGAAAGAAAGAAAAAAAAAGAAAGCATAAAGACACATAGCAAGTCAAAAAATTTACATTCAGTGTTTTCCATTATCCCGTTAAGTGTGGGGAGTGTCTTAATATTTGGATATCAAATCTCTGTCAGTGAACAGGATAAAAATTATGTAAGATGAACAAAAGATCATTATTTTTGTAGACAACAGGGGTAACTGCAAATAGCTACAAAGAGAGCCAGCACAGGTCTAGTGGTTTAATTTTAATGACTTTTAAATAGTCTGAAGACAAGTCTTATTTTAAACAGTGAGAGAATATACATAATCAAATATCAAAGGAAAAGAAAGAAATCTGAAGTGTAACTGAAATGTGTCCTCATTTTTCCTCACAGTCCTTCATTGCATCACACTAGGGTAACATCGTTTTACTGAATGCTCAGACCCCTCAACAAATAGTTCAACTTTTGGATTAAATTGCACAAGTGCATATGATAGAATTCTACAGATTATACATAGCTCCTCAAGTATATTATCTCTTTGCCAGGCTAGGTGTTAATTGCTGGCATTTTGGACAAAATTTAAACTATAATGGTATTGTTGTATATTTGACCTGCTCTGGAACACTTTAAATGAATTTATCAGAATTCTGAGGGAAGAAAATGGAAAGAACAAATCATAGTTGACAGTAGCAAAACATGCCTGTGTGTTGATTGATTAGACTCATGGTCATACACCAGAGAGGCTTTCCTTCAATGTTCACTGTGAGAGAATTAATAAAAAACAAACAAACATAGGAATAGTCAGCTCTAGGCTGCTGCCAAACTATAAAAAAAAAATAGTAATTCTTCCAAAGGTTTTGCCAACCACCATTAGTCATTTTCTTTTCCAGAGCAAGCATTAAATCTATGCCATCCTCTTGGTGTTTGGCAATATTCTTTGTAGTTTATATGTGTTTCTCAAAAGGCCTGGATTCATGTTGCTGGAGCAAGCCTTGAATGTCCTACATAGTTTAGATTTCTTAAGATTGTCTTCCTCCTCTAATACACTTTTTCATTTTCTACTCACTACCTCTAGTGGAACCTAAGTGTATATCGGAATCCTAGGAAGGCTTGTTAAAGCAGATATTTTAAAGTCTTTCTCAGGAGTTCTGACTCATCAGGTCAGAGATAAGAATCAAAAATATTCACAGAGACGCAGTCATGTGCAAAAGAGAAGGGGAGCAATTGACGGGGAGAGGAAGAGAAGGAAAGGAAAAATGATGAAAAAGGAATTAAGATGTGTTATATGCACATAGCACCTCTTTACAAAGAATGCAATGATTTTGCACTGCAAACATGTACTAATAAAAGCTTAAAATTAAAAATGCATCAATGATAAAAAAGAATGTATTCCCTACAAATGATGCTGATGCTTCCAAACACCTTGAGCAGCACTGCTGTGCTGGCTTGCTACTGAAAGTGTGCTCAGCAGACGACAGCATAACCATCACCCCAAAGTCCATTATACGTACAGAAACTTGGGCACCACCCAGCTTTACAGAATATTTTACTCAAGCAGGGTCATGGAGTAAAATGACACGTGCGTGGAGTATAAGCTCATTACAAAAGAGCACATAGCACAGACACAGAACCCTCTAAGATTTATGCTCAATTCACTTGACTCTGTGTTGTGCCCCTGGGTTTAATATAGCTAGTTCTTGAGCACTGGTCATAGTTTGCAAATCAGCCACTATATTTATAGTTCCTTTTATCAAGGGCTAGAATCTATTTCCTTACTTCTTGAATCTGGGTTGTACATATGATTTGCCTTGATGTACAGAATGCACTGGCATTAGCACTGTGAAAATTACAAATCAAAGCCTCCAAAAGCCTAGCAGCTCCCTGTCTTGCTGCTCTGGGGACTTCTGTCATTGGCACTATGGACAGATCAGGCTAGCCTGCAGGACAATGAGTTACATGTGGACTACTTTCGCTCAATCAGTTGCCAAGCCACCCTCAGAATCCGAGCTGCCTAAGTGACTGACTACTGAATGGTTGTGGGAAGAACATCAGAATCGCTGATGTGAGCCCAAATCCTAAGAGCTAAACCATAAAATTGGCTGCTAAGTAAATAGCTATGGATTTTAGCCATTAATATTTGACATGGTTTATACAGAAAAAATATTGCTGGTTGCTTTCTATTAATAATTTTTGAGACCAATGAAGACTAAATAAAAGCAAATTATGATAGGACAGCTTCTACCATAGCCCCTATTGTATCTTCCTGGTCCTAATTTTCTTCACAAGTCTAGAAGAAAATCATTGACAATAGATCAAAGACAAAAATGTAATTACTCTAGCAAATAAAAGAAACTAATTACACCCATGCTTCCTACTTTAATAAATCACATGAAGAACACTGGCTGTTATTTGTATTCTTGAAGGGTAGAAAAGTTAGATTGAATATTCCAGGAAATGCAAGTAAAAACCACGAAAGACCAGCAGAGATGGCTGACATACAAGCACTAGGAAGCTGTCATTTCCTTGGGTCTTTGTAGCACCAGGGCTTGTACGCTTTCACTGATACCTCCACATTGGCTTGGAAAAGTTTAGCCTCAAACCACTGACATGTTCTTCCTATAAGATAGTACTACTATAAAAGAGACACAAATTTTTCTCAAATAAATTCCTTGTATTAGAAAACTTACAACAAAGATTCCATTAATCTTTTTCAATTATAAAAGCCACTATTTGAATGCATTTAGAAATAGAAGCAGGTGAAAATATCTAAGAAAGAATTTTCTAAACAATGGTAAAAATTTTAAAAATGATATTAAATCATGGCAAAAGTGTCACAAAAATAAAATAAGATTTTTAAATAAGGCCTGAAAATGGCCCTATGTTATATAAGAATTGAATATATGATGATGGCTACAATATAAATCAATAAGTTCCATAACATATTACAATTTTATACAAGACAAATAACATTGCTTTGGTGTTTAAGTAGGCAGATAAAACTATAAAAAAGAATATAGTTCTTTTTAATCATAATTTACTCTTTTAAATAAAGCTGCAGTACCATGGTCATTCAGCAGTGTTTGGTCAGCTGAGTAGATCTGTGAAATATTAATTTATATTCTATCATGCATTATACATAAAATATACTTTCATGATAAAAGTTTAAGCCTGCATGAAAAACTAAGTATATAAGGAAACTGCATTTTTATTATTGTGTAGGAAAATATATCCTCATAGATGACAATAAAATAGATCACGGGCTGGGGATTTAACTCAGTGGTGCCGCCGCCTGCCTCGCAAGTGCAAGGTGCTGAGTTCGATTCCTGGTACCAAAATCAAAAATAAAATAAATAAAAAAATAAATAAAATAAAATAGGTTACTAAAAAAAACCCTGAAATTAAGTATACTAATAAGTTTGCCTGACAAAACAGTGTAAGTAAAATTCAAAGAAAAACAACCCTTAAAATATATAAAAGATTTCTCAGAAACAGAAAAGAATAACCCCTGTGTCTCTCAGGTAAACAGTATTTCCAGATAGCATTTTGAGCAACTGGCAAGAATAGTGAGTGTGTTCAAAGGTAGGAGGAATATTACAAGTGACATTAATGACAATGTGTATTTTAGTGTAGTAAATATTTTAACCTATTTTTTATTTTTAGGAAATTTATTTGTGCATTGTAGATATGCATAATGATAACACTCATCATAGCGAATTTGTTTCTGTACGTGATATATATTGCTTCTTTTCTTCCTATTCCTCTCCCCTCGCTTCAACCTCAGTTCCCCTCATTATTCACAAAAGCTTTGTTTCCTTTTTTCCTTCTATTCTTTTTTCTTTTATCCCTTCTTTTCTTTCTCCATCTTCCCTCCTTTTTTTCCCCTCTCATGTGAACATTTTCTTCCCACGTCCATTACACATTTTTTTCCAAAAGAACACACGTTTAAATATTGCATTGTTTCTCTGGTGTGAGAAACAGAGTAAATCAGTTTTTAAATTTAAACACACATTATATTATCTGATCACCCTTTATGTTTTTTTCATATATTCATATATTTTATATATGATATGTGTTTTTTCTAAAAAAGATGATCAAGAAATAAATGTATACTAACTTTAGCATTGGATAAAACTTTCATTTTTAAATATTTTCTTATTAAATGATGTTCACTTTATATACATAATTATTTATAGTAACTTTACATTTTTAAATAACTTGAAAAAAATCCCTAGTAACTGTTAAACAAATGACTCTGAGTTTTCAGGTAAAAAAATTGGAATTTGAGGTTGTTAAGGAAGAATTAACTAAATCTTTGTCTACCAAATTGCTTAATTGCCAAAGGCAGAGAATGTAAAAAATGGAAAAATAGTACTGTTGACATGTAGCCTTGGATCAGAAAAATAGTAAGACATGTGGCCCAATCTAGCCTAAAGCAGTTGGATATTTTGAAATATATCAAGATCCTTTTACAAAAGTTTTGCAGTGTTCATACAATTTACCCTATCTGTAAACAAACATCCCTTAGAAACTTTCAACTTTTCCCCATATTCTCAAATTCTGATTTTATTATCTCAGTCTTGAACTCATACCTAATTTATCAATAACATTTTCACTGATAATGACTGTTTGCTTTCAGAACCAGTTAGGAGTTGCTTCAATGTTAAAAGTCAACTATTCTTATTATGAGAGGTATTTAAAATGTAATACTGTATTGTGCAAGACTTTTAATTGTATTCTTGTATAAAATGTTGCCTTATTAATTTTACATTTTGTTTTTAATAATATGGAAAATGTGATTATGAAAAAGTGAGATTGATTGTATCAATAGAGGCAATAAAAGTACCAAAAATAGTAGTTGTTACCTTTGAATAACAAAGACTATATTTTGAAGACAAAGACAACTTTTTAAAAGATATATCTTATTTTTAAAATAATATATATATTTTTCTTTCTTATTTCACTGTAATATTTCTTTTTTTTTGTCATTGAGTTTATTGGTACATTTTAGGTATACAGTATGGTTACATTCATCCTTGGGATCTTGTACCTTCACATACAGGTCTTGGTTCTCATTTTTTCCCCTTGTCCCTGCCCTCCCCATTTACAAACACTTTATTTCCATTTTTTCATTTTCTCATATTTTTCCCTTATTATCTTTCCCCTACCCTTCCCACTTTCCCTACACCTTTAGCCCTTTTCTTCCTTTTTAACTATAATATACCTGAAGAGCAAACAATTGACCAGTAAGGACAACTGTGGTAAGGCTGCCAAAGTAGTAGTAATAAAGATAATGCCTATCTTTGTACTAAAAAATCCTCATCCCCTCCACTTAATTTTTTTGCCACTATTCTAGTGATTCATATTCCTTATTGTAACTCCTTTCTTTTTTTGCCTTACACATCTTTCCCTTTATAACTGTCTGCAATTTCCAATTAGTTTCCAATGTTAATAGATTAGTTTTGCTGTTTCTATGTTCTTTGCTTTTTCCAAGTCATCATCAGCTGTCAATTTCCTGTTTTGGATGTCAGAATTCAACTTGCATGCATTTTTCATTCTTCTACAATATATATTCAAATGATATTTTTGAAGTATAAATATCTTGATTCATGGGAAATATTATTCTATTTATAAAATTATGTTCTCCCTATATTGTCTCTGTTGTCATTTTATGAGGAGATCTCTGATAGACACACATGAATACATGCATACTTTATAAATATGTGTGTTGTATGCATATATGTACATATGTTTACATGTATATATAATTACAGCTAGTGCAAATGGGAAATAATTCCTACTTTGAATAGTTTAGCAGTGGCTTTCATTCAACAAGACCAAAAATCCTTCTTCAAATGTGGAATAGCAGATTGGGAAGAAAATTTTCAGACTTTTCCTAAAAAAGAGGGTTTATTTCACAGTCAAAATTGATGGAAAAAAATCTGAAGAATTCATTTTTCTTCTCCTTCTGGGCCTGGTTCCATCACAATTATCCTTGATAGCCATTTTATTAACAGAACTATACAAAGTCTAAAATCAAAGTAGCAATTTTTTTAAACCATGTTTGGATTGAGTCATTGTGGCAAAAGAAGTTTTATGTTTTTTTTTTTTGATAACTTAATCTTTCTATTCTTTCTCATTGCATCCTCAGGAATGGGCAAATTAAGATGTTATTTAATCTGTTATCATTAAATAAACTGTGTTATTTAAGCTAATTGTAAGTAGTGAATTTTTCAATGAATAGATAAAATGTTTTAAATTAGTGTTAATCTTCTGGCTTTATTATCTACTTCCTGTTCACTCTTTATGTTCCAAACATTATAATTTTGATTAGCATAAAAACCTGAGATGAAGGGCCAGGGATTTATCTCAGTGGGGCCACTGCCTGTCTCGCAAGGGCAAGGACCTGAGTTTGATCCCCAGTACCTCCCCCAAAAAACCCTAACAGATAATAGTGGGTTTTAAATTTAGAGAACTCATGAGTATAGATTTTCATTTTCTAAATAGTAAAGAGTAGGTCATTGACTCAATCCATTAAAATGTATACAAAAAGTATAATTTTAATTTTTATATAGAGTAGCATGTGAGTTATAGTGGTTTAAAGGTAGCAAGATAACTTTACAATAATATAATATAGTGTGCTGGGCGTGCTCTACATGCTCTCTTACTCTCTTAGTGAATAATGCCACCGCAGAGCTCAGGCTGTCATGTTTGCTGTTTCCCTCTCTCTCTCCCTCTCTCTCTCTCAACACACACACACATATATATGTGTGTGTGTGTGTTTGTGTTTACGATTATGTGTGCCCTATCTATAAATCTGTTGTCCTGGGAAATATGACCACAGTTTATAGTTAATTCAAAGGAAATAAGTGAAAAGGCTTCAAACCTATTCCAATAAACAAGAAAAAAATTCTAAAACTCCATATATTTGTCAGGTCATATATTAGAAAGAGAGAAACAAACTTTGAATTTCAGTGTATTTTAAAATTTCCTTTTAATTATAATACATTCAACTTGCCATTCTCAGGATAATCGCATTGCTTTTTTTGTTCTTAAATCTCTATAAAGCATATGTTAGATTATTTTCTTATCTTATTTGGATAATTTTTTCCAGTCTGAAAAAACTAAAGTCTGTCGGGGGATAAGGCAAGAACACATTAATGCTTATGCAGTTCTGTAAGCAGAATATATAAAACCTTCAGAACAAACTACTTGGCTTGACATCTCTAAATTGATACATGTACTTGGAATAGTAAATGAATTGATTTGTATTTTATAACAATCACAACATAGCCAAAGCCTTATTATTAGCCAAAAGTGAATCTTAGAAGATCTTTCCTTTATCCTCAAATCATAAATGTGGTTACACAAGAATGTAATGTGTAGGACTTTTTCTTTTCAAGTTGTGATAATTGGGGAAGAAAAAAAGAAATTTAAGTCTATTTAATAATAGTAACTACATTCCAAGGGAAAGTAATTGCATACAATTATCCCTTTCTTTTCAGTTTCCATATTTGATTTTATGTAAATCAGAGGATTGTCAAATATTCTCGCAATAATAGTTAAAAGAATATTTTTAACACTGATTCTATAATAGCATACGCATACACCATATATGTATACTATATGTATTGTGATGCATAACCTCATCTTTGTGGTTGATAGCTGTGACTTGGGCAGCTTTTATTTTAACATTTCTGTATCTCAATTGATACTTATATAAGAAAAATATAATTATAATTTCCAAATGGACATTTAATAAGAAGCAATTTAATATTGGCTTGAAGTGTTACTTTGTATCACTAACTTCCAGTAAAAGGTTTGCTTCAGAAATCTGTGTGTGTGTGTGTGTATACACGTGTGTGTGAACATGTGTGTGTTGAAACATCATTTCTCAGCTTCACAGAACCAATCTGCTTTCAAACATTCTGTCTGATTGTAAATCTGATCGTAAATTAACTTCTCCCAGATATACAAGGTCTCTGAACATACATACATAACCAAAGATGCCCTGGAAATACTGAAAGAATGCCTTGGATTCTAAGATATAGGTTGGTCTCTTCTATAACCAAAATCAATATCACTTTTCTTTCTGGGCCAGTCAAGGCCCAGATGGGCAAAGGTTTACAAGATATTGTTATTCATAATTATATATGAAAATGTGCTTGTTTATGTAGAAATTATATGCAAGTATAAAAAGGCTACAATTATATCTTTAGTTCTAATTCATATGCTGTAAACATTTCTTTTTAGAGTGGGCAATGAAATAATCTTAAGTGTTTTTGCCAAGTTACACGATCATCAATACTATCTAATAGTAGCACATTTGATATCACCCTGTCACTCCCCAAAGAAGTCTTCTACCCACTGGAGGTCCCTCCCCATTCCCTTCAATCAGGCTCCTATCAACCGCTAATCTATTTCTCTCTCTTTGCATTTATCTATTCTTGATATTTTATATAAGAAGAAATGCACAATGTTTTTTAATCTTACCTTTTATATTTAGCATAGTTTTGTTAAGGTTATTCTATGTTATAGTACACATCAGTATTCCCTGTGTGTTTTTCACTTCAGTGTTTGATTACTTTTTAATGTTTAATAATATTCTGCTATATGAATATACTAAATTTTGTATACCCATTCATTGTTGATGGTTGTTTTCACTTTTTATCTATTATAAATAATGCTACTATGAACATTTATGTAATTCTTTTGCATGACATATGTTTTTCAGTTCTCTTGGGTACGTAACTAAAAGTGGAATTGCTCATACATATGGTAACTATATATTTATATTTTTTGAGGGGGTCCTGCTAAATTCCAAAGCTGCTGCAATATTTTCTATACCCACTAGCAACATAGGAGGGATTAACTATGTTCTAAGATACACTGGTGGTCTATTCAATTATTATATTGAAAACACTTATTAAATCTTAAACTTAATTTTATGTAAAAGATATATATGTTTATGAATATATTAGGTTTTTTAAGAAAAATATTGCAAAGTTATTATATTCAGTGTACAAAGGAAACCAGATATTTCCCCATGTGTTCATTTTACAATAAGAGTTTAAATATATAATTTCTTAAACAAAGATTAAATTTTCAAAAGATAAATTTCTGCTGGACAAAACTAATGTAAATAATCATATTCTATATGTACTTTTGACTAAGAAATGAACTTTCTGCTATTGTTCTCAAAATGTGTAAGTCCAGGAAATAATTCAGAGATTACATATTTCCCAAATCATTATAAAATAAATTTACAAAGGCTACACTCACAAACTTTCACTCAGCTTTATATCTAAGTTTAATCTTTGTTTGAAGGTATATAATATCAAAATTAAAATAATGCAAAACAAATGTAAAGTTGTATATAATAGAGTTTAAGTAAATGTTACCTTTCCATACAACTTCATACCGAACTTCAAAAACTCAGTAAGGTAATTATATAAAAGAATGAGATAATCTTTAAAACAGATTTTAAAAAATAATTAGAAGGATTCAATATAAAATCTTTACATGTGTAATTGAATTTGAATACATGTGTGTGTTCAGTTACAGAGCTTCTCTATGACCAGGATCCTTAACAATTATAAAGAATAATTGCCCTTGATGAAAAGGATGAGGGACACTAAGGAGAGATTTTCACTTTTTGTACTTTGGGGATAGAGTTTTCTCGTATTTTTTCTCCCAAAAAATATAAATGGGATTATCTGGTTAAATTTCTTTTCTCCATACTAAAAGTGGTTGTGCTTAAAAGATGTATCTATAGTCAGAAAAATACAAAGCTGAAATCATAATCTGAGCAGTTACTTTTAGAAAGATAATGTAGTATGACTAGTTAGATATACCACATCATGGTGTTATCAAAATCAAATAGCTGAACTAAAGTACTTGTTATGGTAAAGTTCAAGGGGCATTTTGGGAGTTGAAGTTCTTTTTTAGGAGCTGGCTGGAACCTTAGAACCTGGCCTGCATCCTGCTTTGCTGTGTCTCAATTGCCTGTGGCTAATATCCAGGGGGTAATTTAGAAATTGTGCAACCTAATTCAACTCAGGCAAAGCTAGGCGCCTGCTACAGCAAGCTTTTTAATGCTCCCTGAGGGTTTTCAAATAGAAAGCCTGAGAGAGGAAAATGGCCCTCTAATGGAGGAGTCTGTGCCAGAAAATCATGCTGCCCTGCTGTCCCATAGTTAATCCAGCCCTTAAGCATTTGTTACTCTGTATTCCTTTTGGCCTATTTGATGCAGTGGCCAACACCCTCAGTCCAGAGCCGGGAAGGCCCCAAGTCACTGTCTTGCCTCTGTTGAATGCTCTAGGGATTCTTATGTAGACCAGAAGTCCCAGGGTTCCCCAGAAGTGGTACAAGAAATTAACATTGCGGGCTTATGAATGTAGGTGAGGAGCAATTGTCACTAAATTATAATTTAGACAAGTTTCAGTTTTGCGCAGTACGTTACCTTTCTCAGGAATCATTTATTTCCTACCACTTGTTGTCCAAATGTGCAAACTCGTGATGCTAACACATAGGAGCAGTGTGCTCCACAAATAATTTTGTATCACTGCTCACCCCCTGGGGACATTTGGAAACATCTGGTGACTCTTGGATTATAACTTTAGGCAGGTGTTACTAGTACTCCGAGTCCAGGTATTCTGCTAAAATCCTGCAATACACAGACAGCCCCGCTGCAAGAAAAGAATTATGCTGTTTGAAATGTCAACCGTATGAAGTTGAGATTTGTACAGAGTCTTCTGAAAATCCTGCTTTAAATTACTTGTTGGAAATCGCTCAGTTAAATCTAGATCTCACCTATTTTTTCCTTCCTTTCATGGATCCTCTTCTAGGGTGTAATTTCCCTAGACATACTTTGGCAACTGTGAGAAAATATTTTCTGACGGAGCTGGTGTGGATACTCACTCAGAACTTCGGATGGGAGCAATTGTGTTTTCTAAATTCACCACACAAGCGAGCAGCAGGAGGGGACAAGGTAGTTTATCTTTACCTAATACCTCAGAATCCGAAATCCTTTTCTCTGTCGCTCTATCTCAGTTGCTTTGTAGTGTCAACATATCTCCTGTCTCCATCTTCTCTAGTAGGCTGCCTTTCTTCCGTTTCTGTCTGTTCTCTTTTCTGATTTCTACATATTATTTTCTCCTATCATTTATATTATCTTTTGTGTTCTGTGCTCACCTTTGTTCCATATGCACCCTTTCTCAGGGCTCTTTCTTTTTCCTTTTCTTCCTCATTCTTTCTCTCTCTGTTCTTCCTTTTCTTCTGTTTTTTTTTCCATGTACTAACAGAACTGAAGCATGAACTAAAGATTTATAGTGCTGTTAAATGAAAATTTTACTTTTTTGTATTTTTCTTGTTAAAAGAATACATCGATTTGAGTTTTTAAGAGATCTTTACAAGTTTTCACAAATATCACTTTTCTTCATTGTCACAAATATGAAGCATGATTCTGTGTATAACACATGCAGGTGTACATATTCCTATATAAGAGTTGGTTATATTTAATTAGATGTAGGTTTTAGCATACTGATTTCCAGGCCTGACAAAATTTGCCTCTTAGACACATATACACACACACACCACAATCTTACATCGGGATACAAAAGGGTATGTTAATGATGGTATTCTTGGGCCCTATTCAGACTTATTTATGCAATCATGATGGGCAAGAAATCCTTTTACTGACTCAGATTATCTCAGAAGCTAGCTGATCATTATTCCTATGTTTCGGCCGCCACTAACTACATATTTCTTGAGCTTGACTTAGCTCCAATCTCAAATTCTATGTGGATTTACAGGGTTGAGCCTCCCAACACTCTAATAAATTCTGAGTGGCTACAAGTCCCCCAAAGTTAGAATGTATGTAAAGCTTGGTACTTCATTTTACCTTCCCCACAGTGGCAAAGGCAAAAACTGAGTTGAAAGGTGATTTTCTGGTAAGTGTTCATCTTCTTGAGTAACTCAGTTCTTTTGTAGTAGGGAATGAATTGTCCAGGTTGTACTTGGCAGTGCTCTGCAGCTGTACATCAGCTCATTCATCAAGAGATATTGTTGATGTTTTACTGGTTAAAACTACATCAGATTTATAACAGATCATGTTTCAACCATGAACTTAAAAATCAAGTAAGGTTGCACCCTTTTAGTATCACAACAGCGAGCAAACCTCAGCACTTCGCCTGCAAATAAGTTCTGAGCTGGCCGTGGCAGTTGCTGAAATGTGTGGAAAGATCCACCAAGGTTTGTACTGAATTCAGTTTCAGCAGCACTAGAATAAGTAGTGGCTTTCAGGCTGCTAGGTGGTTAAAACTTACCAAGGTTAGAACATCTAAGAAATAATGCCATGTGGGGGTGACCTTTTGCAAGAAACGTTCCGTGTCTCAGACCTGAATTGACAGAGTGCATGAACCATAGGAGTCTGGCAAGAAGGCATTAAAAGGGATCCCTGCTGGATGAGGAATAGCTTTCATTTTTTTTTTCATTGCAAATTGATGACTTCCACTATTGTTTTAGAAGAAATCTTCTTATGGCTGTAGAATTTAAAAGGCTTCTATTCACATATAGACAGAATCAGACAGCAGGTGTATTCAGAATACAGGCATACCATGAAGATAACAGAATTGTTCTCTTTTTAAATCTCTTTCTTTCCCATAAAATTTACTTTATGAAGATATGCAATCTATTTTTTGCTGCAGTTCTTTTTGAAAAGTTTACTTCAGACATTTTCGAGCCTGAAATAAATGCTTCAAGTTATAAAGCTTCCTTTTTCTCTGTCCTCTCACTGGCCCCCCCTTTCAAACCCTAATGGCAGTTTTTGTTCCACTTTAGATAATGAGCAGGATGAGCTGTAGGTTTTAAGAGGATCTGTGCTATCATTTGACAAAAACAATAAAAAGGAACCTGAACTCCTTCCCCATTTCCTTTGAACTACTTCCTAGAAAGGATATGCTGGAACCATTCACTTATCTCAGAGAGATGAATAGAATTCCTGGTCAGTATGCTTAAGGCATTAAATAGTAATGTTTTAAAGGAAATGATTTATTTCTTCTTCAAGGTTTAAAACAAAAGCAGTGTAGGTGTTAATCAGTTTATCCAGTTCAGAATATAAGATTCTGAGTCTTAAACAAAAACAAAGCAGACCACTTACGTGACAAGCAGTAATACAGTCCACAGGCCTCTGGAGCAGGCTGTACAGACAGACTCAGCAGATGTTATATCCCCTGTGGATGTTTTGTCTATTACTGCTCTGAAATGAGCAACAGTGTTGCTCAAAAGTATCTGACTATAATTTCACTCAGTGTTGAAATGGGATGAAGACAAGGTCCTTACCTGATCCTTTATGGGAGCCCCTAGTGGGTATACTTCTTTTCCCCCAGAAATTTAGATATTCTACAAGCTTGCCAGTTACCCTGGGTTTGAAACATAACTATAACTAGTATTGTTCATCATTTTATACTGTAGTTTATTCAAATCAATTTTGGAAGTTAAAAATAAAAATAATGATCATTAATATTCCTACCACCCAATTACAACTTTCAATTTTAAAAGAAATTGCTATTTTTCTTAAAATAATGTTGGTTTATTGTACAGAACTGAAAAGTTATGGAAAAATAAAATCAAGAAAAAATAGCAAGTTCCCATTTGGGGATAAATCTCATTCATCGAGACAACCATTATTCCAGACATAATCCAGATAAATAACACCAAAATAATTTTAATAATTATTGAATTATACTATAGATGAATTCAAAATAAAAGCATATAAATTTTGCTTTTAGTTGAAATCAACAGGAAAAAAAAAGAGACTGAAATGAAAATAAGGGAGCTGTTGAGTCCCAAATATATTTGTAACAAAAAATTTTAAAAGAAATTCCTTAGAAGAAAAAAAAACATAAAATGATAAAGACTTCAGAAATACTACATTTTGTGAAACAGTATGTTCATCATTTTAAACAACTGAAGTTCTACCATGAAGAACAATTTAGCATTTGCAACACATTTTTTCAATTTTCTTGCTCACATATCCTTGTTATCACTTATAAAATTGGTTTTTAATCTTTCCACAATTATTAAATTCACATATAGATTTACAACTATAATGTTGATTTTGTATATATATGATTTTATATCTGTATAACTTTATATCTAAATGTGTCAGCTTGATGCATAAAATAATTTTTATTTTTTTGTTTTCACTGTTCTGTATCAATCAGTGTAATGTGTGGAATATCATAGATGCTCAATGTTTATTCCGTGGACTTTTATTTACCTCAATAGTATTTACTTAATTGATTGAACAAATGCATGTACTTTCTGAAATGATTCAGTTTTCATCTCTATGACTTTTAATTTACTGTGGTGCCTCGGTTCACAAACTTAATTTGTTCCACGATTCTTGCAGACATGGCTATGTTTGTGATCATGTGGGAAAGATGACCACGTTCCTCACTCAATGCAGAGTTCACAAACAAAGGCAAAATTTTGCCAAATGCTTTTGTTTGTGAGTCAAACTGTTTGTAAATGGTAGTGTTCATGAACCACGTCTCTATTTCTTATGTATATATTAATTCAAATATAAAATGGTTGGATTTTAATAATTTTCCCCAACAGGATATATAGGTAGCATATTCCTGAAATTATTTTCAACTTTAATAATGACTTCTTGGCATCTATAATTAAGTGGCATCTTATGTGAGTATAATGTGAGTCATTAGTTCATGGTTTTATCCCTTGGGACTTTGCAGATGTCATTCCATTTTATTCTGTTCTTGAATGTTTATGTGAATTTTGAGAGTAGGTTGATATTTTCTATCTTCTGTACATAATGCTATCTTTCTCCTTCAATATTTATTTTAAAATATCCTATATTTTGCATAACATCTACTTCTTTTTATTTGAAACTTTAACACATCGATTTCAGCTATTTGCCTTGATGTTTTGACACTGGTGTGGTATCTGGGTCAATCTGTGTTGATTTAACTGGGCTCTTGGGATGTGTCGCTTTGTTGGTCTCACCATATGTCTACCTATCATTTGTTGATAGTAGTCATCTTGTTTGGGACAGCAGAGATAGAGGCAAATAGGCTGTATCCCTAAAAATGTATTCATTTAGGTTTTATCCCTAAAAAAAGTATACATTTTTCTTTCTGCATGCCTCAGTAGTAGTACCTGTATTAGTAATATCTGTATTGGTAGTCATATTTGACTACTTTTGTGAGCTCTGGGTAGACTGGAGATCTGTTGCTACCTTAATTATCATCAGTCTACCACAGGCATCAAATGCATGTCTATGTTTAGGAAGATCACTGATACATTAGAAGGCTTTTCTTAGTGTGGGATACACCCCGAACTTGAGGTGATTCCTTTGTGCTGTTTCTTGGATAGGACTTGCCTCTGTGTGCGGAGTTCAGGGCAGCGCTCTGTTAGTCCTGTATCGGTGGTGGAAAGCAGCACCACAACTGTTCTGATGAAGCTTGACTCTTAGGCATGCCCCATTTCCCTGGGTGTCAGTGCAGTGGCCTTTTTAGTGCTCCTGCTGCTCCCTCTGATGCAGTTTGGGCCAGCATGCATTTCTGCTACTCCCTCAGGATAAAGATTATTTTCTCTTCTCTTCTAGCAGCTTCAGTTTTTTCCCCCAGTACATAAGAAAAACATATTGTTTTACTATTTCTCTACAACCTAAATCTTTTTTATTTATGGTGGTGGGTCCCAGTGGAGATTTTGATCTTCCCTGGAGCAGCTATTATTCCTTCCTCTGGATTAAATCATGAGGGATATCTCAGTATCTTCAAGAAGTGGGGATCACAGGCAGAGGTCAGAAAGCAAGTACAGACTTCTCATGTATCTTTAGCTCCCAGCCCCACATGCTCTCTTTGCAACCAATTTCTTAACTGTTCAAGTTGAATTTTTCTCTCTGTATTTGAGTTATGCCTCAGGTAAGGAAGTACTCCCACGCTGTTGATGCACATGGGGCCATGTCTATTTGCAAGTGTACCTCACCTTTCTTCAACCTTCCTAGCAGACTAGAAGCCTACCTTGGTATCTAAAACATTTTTATCATTGAGGTTAATCTGTTCAGTACAGTATGTTTCGATGTGATCATTCTATGTCAATTTTTCCTGTATGCTCTGCAGTTTTTTGCCAAGTAAATTTTCTTAAAACTATATCATTGAATAAAACTTGTAGTCCAGTTGTTTTATAGAAGAGTTCCTTACTACGTGGACATCTTTGCTCTTTTCAAAACAAAAAGAAAAACTTATTCACTTCTTTCTAAATTCTTGAAATTCAGTTTCTATCTGTACATTTATTTTGACAATAACAATATATTCTCTATTGCAGTGTTTCTAATTTTAAAGATCTCCATTTTGCTGCTTTCTTTCTTGTAATCTAAATTTCTTGCCAGCAAAGTAAGGATGATAGATTGTACCTTATTTCGTTCAGTTGGTACAAAATACCATCAACTGAGCTGTATATAAACAACAGAAATTCATGTCTCACAGTTCCAGAGGCTGAAAAAATCCGAGGAATAAGCACAAGCAGATGCAGTTCCTGGTGAGGACCTGCTCACTGGTTCATGGACAGCCATCTTTTACTTTTGTCCTCACATTGCAGAGAGAGGAAATAAGTCCTCCTAGGGCCTCTTTTTAAAAGATTCTAATCCAATCAGGAGGGCTTTATGAGGTGATCACCACCCAAAGGTCCTCCCTCCAAATACCATCACAGTTGTGATTAGCTTCACTATTTGAATTTTGGGGAATCACAAACATTCAGACCATAGTGGACAGGTTCATTCTTTAATTTTCTGCCTTAATTCACTCCTTTGTATCTCTTTCTTTTATTGAAAATCTAGTTTGAATTTTACTAACTCAATATACTGATTGACTTTTTGTTTAACATGGACTAATTATGACGAAGTAGATTTTTTCCCACAAGATTTATTCTTTTCTATTTTTGTTTGTTTTGGTCTTGTTTGGCACATTTCCGTCTCTCCCTATTTTAACATAACACACCTTTTGGTTTATTATTACAGTTTATCCAAAATCTGGAGACTACCTCTGTCTCCCTGCCTTGTGAGTATATAGGACACTAAAACTTTCTGTGAATAAGACTGATAATATCCTTCCATCCCTCTAGGAATATGTATAAACACACACATTTTTATTTATTTAGAGTGTTTTGGTGAAGAACATTAGCAAATTATCTGTTTTCCCAGTGATGAAACCTGAGAGTCATTCTTGATTGCTGCTTCTTCCCTTTCTTTCATCTCCAACAGACTTTGGCTGTGGTTTAGGTTTGAAATAATAAGGTTAAATTTTAGGCAGTTATATTTTTTATAATCCACACTACCTTTGTAACATACTACCATATAAAACTATAAGTTTGGGAAAGATCTGTGATTTATTTGATGTATGTCTTTCATCGGATAATTTAAAGGCTTTAAGCTTTATTTTCTTTATTTTTAAATAGAGACAAAATTAGTTCATATTTGATGTTATTGTAAACTTTAAGTTAGATGACAACTATGAATTTTATGTCTTACTCTTTATGTATGACCTCTTTACAAAAAGACTAAGACACAGTAAAATGCCTCAAAAAAGTCACTTTTACTGTATATTTTGAATTGATTAATACACCGAGTCATAAAACTAGTAAGTAGCAAATATGAGATTTGCAACTAGGCTACCTAGGTTACAACTTCAAACTTTTTTTTAATTTTTATTGTTCCACATTGTTTTACAAGTAGACTGAAGAGTAGCAGACTAGATTGCAGCCACAAGCCAATCCTGCAATGAGTCAACATATTTCTGATTTGCATGTACAGAGCTTATTTCTTTGCCAAAAAGAAAGGCAAATACTATCTATCACTTGAACTTTTCAACTCCTTGTGGTCATGAAGCTGAGTTTTTCTTGACTACTCTGTGGCTATGCTGTCCTCTCTAAGACAGCTTTCTCAGAACTCATCCCTCTCACCTAGAATATATTGAAAAATCAGGGAAGCCAAGCCTTATAGTCACAAATTTTATGTCCTGTCTGGATTCATGGGCAGACCATCAAAAGTACAGTGATTTTATACCCAGGAAGCCTCAAGAATCAAAGATCAGTTGGCAGACAGGCTGTGAAACATGCAATGTTTATGATGATCTATGTTGTACAATCACATGAGATAGATTGCATATATAATGCTCATCAATGTGGAGTCATCTGGGAAAGCATCTGTTGAATTTTGTTTGCCAGCTTGAGCAGAAGATATTGCCAAAAGGTTGGCAAAGGCATTTATGTTCCTATTGTATGACACAAATTTACACTTCTTACTGCGACTCCTGGAGTGAAAGTGAATATTCATCTGCCTTTCCATAGAAGTAGCCACAGGGCCACACCCAACGTTCTACACTCCACTGAAGACATATGCCTCAGGATCCTCAAGGGATTTGATGGCAGAGAGCTTCATACTAGTGGAGTCGTTTTCTTTACTGCAAAAGAACAGCTGGAAAATATTCTTCTTAAGCAATAAGAACATCAAAGTATGCATTTGCATGTATTCCTAAAGATATGATTCTACAGCTGTGGCACTTGAGTGATTTTTAGGGGACCACACAAATCTACTGATAAAAGGAGAAAGAGAATATGAGCTAAAGCCTATAGTGCCATAGTTTTTTCTGGCTCATATTTCACATAAATTACAATGTATAAAATAAAAAAAAAATCATTGTGAAATATATGTCTGGAAATATATATTTTTCCATTAATTTTATTGGCACATTTTAGATATATGATACGGTTACATACATCATTGGGATCATGTACCTTTTCATAATGTATCTTGGTTCTTATTTTCTCCCCGTTCCCCTGTCCTCCCTTTGCTCCCCCATCCTGCCCGATTTAGACTTTATTTCCTTTTTTTTGTTGTTGTTTTGCTTTTCTCATATTTTTTCTTTTCCCTTCTTACCTTTTCACTATCCCTCCCACTTCCCCTACTCTTTTAAAAAAATTTATAAAAGCATAAAATTTTAGGATCAGGCAAAACCATAGCTCCTCAGAAATTGGTAAATTACAGCTTTCATTTCATTCATATGATCAAAAGTAAATCTTATTGTCATGATTTCCAGTACAGAACAGAACATACATATTTTTTTCTGTCTGTCTTCGATTTGAAGGTCTTTCACAAGATTAATCATATGGCTAGAATAAGGCAGAATTTGAGAATAAGAATCTCATTCTTTTTGTTTATTAACATTTTCCCCACCTAGAAACAATCACGTGCTAGAGAAATACTCCTTAAACCACATTATAACTCAGTGTGAGTAGTGACCAAGCTATTTTTTTTTTTTTTTTTTTTTTACCC
>NW_022900936.1:49511777-49567155 GCF_012274545.1 Fukomys damarensis | reverse complement strand
GATCAGATCATTCAAATTGATCTTCTGTACTCAGAAGAGTGGTCTTTTTCTTTAATTTACAGAATATTTTAAAGCTCTCTGAATTGATTCTCTTTAATAACCATTTCTTTCTCTTTTGGTACTGGGGATTGAACTCGGGTCCTTCCGCTTGCGAGGCAGGCCACCGAACCACTGAGCTAAATCCCCGGCCCTAATAACCATTTCTGATTCCTAGGCCAAGGAAGATATTTTTGAAACTTTCAACTCTTTAAATAATACTTCACTCTACCTTCATTTTTACTGGGAAGTTAATTTTCCTTTGGTGCTTGTCTTTTAAACAGGAAAAAACTCCAGGATCCCAATATACTTTTCTGTTGTGATGCCTGTGAGCAGATTTTCATCACAAAATTCACAAAAATTTATTTTCCTTAGTAGTAAGAGTCTACTTTGAAATCTTAGTCACAGAGACTAAGAATCAGGAAATCGTTTCTTCTTGATTTGTCCTTGTGTTATAAATGTCTTGTCATAAGGCAATTGCACATGGCATAACCTTGTTCAGAATTGCTCTACCAATGCTGTACGTGCATTCACCTTCCTACCTTATTGTAACTATGTAAACATAATGCAAGGTGATGTCTTGTCTAGTTAATTTCATCTCCTTTCACTAATATTAGGCTCTATAGAATTTTACTTCATTTCTGGGTTGAGAAAGAGGAAGGTTGGCATAATACTGCATTTAAAAATTATTTTTTTATTTGTTCTTTTTTGTTATATAATCTAATTTGAATCAATGAACATTTAGTTAAGTTTGGAAATTAGGAATTATATTATAAATGAATAAATATAATTTATACATATAATATATATATATATATATACACACCCATACATGTACATATATGACTGGTATGTGGATTATGCTGAATAAAAGAATTGACAACATATATTTTTTTGTTTGTTTGTTTTTTGGTACCAGAGATCGAACCCAGGAGCTTGCACTTGAGAGGCAGGCAGTGGAACCACTGAGCTAAATCCCCGGCCCTACAACATATTTTGAGTAAGAGGCCATTTAAATGTTTGAATATACTGGATATTCTATCTCAGTCCACCGAAATGTCTATCAAAATATAAATGCATTTGAACAACTTGGAGATTTAAAGAAATTTATTATAAATGTGACAAAGTCAGCAGATAACCAACAAATGACATAGCAGTTTTAAGAACTGTAACCTGGTCAATTTTTAGAGAAATGTTAAATTATAGACCTTTAAGTAGCAATTAATGAACTACACTTCAAAGTTTATTTGATAATAACTAAATAGTTATTCTACAGCAGAAAATTGGTACTAACATAAAAGTAAACCTCTTTCATTCCTGCTTCTGGATCATTATCCGCACGTATTCTTACACTAATATGCTTGCAAATGTTACGCCTAAGGTGCTTTTAAAATAATGGTTAGACTTTTGTATATAAACTAAAAGAAGCTTAAAATTAATAGCCAATGGAATATACTCATTCAAATTGATTTAGTCCACAAAGCTATTAAAAGATGAAACTTTCTTTCTATTTCTACTACATTAAATTCTGGTTCAGATATATTACAATACATCTTCCTTGTTCTTTTATGTAGCTGTGATTTCACCAAGAATGGGAATGAATTTATAAGCAACAGTAGGAGAAGTGAAGGCTTTGAGGATTAAAGGACTTGTTTAATAGGCTTTTGCTGGTATAAAAAGTTGATAACCTTCTGTTAGAAAAAGAATAGCATGTAAAAATGTCTGCCATGTGGTTATATTACAAAAGGGGATACTAACAAGATAAAAAACAAAGTTACAGTATAATTAATACTGTAGATAGTTTATAAACCTATGGAGAAGCTTTGGGATTTTTGATGTTCCTCATTATACCCCTTACCACTGAAGATTTTCCTTACTAGCCATTTCCATATTACTCTTTCCTCCAAGCCAAAATTAGCAACTAAGAGACTGTCATTTCTTCAACTCTCAAGAACATCTTAGCATTTAGTCATTAACAATTTCATTTAAGTTATGAATCTAAAACTGGGTTTCTTTTCACAGTGCCCACTCTGTATAACCTTTTGAAACAACTGGAGAATTAACAACAAATGAATATGGTGACAGATTACTCATAAAAATATTCCAGGCTAAGTGTATAATTTCAGTGCCATCCAGTAGAATTACTCTTGTAAATGCTTTGAGAAATAGAATATGAGGGCTAGCGATTTAGCTCAGTAGTTCTGCCATCTGCTTCACAAGCATAAGGTTTCAAGTTTGATCCCCAGTACAAACAAAACAAAATAAAACAGGAAAAAACAAAACACACACACACACACACAAAAAAAAACAACTCCGAACACTGGGAAATGGAGTATGTGTTCTTTTTTTTTCTCATTGAGTTTATTGATACATTTTAGGTATACAGTACAGTTCCATTCATTGGTGTATATAATCAAATACTTGATTTCCATTTTTTCATTACAAATAGGGAAGGGAGGAGAGGGTGAAGGGAGAGACAGGGGTATGGGGAAAAAATGAGAACCAAAACCAGTCATATAAGGGTACAAGATCTCAATGATGAATGTAACTGCACTGTATACCTAAAATATACCAATAAACTCAATGAGGAAAATAAAGATGTGTTATGTCCATTACCAACTCCCTACAAGAAATGTAATCATTATGTGCTGCCTAGATGGACTAACAGAAAAAAAATTAAAAATTTTTGGAGAAACTTTATTGGTGCATATAATCAAACTGCTCCACTGCCTTCCCTACTCCCCCTCCCCCTCCTTGTATCAGCTACTGTGTCAGATTTAGTCTTTGAAACCAATTTTATAAATAATATAACAAATCATGATCTATGGGCTGCTCTTGATCATATCCATATCCTTGCAAATTCTCATACTAAGAAGAAAGGCTGAATTTTGGAAAATTACAACATTGGCTCAAATTGATTCATATACCTTGGAACAAACAACCTGAGTTTATCCCCAGACTATTGGGGATATAGTACTTTTCAATCCTTGCTCTGGTGATGTGATTTGTCAAACAAGAACTGTTGCCACGACAATAAGGCATAGTAACCAATTCAACTTGGAACAAGTGCTTTCCTTTAGGTCCTTCTGTATACAAGACAATGGCAGAGCCCCAAGTTCAAACCCTTCTCAGAACCAAAGGAGAGATGCTGGGTAACGTAGCCCTCTGCGGCTAGGGAACTTTTAGGAAGTGGCAGCCATGGTGATCTGTGGATCTTATAATCACAGCTGATAATCATGAGTAGGAACCTGTTTGGCTGAATTGATGGATTGTGTTAGTTTTGATTATTAGAGCTTCTGTTGCAATTGGTAGAAAGACGTTTAAAAAAAGATATTTAAAATATTACCTTTATTTACAGGAGACCTGCCTTAGACATAAATTATGCTATCATATAACTTATGATAGGAAAGAAGGAGAAAAGCATGCCAATGGAGACAGAGCTTTAGCTTTAAAGGAAAGAAAATAAGCAATCTCTCCAGATTGGACTGGAAAGTAAATGTATTGGCAGGCCAATTTTATTTTAAAGATAAATGGCAACACTATAAATGAATACAAGACTAATAGTTGGAAGTAGCTTCTTTAGGCAGTTTACATTCTTTATTTCACTTTGAACTTGCAAGAACTCTTGAAGTAAGCATTTGGTATTATTTTACAGGTGGAGAAACAGGTTTGGGGACCCCTGAGACAGGGTATTATGAACAGGTGGTGCCATATAAAATCTGACTTCTTATCACTGTGTTTTTCTGCCTCAGTTTCCCCCATCAAGAAAGAAAGGAGTTAATTACATTTCATTTTCACATTTCCTCTATTTCCTTTCCATTTTTAAAATATAAACTTTGTTGTTTTGTGAAACTTTTAGATATACAGAAAAGTTGCAGAGGTAGTTCAGTTGCCATGATCTCTCTGCTTTCCCTGCATTAATATCATATGAAATCATACAATTTTTGCCTAAACAAAATTAACATAGCTATATTACTGCGACTATGCTAGAAACTTTAATTTGAATTTTGTCAGTTTTTCCACAAGTATACTTTTTTGCTTCTAAAATCCAACCGAAGGTACTGCATTGCATTTAATTGCCTTCAATATTCACCATCTTTTTGTGTCTTTAATTTTGCTCCAACTCTCTAGTCCTGTATTTATATCCTCCTTTCCTTTTCTCAGCTTTTCTTTCCTATCCTCTTCTTATCATTTAATTTTATTTTCTGCCAGTGAAAGGACATATTTGACAGATATTGAACTAGCATGGAAAATTTTATAGCAACCTTACAAAGAGTACTACTATAATGTGAAATTTTTGTTTTTGTTATTATATGTAAAAATTTGAGAAAATTTGATATCAGATTTATCTCTATTTAACTACCTTTTGAACCATGACCTGAAGGAGTATATATCTTTTGTCAATTACTAATTGAAATCTGGTTTTCTATTAAACATAATATTTTTGAAAAGAAGATTTAGAAATCAATTTCCAAAGTGTAATGATTTTAAATTGGACATTACTGTTTTATTCCATACTCTTGAAGATGTTAATAGCTGTGACTTGTGACTACATATATTTGTTTCTGGACTAGTGTATGATTATTTTGGTGGTTTGCTCTGATGATGATTTGGAATGCCAAAGTACCAAAATACAGTTGTAAGGCCAAAGCAGTAGGCATGAAACTCTGTTCTAATATTAAAGGGAAGTCAGGAAGCCTATAGTATCCACAGACAGAAAATGAATTTGATCAGAAAATCTTTACTGGGAGACTTTCAAGGCAGAAGGTGATGCCTTAAAATGAAAATAATAAAAGAGGGTTGAAGAGAGGACAAAATTGTTAGGACAGTGATGACTTTAGGGCACCTCACTTAAACATCACAGTAATGTAAAGAAATAATAAGATTTAGAAAAAGGGAAATTATATTCATGTTGCCGAAAACTAAGTCTTTTAATTGTGTTATGATTATGCAAAAATAAAGAAAAGTGATTCTGTAAGCCAAAAAGTAAGTATCACCAAATGAAGAATTTTAAGGCAACGGTACTTTTCCTCAACAATGATGGAGGAAATCAGTTAACTCGTTTAAGGTGACATACATAAGTGATGGTGCAGCTCGCGATGGGCCTCGAGGGATGAGCTGTACTGTAATTAGATTGGCACTCTTCACAAAATCTCTTCCTCACTTGTTCGCACTCTGAATCTTTTAATTCAGTTAACTTATAAGTGGTTTTAGAAAGCCCTACACCCATTAAAATCTTTCCATCCCATGAGCCCTGCAATTTAATATGCATGAAATTTACCGCAGTCTTTTGCTTATTTTGTTTTATTTTTTTTTTTGAAGACACTGACTTTCCCTTGTTCAAACTGACAGTGCTCACAAACTGCTCCAGCATGATTCCAGCATGTGGAATAGCGATACTATAAGGCCTCCACAGCAATGGACATCCTATTCTTCCTGGAGGGTGCTGGTCACATGCTCACTTCACTATGAGCCCACTGTGTGTGCTGTTTCTAGCAGGGTTAGTACGCAGATAGAGAATGTAATACACAAGGTGAGAGGTGGGCAACAACGATGCCTATGAGATTACAAAGAGATTCTCTGGTAGGATGAAAACTCACAAACTGAATTTAAAAGGGAAGCACAGTTCCGAAGAAAATAATGGGAATAAAGCATGTGTTTGTATCTCACCTTACTTTATTTATTGTGTATGCAAAGAGTGGATATAAAAGCCCTCAAGATGTCTAGGGAAAGGCAGAAACTTTCTTGTGTGATATAGATGTTGTCTAATGTGTTTGTAAGTGGCATCACTTGAGAATGAGAAGGTGTGGTATTTTTGTCAAGCAACAGGGGGGAGGTGGCTTTCATTATGCAAAAATGAGCTGCATGTGACCAGTCAGGCTTTCAGCCTTTATTCTGGTTGATGATATCAGTTGTGATGAAAATCTTTAATATTCATCGGGCTGATACTGTGGGAATTACCTGCTTTAGGCTAGGGATCAAGACATCTTGTGGCAGAAAGAAGGTTAGGTTACATTCTTTGGACCTTTAAAAAAATCTCATTTGTGACGGTTCCACTTTCATAACCAAAATACATCCCACAGACTCCGCCTCCTAATAGCATATGCGTTTGGAGGGAACACATTCAGTCCATAAGCAGAAGCTTGATGATACAGAATCTCAGACTCCACTCCTGGCTTATTGTTCCAAATTTGACTTTTAAATAAGATCTTCAGATAATACATCTGCACATTAAAGTTTGAGAATCACTTTGGGATAAACTTTACAAAATTCATTTTAAGATTTATTACCCAATTTATGAGCCCAAATTTGCCTCTACAATGAAGGGAAAGCAGGTATGACTTTGAGATAGTCCCATATATAGCTGAATTAAATTCACTTGTGCGACTTGTAGATTTTGGCATTATATGCTTACCCACGAAAGCATGAACTACTAAAATTAAAAGATTAGAATCTTCAGTATTCTAATACAGTTCCCAGTGTGATGTTCTGAGGTGGAGTGAGGGCTGGGAAGTGTAGCCTGCTCTTTTCTCTTGCTTTAACATTTTTTATAAAAGCAAAAATCCTGGAGAAACGGTGAGCTGTGAATGGAATTGCACAAGAGATAAAAGGGAAAGCAGTTGAAATGGAGGAAGCAGAAAAGGTGATGCACTGTTTTCTTTCAGAGACAGTAAATGGGTTTTTGAGCACAGTATGCACATCTGAGCCTGCAGATATCTTTTAATATGAGCTGGCAGAGTCAGCCATTGTCACCCATAGTGACAACTTCCACGAGTCACTGGCGGAAGTGTGTGGATGGGTTGGGGGAGATGCACTAGAAAAGAAGTCTAGCCTCCATTTTCCTTCATCTCTATTTTCTCTAAAAATCGGATGGGTAAGCTTGTTGTTGTGCAAGTTGAGCATCCTTCCTTTCACAAGAAACAGACTTCTTACAGTGCTTAGTGGTTTTTGAAATAAAAATTCTCTATTTCTTCTTCAAAGGTTTTCAGTTTCTGTAAACTCAATGCCTTACATTTCCAAAGTCTGTTCTTAAGTTGCTTTTTATTCCCCTTGGTAATGAGTTCAGTTACTAGAAAGTAAAGCCAAACCTCATTCTTGTTTTCAGGTATAGTCACCGGAGAGGCACTGGCAAAAAATATATGAGTGAAAGTGAGAGCGAAATTAGAAATGACACGAGGTGATCAGGAAAGCAGTGGAAAAAGAGAAGATTATTTGGCCATCACTAGCTAAAGTGGGGAGGCTATTTACTTTGCTATGTGGTGTTCCCAGTATCATTTGCTTCGGATTTCAATGTCAAGGTTTACGTGTTGGCTTGGCTTCATTCCTGACAATCAATAGAAAACAGACAGATTCTGAGTTGTAGCAGGTAAAGCAGCACGTTCCAGTTTCGCCCCATTTCTCTTTGCTCACCACCTTCTGCTGAAAGAATGAGCTGAACAGCCCTGCGGAGGACTTTCCTGGGAAAGGCTTATCGTGTTTTCCTTCTAAATCAGCTCAAGGCTCTAATTTGCCTCTTTCATTCTGCCATCAACAAATGCAAGAAAACAAGGTCAAAATGAGTAAGAATTTGAGTCAGCAACAAACTATATTATGCTCAGTTCTTCATATTTATGAAATGAAACCATTTTCTGCCTATCTGCCTTGATATAATGTCATAAATTTGGATTATATGTCAATTATCCAAATTTACTTCTCTGAGATCTCTCCTTTGAATACAAATGCGAATTATAGTTCAAAATGTTCTTATGAACAAAACTTCCTGTAAGAGCTATGTATTAACCACAAGTTTGAGCTGTTTCATCCTCACCAAACATCTTCTCTTCCCAAGGTCATCTGTTTCACTACATCACTGGAAATGAATTGGGACATTTGGTACTGTTTAATCAAATTTCATGCTCTACTGCCTCCATTTTATGGCCTGTTTGCTAATTGATCAAGTTTTCAATTAAAGTCTTCCATCTTTGTTTTAATTCTTTGTTAAGGTTTTTATTCCATTAGATGATTCCTTGAGATCTAGACTGCTACAAATCCCTGTTATCACCCTACTTGATCAGGCCAAGGCGGACTTGCTTTTGAATTGAGGAAATACTCTTTTTTTCTATTTGACTTCATCCAGTTTCTCACTGTGAAATTTCTTTTTTGCTAGCTTTGTCATTAGAATCTTTACATTTTTTGATGTATTTGTCCAGGAAAGGATTAGTTTACTTCATATGTTATCAGGATTTTTTTCTTTGAACTATCATTGTGCACTTTTCAATTATCTTGTACAGTAGCAATTAAGCAAATTGGAAGTATAGTCTCCTAAGTAGCAGCTAAAAAATAGCTATAGTTAATAAATGGAGATTCCATGACATTCCCTTTTAGGTACAATGCTTCTCAGTGAGGTCTTTGTAATGATCTGTAACATTACTTGATTACCAACCCATTTTATTGTTTCTATAGATCAATTAAGTGCTAACACAGCAAATATATATTGCAACACATCACTCTGCTAACTCTAATTTCTTACTTTTATACTTGATAAGAAAAGTTTCACACCCAAAGGTGCAATAAATCATATCTGCCTTGAAATGCATTAATGGATACTCTCCTTTAATATTATATTTATTAAAATCAGTGCTTAGAAAGCCCAGCATAATGTGCCAACAGAATTAATGTAAAAGCTTTGTCTAGGAGGGCTTTGCTTTTTGCAAAATAAACCTTAATTCCAAAATGTGAAATTTAAACTTTAAGTTTTATACTTTCACTGCTGTGGGAGAAATTCAGACAACCCCATTGCATGGAAAACTTTGTAATGCACAACAGACTGCATTAAAGGTTTATTGTTCAGCAGTTTTCAAATAATTTTCAAATTATTTTATAGCTTCTTTAATTTTCATTTATTCCCTTGTAAAAATTTAGCTTATTGCATGAATCAAAAATGTCAAAGAGGTAGGGCATGGTGGCACCAACCTATAATTCCAGGATTCTGAGAGGCTGAAATGGGAGGATTGTAAAATGGGCAATTTAGTTACTTAGTGAGACCCAATCTCAAAAAATAAAAACAAATATAAGACTAGGAATCTAGCTCAATGAAAAGGTCCTGGGTTCAATCCCCATTACTGCCAAAAAAGTTTTAAAAATCAAGGAGCAAACTTTGAAGATAGGTCAGAGTAGGATTCAGAGGTTTTGTGTTAATAACCAACAAACGTCTATGGAAATTTGAAAACTAAAAACGTTAACTTGGGAAATAAAATTTAATCATGTTTATGTTTGCAAAATTACCAAATGTGTACCCCAGGCAAATGTGCCTTAAGGATCTTTTCTGAAAAGGGCATGGAAACCAAGTTAAGGAAAAACCTGTGCAACCCATTCTAAAACATTCCTGTATTTAGGTAGTGTGTCCCTATGAAATTTAAAAAAATCTTACCCAAGCATTTTGCCAAAAGTCTAACTTGCTAATTTATAATCTAAGAGTCCCCAGATATAAAGCTCTTGAACTATCCCAGCAACTGCTTGTCTTAACAAAAATCATTTTATTTAAAAAATTTATGAGGTGTTGTGCCTGATCAAATTGAACTCTTCGATGCCATAAATTCAAAGCCAGTTTTTTCTAAGAATGCATACTATCAGTTGAAAAGGCATTTTCTTCTCCATTCTACTGTTTGTAGAACAGTGGTTTCTAACCTTGTGAGTATGGCTTCACTTGGGAAGACCTTATATATCCAGTAGATATGCAAATTCACATCCAATATATCTGGAGTAGAATTCAGAAATCTGTATTAAATGTAGCTCCCACCTTTCTCCCACATTCCATGTCATTTGGATACAGATAATTCTTCTGTAGACCCTCAAAAACAGTAAAAATGATCTAGTTTTAATAGGTCAGTACTCTAGCTTTGAAACAAATAATTTGAACTCAGCTTGGTTTCGAAAGATGTTAGAGTATGAAAATTTTCAGTTGATCTGATGAAGTACATTTAAGAAACTGTTGAATACTATCTCTTCCTTTTCTTATGGTTCAAAATAGATTTGCTAATAGTTCTGAGAGGCAGCCCAGTTTGCATATTTTGTTTGAATTATTTCTGAAATCAGCATGTTCTTTATTTTTATTTAAGTGAAGTTGTTTTTGAGGGCCAAAATGATCTCTTTTCTGAGTTTAGGTGATTTCTTGTGGTACAATCATCAGATATGGAGTGTTAAGCTTTTGAATGAACATACTGATTTTTTTCATTTTTTATTCTCATTGTAGAAATAAGAAATCCCAATGAGACTTTTTTAGTATTAATTATAAATATGCGTCTATTTCATTAAGAAGGTTGTTTTCTTTATGTTTTAATTTGAAATAAAATCACAAAGTCTGAGTTGTTTTCCATTTGTACCACTGTCCTCCTATTTACTTATTTTTATTGTCAGCCAATGAGGCATTTATTTCCTTCAGTGTTATTGGAAGATGTCAATCTTTGGAACTCCAGATTAATAAACTAGAAAGTAGGGATGAGAATGATGGCTGATAAATGGTCCTGACTCAGGCCACAGATATATTGTAGGCATTTAATAACAATTGCATTGAGTTGCATAATAATAAGGAGCTGGAGAATTCTATATTCTTTTTTTTGCTGGGGGGTCATACCAGGAATTGAGCCCATAGTGTTGTTTGAACTGAGTTACATTCTAAGCCCTTACAATCATCACCATCATCATCGCTGTCGTCATTGTCATCGTCATTGTTTTTGTTGTTGCTATAATAACAATTTATTTTGAGGCGGCATTTCATTCAATTGCTAAATTGCTCACACTGGTCTTAAACTTGTGATCCTCCTGCCTCAGTCTCCCAGAGTATTGGGATTATAGACACGCACCACTGTGCCTATGAAATTCCAGATTGTTATGTTTAATAATTTTTTTTACTTTGAATATACAATACAATCATGTCTCTCTCTCTACTGCTATAGAGAAGTCAACTTTATAGAAAAGATTCTTAGAATGGGTCCCAACAGTTCTATAGGCTCAGTACAGGAACACTTTCAATCCTTTTGTGTTAGTTGAAGAGTACACATGGTAGCTTCTCTGAAGTACTTTTGTGAGTATGATTACCTTTTGAAGAACCTTTCCTTCAAAACAGTCTTCTGTTAATTATGTTCATCTAAGGAGGCTTCAGACCTTGACTGTCAAGATACTTCAGTGGAGGGGTTAATGATGAATCCCTTATGTATTCCTTGCCTATCAATTCTATGGCAGCAAACCTGACATTCCAAGTTGTAGCTCTAGGCATAGCAGTATGAATCTCTGAATCTTAGATTGGACTCTACATTTGCAGTGGAAACTGTGTGAGGCATAAATTTGAAAAGGAATAAGAATATTTTCTTAAGTGCTTCCACAGAAAGTAAATGTTCAAACCCTCATTTCTGTCTGTACTTTTCCAGCTCGTTGAATTTCTGAGAGAAATTGTATGTATTGATTAGTGAGTGTGAGATAATGGGATCAAGTGAACAAAAATAGCTTGAAGAGCAGAAGATCCTCAGAGTGTTTGCATAAGGATGCTGGCTTATTCTGTCATATTGTCTCCCTGTGAAGTGACTAGAGAGAATGTTGGTGAATAATAACTGATTAGAAGAGAGTTTTTACTCAATAACTTGGGTACAGGAGAGAGACTAACTCTTGTTACCCTATATGCCCATAAGAATGACAAAATCTTCCTTTCATAAAGCTCAGAAACAACTTTGGCAGGGAACCTGGAATCAGAAGTAAAACTAAGGCTCACTGTCAAAATGGAATATACTGAGACAGATGGACATGTTTCCACAAATTTTAATTTCTTATCTGTGAATGAGCGTGCATGATCTTTATGGCTTTTAACTCTGAAATTCTAAGATTTTAAATAGGGACTGATTATGTTTCTCTAATTTCTGGAGTTGATATCATTTTCTGTGGAATAAATGCTTGTTTACATGTTTCCCTGAAAACTAAGTGAAAGATTAAGACCTAGATGGTCTGGCATTTCTTCAGAGAGCTCTTAGTGGATGGTTGCTGATATCTATTTTCAAGGATGAGAGTGATGATATTTATTTGGTATTATTTTGGTAAATAAGACCTTCAAAGGCATTTATGTCTTCAAACAATCCCCCTAAGTAAGAAAAAGTATAGGGAGATTATGCTTGGACAGGTTCTGAGAGAAACTCAGAGAGAGGGAAGTGGAGGGGCGGAGCTGATATAGTTAGGTTGAGCATTCTTACCTCCTTTTGGGTATGTGACAGTACTTAAGAGAAGAACTTGCAGGAGATATTATTATTATCATGATAGAATTCCAAAATAATCTTATTTTAGAAAGTAAGAAAGTGTTCAAAGAAAAAAAAATAAAAAAACAAAGCCCACAATTATGGCAGTATATCAAAGGGGCACAGAAACCAATAGAAACAGCTCCCAATGGCCAAACCTGGAAATATTTAATCAAAAACTAATGTACTATTGGATTTTATTCCGACATAGAAAATAAATATACAAAGTTTCATATTGACTGACTAAATGATTGAATAAATAATTTAGAACAAACAAATATGTGCAAAAGCATTCTAGATAATTTATGGAGACATTTAGTGCATGTAAAAGTAGAATATCTCTTGGGCTAGGAATTTAGCTCAGTGGTTATGCCACCTGCTTCGCAGGTGTAAGGTCCTGAGTTCAATCCTCTGTATCCCCCCCAAAAAGAAAAATGTAGAATATCTCTCTAGTTCTTAAGTGTGGCCTTCTGTATAGTAGCTTACTTTCAGAATCCATAATATAGTAAGAGGGGAAATAAGTGAATTCATAATGGGGAAACTTGTCAAATATTATCCCAAGCTAGATAACTGAGATTAACATCAATAGTTATGAGTCATAGTGATAGTATACATTTTTATATAATGTGATAAGAATAACAATTGACCTCTGAGGTCTTCTCTTGAAAACACATTGCCATCATCTAATCAGGATTAAAAAAAAAAAAACCAACAAGAAAATTCTAATTGAGAGACATTCTGCCAAATGTATGATCAGCAATGTTCAAGTAAAACACAGTCAGCCTTAGAAAATGTCACAGCTAAGAGGAGCCTGAGAAGGCATAAATACTAAATATAATGTAGTGTCCTGGAGGAGAAAAGAACAGTAGGGAAATTTTGAGATAGCTGGAATGCAGTATAAACTTTAGTTTAAAAAATACATCATAGAAACAACAGCCTCACTGAGAGAGGAACCAGAGGAACCAGAGAAATAATTCCTTTCACAATAGCATCTGAAAGGGGGGAAAAGAGAAAGAAATACCTAGGAGTCAACCTAATGAAAGAAATCAAAGAACTCTACTTTGAAAACTACAGCACACACACAAAAGAGATAAAAACGGATATCAGAAAATGGAAAGACATCCCTTGTTCTGGGGTAGAAAGAATTAATATAGTAAAAATGGTCATACTTCCAAAAGTGCTATATAGATTCAATGCAATCCTGATTGAATTCCCAAAAATGTATTTCACAGAACTAGAGTGAATGATTAAAAAAATCATTTGGTACTAGAAGAAACTTAGAATACCAAAGCAATTCTAGATAACAAAGACAGGGCAAGGGGTATCACAGTCCTCAACTTAAAACTATACTACAGACTTATTGTAATAATAACAGCGTAGTATTGGCAAAGAAACAGACCTATGGATCAGTGGAACAGATTAGAAGATGCAGAAACAAATCCAGACTGCCTCAGCCACCTCATCTTTGGCAAAGGAACCAAACACCCTCACTAGAGGAAAGATAGCCTCTTTAATAAATAGTACTGGAAGAACTGGGTTTCAACCTGCCAAAGATTAAAACTAGAACCATATCCTTTCCAATTTAAACTAAATGGGAAAATAAAACTAAAACTAAAATGGATTAAGGCTCTAAATATTAAAACAGAAATACTAAACCTGCTTGGAGAGAGATTAGGTAGAACTCTTGAAGACATTGGCATAAGAAAATAATTCATGAACAAAACCTCAGTTGCATGTGAACTAGCACAAAGAATGAACAACTGGGCCTCTGATTAAAAGCCTTCTACACAGCAAAAGAAGCCATGAACAGTGTGAAGAAACAACTCACACTCTGGAAAATTTTTACCAGCTGTTCCTCAGACAAAAGTGAGCTATGAAGAATATATAAAGAACTTAAGAAAATCAGACCTCCCAAATTTAAAGACCCAATCCAAAAATGGGCATCTGAAATGAACAGACATTTCTCAGATGAAGAAGTAGAAGCAGCAAATAAACATACGAAAAAATGTTCAACATCACTGGTCCTTCACGAGATGCAAATGAAAACAATGATGAGATTCCATCTCATCGCAGAAAGAATGGCTGCTATCAAGAATTCAATCAATAGTAGTGCTGGAGGGGCTGTAGGCAAAAGAAAGCCTTCTCCACTGTTGGTGGGAGTGCAACCACTGTGGAAATCAATATAGAGATTCCTCAAAAAAAACTAGGATTAAATGTCCCACTTGACCTTACTATTCTTCTGCTGAGTATCTTCCCTAAAGAATTAAAAGCATCATACAACAGTGATATATTTGCACCCATGTTTATAGCAGCACAGTTTGTGATAGTTAAATATTGGGAAGAGCCCAAAGCCCATCAACTGGTGACTGGATAAAGAAGATTAAAAAAAAAATAAAATGGAATAGTACTCAGCCATAAAAATGAGAAACTGGAGACATTTATAGCTAAATGGATGCACCTTGAGGCCATATTCTTAAGTGAAATAAATAGGAAATACACATGTAAATACCTAATTATTTCTCTAGTGTGAGAAACTGAAAGTATAAATGAGGACCAAAATGTATAACAGATAATGTGAAATAGGAAGAAAAGATCCAAAGGGGAATGGAACAAAGTGGGTGGAAGCAAGAAAAGCAGGGAAAGAAAAAGAATGAGAAAAGAAGGGAAAATGGAAACACTTTTGTAAACAGGGATGGGTGGAAGGGAGGGAAAGGGAATTAGGAAAAAAAAAAAAGAATCAAGATATACCACGTAAAGGTACAAATTCCCAGTGATGAATGTAATCATAATGTATACTTAAACTACTACCAATGAACTTAATGAATAAAAAACAACATAGAATTATAATAAAATTTATTGGTAATGTGATAATGTAAGATTATTAAGAAAAGACTCATTTCAAGGTTCAAATTCAGGCTCTGACAAAAATTAAACTGAAACTTTGAGTAGTTATTCAATGCCTTTTACCTCATTTCCTTAGATCTAAAGTTAATACATGAAAATCTTTTAAGACAGTAGATAGGCCATAGGAGATGTTCTTCGTTAATTACTATTATTAATTAGAAAAATGAGTTTGTGCGCAAACATCTACTTACCTATTAGCCTAATTGGAACTCTTGGGCTTGATAATAGTGGATACAACTAGCATTGGCGTACTTTCATAATTTAAATGTAAACATGTACATAAGTTCATTGAAGCCTCACCACATCACCATAAACTATTTTTGATACACAATATAATGTATTACATTTTACAGATGAAATAAATTCAAATAAATAAAGGTTACTAGAGGCCATAAATAAATGCCAGATTGGCAACACAACTTCTGGTTTCAAAGACCATATTCTTTCAACCCACGAGGCTTCCTTGAAGCTCTTCTCTACTTGCGAACTACTCTAAATATTTTTAAATTTTTAAAAATCCTGAAGAAATTGGTCCACTATTTTACTCAAGGTTTTTATCACATTATTTCTCACATTATTGTGAAGATGACAGAAAAAATAAATACTAACTCCTGTATTCTATAAATGAAGAAGCAAAGATTTAAGACTTTTCTTCTTTTCCTGTCATAGAATCTAAGAAACCAGGCCTTAAACTAGACCAGTGGTGGTGAACCTCTAGCATGGATGTTACTGTGCTTTTCTTTCTTTTTTTGGTACCAGGGATTGAACTCGGGTCCTTGCACTTGCAAGGCAGGCTACTGAACCGCTGAGCTAAATCCCTGGCCCCATTGTGCTTTTCTTTTAAGCCAAAAGATGTTAATGCATGAGTTGTTTTATAAGTGGATTCTGGATTGAAGTTTGACAATCAGTCTGTAAAAGTTTTGCCATCACTCAACTACACTAAGATTGTATTTGCTCCAAAAGGAATATATTGTGAAAGGAGTTATGGGTGGTACAATAATGAATATGTTAAAATTATTGTCCTCTGGTTTTAGGCTATGTACTCTCTTTGTCATGTTTTTTAACTCTAAAACTAAATTAGAAAATATATCTCTGTATATGTATTTTGTGCTTGGAACTTAATAATAAAAATATAATCATATTATACAACTAAATATTAAAAACATAATAGCAAAGTTTTGGGTTCCACAAAGACAAATCTAATTTACACAGTGAAAAATTTTGCTTTTTTAAAAGGAAGACAATACATAAAATTGTGCCATTTCAGGAATTATATACTCATTCCTATATATGCATAGTAGATTGGTTGCAGGATTTCTTCCAAATACTGACTCATGCTCAAGTTTCTTATATAAAATAGTACTGTATTCAAATATAACCTACAAACATTTCTTGTGTACCTTAAATCATCTTTAGATCACATACAATACTTAGTACTATTATAAGTGCTATGAAAATAATTGCTATACTGTATTGTTTAAGGCATAATGACAAGAAAAATGTTTATAGATGTTCAACACAAAATGTTTTCAAATGTTTTGAGCTGGGATTGGTTGAATGAATAGATACTGAGTCCACAGATGCAGATAATTGAAGGTACATGCATAGGTATAAAAGTCAAGAGGGGTATGCATGTATGTTAATATGTATGTGTGCCATTATCAGAATGATGTATGTGAGTGATGTGCAGAAACACCATCTTGTGGGTATAAAAATATTAAACTTTTGTAAGAAAGGAATGAGGGAGAGGGAAGTGTAAAAAGATAATAATTCCCAAGTTTATTAGCTTAATATTATTGTTTAACAAGTTATCTCAAAACTTAATGACTTTAAAACAATTTAAAAGGTATTCGCTAGTGTCTGTGGATGGGGATGTAGGTTTGTTTCATGCTTTAAGACTTCCTATGAGGCTGCAGAAAAAGTCGTGCTGGGGATTTGGTCTCATTTGATGGTTGACTGGTGAAACATCCACTTCCAAGATCATTCACAGGGTTGTTGAGAAGATTCAGTTTCTTACCATGTGTGAGAAGAGGGCCTCAGTTCCACACTGGCAGTTGGCTAACAGTCCTGCCTAGTTCTTTGACACACTGGGTCCCTCCATAGGACAAGGTCATGACAGCTCATTTTCCTCAGATCACAAAATCAAGTGAGTGCCTAGATGTGACATGCCATCACTTCTGTAATACCCTTTATGTCAAAGTAGATCTAGCACACTCTCAAGGGAAGGAATTGTGCAAGTCATTCAGGACAGGAGGTGGGGATCACTGGGAGTTATGGTTAATCTTAACTGTATCAACTTAATTGACTTGGAAACTGACCAGGAAGTTAGGAAAACACACTTCTGGGTATATATTACAGAACTCACTTTGGGGTTTTTATCTCTCTCTAGCTCATTCCTCTCTGCGACTTTTCTTCTGCTCTGTTTCCTTGCCACCACACACCATGCAGCTTTGCTCCACCACATGCTTGACCATAATGTACCTGCACATAGGCGGAATCTTCTGAAACTAGGAGCCAAATTAAGCCTTTCCTCATTTACTTGTGGTTGTCAGTTTTTGCATTCAAGTGACAGGAAAACTGATATCGAGAGAGTCATCTTAGTGACAGCCTACCACACAATTATAGTTTGTAGAAGGAAATATAAGAAATGCTGGAGTAAAGTTGTTTTTATATTAGCCTGGGGATGAGTGAAGTGAGGGAACTGGGTGCCTCTATGGGCGCAGGTGATGGCTTGTATCTAAGGTGTTTGGATGGGAATCTCCTATATGTGAAGTAACATACTGAAAGGACAGCTACTTACCAAGGTCATTGGTCTTTATTGCTGGGCACAGTACTAGTCCATATTTTCAAGTATTCTCTGAAGATAAGTGTGGAACATGTGACTGAGTTCCAACCAAGACAGTAAATCAGAGTTAGGTACCCTTCATTTAGGCAGCTACAAAAACTCCCAATCACAGTCTTCCACGTTCCCCTCCACTTCAGCCAACGTGGATTGGAGATAACATTGTAATTCCCATATTGAATAGAAGACCCAAGGTGCAAGAAACCTTGGTATCTAGATACATAATGAGAGAGTGTTACCTACTTACCAGGAATATTAATCTTGAACACAAGAAAGAGAGTTCTACTAGATTAAGCATGCAAGATATGGAGCACATGGATCAGAGAAGCTACCATTACTGCAGGGATCATAAGAACCAGCTACAGTGTCTGAAGCAGAAGTCGTGAGACAAAGAGTGAAGCTATAGTAATTCCCAAGAGAGTCAGACAGCTAAGATTCTGGGTTAATTGCCTTTTAATTTAAAATGTCTAGCACAGTTCTTTATAATGTCGGGTAAATGAAAAAGGCTGATCCAAGTTGGTCAGTTACTAGAGTTTGTATATGTAGCTTTGATATACATAAGATTTATAGCTAACAAAAGTAATTTGAGTCTAAAGGAATATCCTAAATAAAATTTCAGAAGGTGGTATTTTTTGTTTCTTTTTCTTTGCAGTTGTCAAGGTATTGCCTTCAGCCACTGATGTGGAATTCAGGAACTAATTAAATAGGTAAGATAATGAAAGGTTCAAGTTAAGAGTTTTAGAGTCAAAAATTAGATTCAGGAACAAGGAGTATGGAGGCACTGTCAACAATAGTAGATTCAGTTTACTAAATACTTACCTTTGTCAGTCAGCTATTATTATTGACCCATATATATTATGGATCTGCTTCATTCAAAGACTTTGATTACTTTATTAATCACATATCTTGTAAATTGAATCAGTGCTGTGTGTTTAATCTCTCTTACTTTTACAGTCACATATTACCTATGTGCCAGACAATGGCCTGTGTACTAGAAATATTGATATGGAAATGGTTTGTGTCCTCTCCTTGAAAATTATATTTCAGAGAATTAAAAGAAAACAGAGATTATTTGTACATGGACATCCTTTTGTGGACAATAACTGAAGTGCTTGCATTACTAGTCTAATGTCGCGCGCACCTCGCCAGCAAGGAGCACGCAACACTCAGGATTCTTCTGATGCACGCTTTATTGGAGTTTCTTCTACATTCTTCAAGATGGCGGAAAGACCCCGAGCCGGATGCGAGCCTGCCTTTTATAGCCTCTCGGGTGACGAGGCCCATTTCTATTGGTCAATGCCGGCCTGCATCATTCTGACGAACCAAGCGCCTCCTCTGCGCAGGCGCGAACCGCCGTCATCGGCGGACTCACATCCGGGATTCATGCAGGGCATGAAGAACCCGGAAATAACGGCGCGTACCGTCACTGGCGGACTCACATCCGGGATTCATGCAGGGCATGAAGAACCCGGAAATAACGGCGCGTGACATCTCCCCCTTCCTTAAAATAACTAGAGCTCAGGAGGAGCCTGTCAACCACCCCGGCCGGAAGGTGGTCGAAGCAGGTATTCCATGTGAGCAACTGTTGGATCACCTTAGCTCGTGCAATGAGGAGAACCTCTGAGCGGTGCAAAGGCTGATCAACAAGATTGTAAAAAGACATGCCTGATTCTGGTGCAATGGACTAATCCACAGAGTGCAGAGGCCATGTCCAAGGAGGTAGAGAGATGCAGATATTTATGGCTCCCGAATGAGCAAGGCATAGGCAGATAATGACCAACGTTCAAGCTATTGTAAATTGGCCAACCAAACAGCAGGCGAGTATCCGGCTTCAAGGGCAGCAAAAGCTTGCATCAACATGATATTATCATTTTGTCTCTGTCGTCTCATCTTACATAACCACCAAAATCCCAAAAACACTGCCAAAGCCAACAAAGCAATCATTGATCCCATTCCAGCCCACTCCTTCAGAATAGATACAGCACTTGCAATCCAATCAGATATACCTTGTGCAAAAACAATGTCTACTCGGGTAGAATTAACATGAGCAATGGCTACTCTCAATTGTCTAACCAAGTGATCAAAACGTCCCGTCCAATTTGATGTCAAATACATAGAGAGTTCCCTAGATAGATTCGCAGCTTTTGACATATTATGATATTGTACAGGTGTAACACAGAGTCCTGGCATCCTCCACATACATCCTATTTGGGCCAATTGCCATAACACATCAAGTTGCTCTTGCACTAAATCAACCCTTTGATTAACAATCATTAACCCTCCCTTCAAATGAGCATTAACAGAGGTTTGCATATCGAGCGCAGAGGCTACATTGGCTGACAAATTATTCAAAGCGGTTGCGGTTTGTACTGACGTGGAAAGAGAGACGGCGGCTGCGGTCGCACCAGCGGCTGCAATAGTTATCGCCGATACTATTGCTGCCGTAATCCCAAAGTCTCTCTTAGATCTTACAATACTCAAGGGATTCGTCACTTCCGTTGGCACAGGAATGAATCGAGGCATTCGAACGACCACAGCATGAGGAAATTTGGTAGCGTCCCAGCAGGATGCGTACCAACAAGTATCATTGGCACAATTCAGTTCCATAGTCTGTGAGAGAGTCACATTAGCCACAAGCCAAAGAAATGGTGGCCACACGCAAACTGGAGTGGGTGCGAAGGTGATGTTGCGCAGACCATTGAAGTGTTGTGGTGATGTTGATGGTCCTGTTGTTGGTGGTGAAAAGAACTAACCATAAGTAGGTGGAGCAGAAGAGAAGAGAGAATACCTGGACCAAAGGGTTATTGTCATAAACAATATGCTGGAAAACCTGCATGGTCAAACAATATAAATACATTTTGTATACCAGAAAAATAGCAATAATAATTATAATGAATTCTTATATCCTGTAATGTGGCTTTGTATCAACAGGATCTTTCCCCCCCCTTTTTTTTTTAACAGAAAATAACCATCAGAAACATATTTATAATTCAGACCTTTGATAACCAACAATATTCCCAACAACATATTTAACAAGATGTATCTTTTTATAAGGCTATAAAAAATTATTTTGGTGGCTCCCATTAGTGAACAAAGATCAGAATAAACTTTCTGAGCAGCTGCTTCTTTATTCACCAACAGGAGCATATCCAAACTTGAAGGTTGTATTTAAATATCTTTTAAATTTTTTATTTGATCCTATAAAGCCAGGTTGTAGAAATCAACAATCTACTTGCATTTGACGTCATTCTGATCAAGAACATACAAACATCTTTGAACATTTAAGACAGACAAACATATAACACTTAAGACAGACAAACATATAAGACAATTTTAACGAGTGCACTCAGATGGTTTTGGCCAATTATAAAATCTTTATTATGACTAGTCAAAATTTTTGCAGATCAAAATTAACAGAGATCTCTTGTAGAATTAGGGTTAAAGGAATGAAAGCTCTTCTTGACTGTAAATGTAAACCTTTTTATATGATTTCCATACACCTTCTCTATATATTTAGGCCTTCTAGTCTTGTATATCTATCTTTACCTGTTTTTAACAAGATGCAAAAGCATAAACTCTTACTTGTAGCTTTCCTAATATTTTTCTGTCTCATTTACTATTAACCTGTTTATTTGTGGATGTAAAAATAATCATTTACTATGATAGGCAAAGTATGAAAAAGCACATAAGATGGAAAAGCAGGCAGAATTAGCTCTTAGGAGGAGCCTTCACAATCTTTATCTTTAAGGGATTAACAGAGTGATTTTCCATACACATCCAGATTTTAAAAATTTAGAGTAAATAAGGTTAAAGATATGGAGCTTTTTCTTTTGCGGCTCCCTTCTTCTTGAGCTCCCGTTGTTCTCCGTTTTTGTCTAGACTTACTTCTTTCTTCGCTCTCCGTTTCTGATACACTGTCTTGATGCTCCCTGAACAATTTTTGTCCCTCCCGCACCTTATCATTGCAGCATTTATTCTCCAAACAGGCTCTAATCATCTTCCACACTGGTAAAACCCCCGGTCTTAAGGTATTCTTATCTTTCTCTCGCTGGAGGTCTTTTCCTAATTTTTCCCAGGATGGGATCGTGAGTGACCTGGTACCGCTGAACCAGGGCGCCGCTCGATCCACTTCCTTTAGAAACCTTCTTAAAATTTGCTCCGATATTTTTAACTCCCTTTCCTCCAAAAGGCTTTGTAAGGCATAGACCAGTGATTGTGAAGTTGAATTTCCCATTTCTCCCCTATCTACGAAAGTGGGTGACCGACAAAATTAAACCTGTTGGAGTAAACAAATTAAAACACCCGCCCACACCAGACAGCGTACCTCTCGGAAAGTTGGTGGATCCTCCCCTCCTGCTGCTCAGTTCTGAATCCTCCTGAAGTCAGGGGTCTCCACTGATGCCGGCGATGATGGTCGTCGCTTCCCGGGTTTCGGCACCACTTGTCGCGCGCACCTCGCCAGCAAGGAGCACGCAACACTCAGGATTCTTCTGATGCACGCTTTATTGGAGTTTCTTCTACATTCTTCAAGATGGCGGAAAGACCCCGAGCCAGATGCGAGCCTGCCTTTTATAGCCTCTCGGGTGACGAGGCCCATTTCTATTGGTCAATGCCAGCCTGCATCATTCTGACGAACCAAGCGCCTCCTCTGCGCAGGCGCGAACCGCCGTCATCGGCGGACTCACATCCGGGATTCATGCAGGGCATGAAGAACCCGGAAATAACGGCGCGTGACAGTCTAATGCTTAGAAAAATTGTATAGAGTGCTAAAATTTGATCTTATTATCCAACTAATTTACTTTACCATTACTACATCCCTTACTCACAAATTGCATGTTCACATAGACAGGAGCTTTTTTTTAATTTTTGTTTTCATATTTGGCTTGCTTTCTCATGCTTTGTTCCACCTAGCTTGTTCCAAAAGAAAAGAAAAGAAAAAGCACTTGCCACATGTAGGAACTCCTTCTGTATTGTTTTGATGAAGTCTTACAATTCTGTAATCAGTAAGCTTTTAGCTCCTCTTATGCGGCAAATGATAAATCTCAAAGGGCAAAACATCTGGCTGGCAGCTTGGTGTAGAGAGGGCAGTACAGGATTGCTATTGCCTGAGAAATGTGTGTGTATGTGGGGAGACTAAGGCACTTAAGCAAGGAAGGCCGCTCTGTGAACTTGAACTTAAACATGTCCTGTGGGTTTGCAGAATAGTTAGAATCCTGCTGAGGAACAAGATTTAATGGTGCGAAGTAAGGCAGTCCCAGTTTGAGAATTGCTTTTCTATATTTATGCCACTATATTTTTTCTTGATACTGCTATTTCCTCTGCAGCTCTCTTGTTTGCCTCTAGCTAATACTGCCTTGAATATCGGAGCCATGCCTAGCACTGGCCGAAACACTTCACTTAACATTATCTCATTTAATACTCATTTAATACCCATGGAAAGTGGACTACTTTTATCTTCATTTTATTAAAGGGCAAAGTAAGTAAAGGTTGGTTTAATTGTCCCACATCTAATAAATTGACTCAGTGGTTTGGTTTAACTCCAGTGGTCTGCCTGTTGGTAATTTTACTTTCTGAATATTACTCCTTGATTTTACTATGATTCTTTACTTGAGCCACTAACACTGAGAGTTACCCTAAATATCTGAACTTACCAAATCACCTGTTAATTTTGTTAATGTTCTTATTTTAAAAGTAATTACATTTATTTTGAAAATATACCCAAGGAAAAAGAGAAGCAAAAAACCACTTGTAACCTCTGTATCCAACAGCAAACACTCTTCCCTCCCTCCTTGGTGGATGACAGTACAAATAGGCACATGTACCTACTTTCGCCGGGAGCCTCTGCCATGCTATATCTGTGCAAACACAGAACTTTGGTAGGCTTTTGCAGCCTTCTAGTGACAGGCACACCCTCCAGGACATTGAATTACTGATGCTTCGAGGAATCAGCACAGAAGAAAAGGGGAGAACAGAACATGTTTCAGTAGCTCTGCAACCTGCCCAGTGAAACTGGTGTATTGTTTAAGACACAAAGGCCATTCATAATTTAATTTTAATTACAGGAAACACCTACTCTGGCTTTATTGGGATTTATGATCTTTTTGTTAGTTTTCACTCTTTTCTTCTTATTTTACTCTTTTGTCACAAGTTAATGTTTCCTTTTTCTTTTGCTTTTCACTCCTTCTTCCTTCTAATGACTTCTCTTGCTGGCCTTGGGTCTTCTCTCATGCACATCTGTTCATATCTATCCTCTTTGATTTTCAAAATCTCTGTACAATTTTGTCTAAATGACTAATACTCAAAGGCTCCAGCATATTATCTGATTGGCCCCCCAAAGCCCATCTGGGCTGGTATAGAACATCCTACTTGAAGTTCTCATGATACTTTACCTTCTGTAAGGGTGAAGTCATCCTGGATTGACTCAGATAGTCTTGGTTTACACCTGTTAACCTTGTGTGGTTATCATATAGTGCTATACCTTTGTACTTCCAAAATTCTCCCAAGGTGTAGGTCAAGCCATGTGATTGTGTTGCTTACAGCCTACTCATTAGCCAGCACAGGACTGGTTGGTTATCCATTAGTTAGAAATAGACCCTAGAGATAGAAAAGTAAGTGAAGCTGCTGTACTGAGATTCTTCTGATTAGCTTCATAACAAAGAGACAAAAGAATTAAATTTAGAAATTCTATTCAAATAGCATCATTAACAGAATAGAACTAAACATTATTTGGAAAGAGCACAGGAACTGGATGCAGAAGGGTGCTCACTTTTCAAGTGTGCTAGAATCTTTTTCTTTTAGAAGGATTAAATACTATAACAAAACTCTATCCATATAATTATTAAAAACTGACATCCTACTGGTTGCATTTTAGGATGTAGTATATCAAAAAGAGAAACAAATAATAAGAATGGAATTAAAAGTGCCAAATTCATGAATATTAAAAAAAACATATACAATCATCCAGGTCAGGGAAGAAATCCAGAACAAGAAAATGCAATGAAAATATAAATACAATATATTTTGAAAAGTATGGAATACAGCCAAAATAGCACTTAGGGGGAAATTTATCACTCAGAATCCTTCTATTTGAATGAAGGAAAAGAGAAAACCAGTGAACTAAGCCACTGCCTAAATGTAATAAGAATAAAGCAACATGCCAAAATAAAATAGAAAAAAAGAGCTAATAGAAAATAAAACTGAAAATATAAGGGAACAATAATTGCAAAAAGATTCAATTCACAATAAAGCAAACATTAAATACATAGGAATAAATTCAAGAGTTGCAAATAATGCATATAACTGCCAATTTTATAGGTAGAATACCAAAATAAATGGAAAGGCAAATCATATTTCTGAATATGGAGATAATAAATATATCAGAGTTCCCAACTTTCATTATCACTTTGTACAGTTGCAATGAAAGCATCAACACAACTTTATAATTTTCTTTATAAACAAACATCAAAATTCTAAGGATGCATCTGGGAGCACAGCTAGGTGAGAATATTAAATAATTTTCTAAACAGATAAATGGGAGCTATTAACTGCCATATTTCAAGTAAGATGATAAAAATAAAAGCAAGATTTCTTTTTATGTGTGTGAAAATAAAACTAAGTAAATTTCAGATAAATTAAACTTTCAAAGTCAGGTGCGGTGGTGCATGCCTGTAATACCAGCACTCGGGAGGCTGAGGCAGGAGGATCTCAGTGGGTTTGAGAACAGCCTGGGCTACATAATGAGTTCCAGATCAGTCTCAACTACATAGTGAGACCCTGTCTCAAAAAAAAAAAAACCAAAAAAAACCCCACAAAAAACCAAAAACAAACAAACAAACAAAAACAAAAAAACTTTTAAAAATAAAAATTATTGTAATATACAAGAAAAAAGATGACTATTTATTATTGTAAGTTTGGAATAGATACTTTGTAAATAAGTGGCTATGGAAAATAACAATGTAGAAAGAGAGAACCTTAGAGTACATTTTAGCTTCTGAGCAAAGAATAGGTTGTAGCTAAATTAAGTACTGTAAATATAGTTTCATAAATAGTGAAAAAGTTTTAAATCATTACATAAAGTGTTCATTTAGAATTTTGGAAAAATTCTAAAAAGTACCCGATTCCTTGAAGCAGTCAATACCTATTACACAATAGTTGGCATCCAGTTTTGTGAACAGTGTCAAGCACAGCAGCAGAGGAACTTTTTCTTCTGAGCTCTGTACTTCAGGTTGCTGTGCTACTCACCTATACTCTCTGGGTTCCAGCTTGATGGACCACATTCTCCTTGGCTACAGTGTCCTTCAGCCGTGTCTTCAACAGGGAATGCTACGATTCTCTTCCATCTGATCACAATGCCTGTCGACTCAAATAATCTTGCAGTAAGTGTCCATGTGTGAATGCTTTCTAAACGACTTTTGTGATGTCTTTGGGAAACAAAGTAGAATTACTGAGCCACAAGGTCTGAATATACTCCATATGGCCAAGTGCGGCCAGAGTGGCTCATCACCACACCCACTACGTCATCCCTATGCACACATTTCCTTGCCACCTTTTTTCCATTATTCAGTTTTCTTATTGTCTTTCAGTCTAAGAGACTTAGAAAGTTTTATCATTTTTCTTTAATTTGAATTTTATTAATCAATTTATTTATTTTTTAATTGAGTTTATTGGTATATTTTAGGTATGCAGTACAATTACATTCATTACTGGGATCCTGTACCTTCACATGACAGGTCTTGTTTCTCATTTTTTCCCCTTGTCCCTGCCCTCCCTTCACCCCCTCCTCTCCTTCCCACTTACAAACATTTTATTTCCATTTTTTCATTTTCTCCTATTTTTTTCTTTGCCCTTATTCCCTTTCCCCTACCCTTCCCAATTTCCCTACACCTTTAGCCCTTTTCTTCCTATTTCACTTTGTTAATTATCTCATTAGGATCTTATGTACTATTACAGTTTTTCACACCAGAGAAACTATTCGACATTCGCGCATGTGTGACTTATTTATTTCACTGAGGAGTATATCCTCAAAATGTCTCCATTTTCCTATGAATGAATCTAATTTCCCATTTTATATGACTGAGTAGTATTTAATTTTATAGAAAAACCACATCTTCTTTATCCAGTTTTCAACTGATGGGCAAATGGGCTGTTTCCAAGTTTTAGCTATTACAAACTGTGCCACTATAAACATGGGTGCGCATATATCACTGTGGTATGATTCCTTTAATTCTTTTGGAAAGATACTCAGCAGAGGGATGGCTGGGTCAAATGGAGCCGCTAACTCTAGTTCTTTGAGGTATCTCCATATTGATTTCCATAGTGGTTGCACAAGTCTGCACTCCCACCAACAATGGAGAAGGGTTCCTTTCTCCCCACAACCCCACCAACATTTGTTATTGTGTGATTTCTTGATACCAGCCATTCTTTGCAGGGTGAGGTGAAATCTCAGTGTTGTTTTCATCTGCATCTCTCCAATAGTCAGTGATGTGGATTTTTTCATGTATTTCCTTGCTGTTTTTACTTCTTTGTCTAAGAAATGCCTGTTCATTTCATATGCCCATTTTTGAATTGGGTCTTTATATTTGGGGAAGCCCAACTTGTTCTGAGTTCTTTATATATTCTAGATAATAGTCCTTTGTCTGAGGAGCAGCTGGTAAAAATTATTTTCCACATTGTAGATTGTCTCTTAGTTCTGCTGATGGTTTCTTTTGCAGTGCAGAAGCTTTTGAATAAGATGAGATCCCAGTTGTTGATTCTATCTGCTAGTTCCCATGCTACTGAGGATTTGTTCATAAAGTCTTTTCCTATGCCAATGTCTTCCAGAGTTCTGCCTTACTTATCTTTAATCAAGTTTAGTGTTTCTGTTTTAATATTTAGATCTTTCATCCACTTGGATTTTAATTTAGCCCATGGTGAAAGATTAAAACTAGACCTAGTTTTAATCTTTGGCAGATTGAGATCCAGTTTTTCCAACACCATTTATTAAAGAGGCTATCTTTCCTCCAGTGGGGATGGTCAGCTACTTTGTGAAAGATGAGGTAGCTGAGTACATCTGCAGTTGCTTTTGTGTCTTCCAGTCTGTTCCACTGATACTCAGATCTGTTTCTTTGCCAGTACCATGCTGTTTTTAATCAGAGTGGCTTTGTAGTATAGTTTCAAATTGGGAATTGTTATACCCGCTGCCATGTGTCTGTTGCCTAGGATGGCTTTTGCTATTCTAGGACTCTTCTGGTTCCAAATGAATTTTTGGATTCTTTTTTCTAGTTCTGTGAAATACAGTGTTGGAATTTCAATTGGAATTGCATTGAATCTGTATAGCAGTTTTGTTAGTATGGCCATTTTCACTATGTTGATTCTTCCTACCCAGGAGCAGGGGACAGCTTTCCATTCTCTTATATCCTCTTCAATCTCTTTTTTCAGAGTACATGCTGTAGTTTTCAGTGTGGAGGACTTTTGCTTCTTTTGTTAGGTTGCTTCCTAGATATTTCATTTTTCTGGATGCTATTGTGAAAGTGGTAGTTTCCCTAATTTCTCTTTCAGTGAGTTTGTTATTTGTGTACAAGAAGATTTTGGGGTGTTGACCTTGTATCCTGCTACTCTGCTAAAAGTGTGAATTAAGTTGAGAAGTCTTTTGGTGGAGTTTTTTGGATCTTCAATGTAGAGTATCATATTGTCAGCAAATAATGACCATTTAACTTCTTCCTTTCCTATCTTTATTGCTTTAATTTCTTTCTCTTGTCTAATTGCTGTGGCTAATGTTTCCAGAACTATATCAAAGAGGAGTGGTGATAGTGGGCATCCTTGTCTTGTTCCTGATTTTAACTTGAAGGTTTTCAGTTTTTGGCCATTTAATATGATGCTGGCTGTTGGTTTATCATAGATAGCTTTTATTAAATTGAGACATAGACCATCTATTCCAATTTTTTGCAGGGTTTTTATCATGAATGGGTGTTGAATTTTGTCAAATGCTTTTTCTGCATCTATCAAGAGGATCATTTGGTTTTTGTCCTTGACTTTGTTAATATAATGTATTACATTTATTGACTTACATATGTTGAACCGTCCTTGCATCCCTGGAATAAATCCAACTTGGTCAAGATGTATGATCTTCTTGATGATCCTCTATCTTCTGTTTGCTAGTATCTTATTAAGGATTTTTCCATCTATATTCATTGAGGAGATTGACCTATAGTTCTCTTGTTTAGTTGCATCTTTCCCTGGTTTGGGAATCAAAGTGATACTTCCTTCCAGGAATGAATTTGTAAATATTGCTTCTCTTTCAATTTCATTGAAAAGTCTGAAGAGTAATGGCAGTAGATCTTCTCTAAATATCTTGTAAAATTTAGCAGTGAATCCATCAGGACCTGGGCTTTCTTTATTGGTAAGTTTTTAATTACATTTTCAATTTCACTGACTTAATTGGGCTGTTTAAAATGTTTTTATCTCTTTTTGTTCAACTTTGGTAGTTCATAAGTATCAGAAATCTGTCCATTTCTTCTGTTTTTTCCATTTTATTAGAATACAGGTTCTCAGACTAGGTTTTGATCATCCTCTGATTTCTGTTGGGTCTGTTGTGACTTCACCCTTTTCATTCCTAATTGCATGGATATGTGCCTTTTCTTTCCTTTTTTTGATAAGGTTAGTTAAGGGTTTATCAATTTTATTTATTCTTTCAAAAGACCAACTCTTTGATTAATTTATTATTTGTATCATTTTCTTAGCTTCCATTGCATTGATTTCTGCTTAATCTTTATAATTTCCTCTCTTGTTTGAGCTTTGATTGTTTCTTGCTCTTGTGTTTCTAGGAGTCTAAGATTCATCATTAGGTTGTTTATTTGAGTTTACTCTGGTTTCCTGTTGTGGGCATTCACTGCTACGAATTTTCCACATAAAACTGCTTTCTTTGTGCGCCATAGATTCCTGTATGTTGTACTGGCATTTTTGCTTATTTATAAAGACTATCTGATATCATCTTTAATTTCCTCTGTGATCCATTGATTGTTCAGGAGAGTGTTGTTCAATTTCCATGTGTTTGTGAAGTTCCTACAGTTTCTTATGCTATTGATCTCTAGCTCAAATGCACTGTGATCTGATAATATATAGCAGATAACTTTGATTCTTTTGCATTTATTCAAACATGTTCTGTGATCTAATATGTGGTCTATCTTGCAGAATAACCCATGTGCAGCTGAAAAGAATGTATATTCTGATTTTGTGGGGGGAACACTCTATAGACGTCTAATAAGTCCATGCATTCAAAAGCTTGCTTCAGTTCTTGTATTTCATTGTTATTTTTTTGCCTAGATGATCTGTCTATTTGTGATAGTATGATATTTAGATCCCCCACTACAGTTGTATTACTGCTTATTTGGTTTTTCATGTTACTTAATATTTGTTTTAAATAGTTGGGGGCTTTTATATTTGGTGCATATATGTTTATGATTGTCATCTCATCCTCTTGAATTGCTCCCTTTACAAGAATGTAGTGGCCTTCTTTGTCTCTCTTAATGAGTTTTGGTTTGAAATTTATTTTGACTGCGAATAAGATTGCTACCTTTTTTATGGGTTTCTGTCATGTGGAGAATTGTTTTCCACCCTTTCACTTTCAGTCTATGGGCTTCTTTTTGCACTAGGTATGTTTCTTGTATACAACAAATTGTTTGATTTTGCATCTTAATCCATTCTGCTAGTGTATTTCTCTTGATTGGTGAATTGAGGCCATTGACATTAATGGTTATAACTGATATGTACTGAGTTATTATTGTCATGTTATTGTCCTTTTGTTGACTCTTTTTAATTTTTTGCCCTCTCCTTTTAGTTTCTTGCCTTGCCTATTAGATTTGGTCTGTTGAGCCTCATGGTTTTCTGTCCTTCCTTGTCCTTTTCTAGGATATTGTTTAGAATTCCTTGTAGTGCTGCTTTTGTGTTCATGAAATTTCACAGGTGTTCTTTGTCATGGAAGTATCTTTATTTCCCCATCCATTTTGAAAGAGAGTTTTGCAGGATACATCAGTCTAGGTTGGAGTTTATTTTTTTTTTAGGACTTGAAATACCTCACTCCAGGCTCTCCTTGACCTGAAGGTTTGTGTTGAAAAGTCTGCTGTGATTTTGATGGTCTTTCCTTTGCATGTGATTTGTTTCTTTTCTCTTACTGCTTGTATTTTGTTCTTCTTTTGGGTTTCTGGGATCTTGATTATTATATGTCTAGGTGTAGATTTTTTTTTATAATGGCTAGTTGGAGTCCTATATGCCTCACTTCTCTGTATGTCTAATTCTTCCTCTTTTTGGGGGGAGTTTTCTGTCATTAATTCTATGAACAGTTTTTTTTACGTTGTTTGCTTTGTCTTCTGCTACTTCATGAATTCCTATCAGTCTTATGTTATTCTTCTTTGCATCATCTAGGAGTTGTTGGATCAATTTCTCATGATTCCTTACTGTTTTTAAGCGACCTCTCTTTTCACAGTCACTGACTGCAATCCTATCTTCTATATCTGAGATTCTATTTTTGCGTTCTTTTATTCTGCTGCACAGACTTTCAATAGAGTTTTCCATCTCCTGGATATCTATTTGAATCTGTTTAATAGATTCCATTTCTTTCCTATGTTGGGCATTCATTGTTTCTATTTCTTTCTTATATTTTGTCTTCATGGCTTCTATCATGGTTCTGAGCTCATCTATTTTTTTTCTCAGTTTCTGTTCTAGAGTCTCGAATCATGACTTTCACTTTGCTCACCATCTCTGTGGTTATCTGGGAAATTATTTCTGTTTTGAATTTTTCTAGAGCCTGATTGATCTGTTTTGTTACTTCCTGTGCTGTGAGTTCAGGGTATCCTGCTGGTTCACTATCGGCCTTTTCATCATCCTTTGCCCTACTGTTTGCCATTGGTGAACTGGAAGTCTGTCTTTGTGTCTTGCTTAAGTGTTTTCTCATGTTTATTTTTGTTGTTGGGTTGTCCTTGATTCAATCCCTGTGTTATTAAATCTTCCTGATATCATTGTGTTTTAGCTTTTGATTCTCTAATGACTCATAGACATTCTCATTTTAACAATATAATAAAAAACAAATCGTCAAGTCAATCCCTATCCTTTATCCTAATCAATACACAATAGGATCAATCACAACTTGAAAATTGACCACTTGTGGTAATCATTAATCTATCACTTTTAAACCATGTGAATTAAATTAAAATCAAGAAGCAGCCCAAAATAAGTTTGCAGTGAACAAACTCCTCAACATAGTATATTTACCATTTAGGATGGGGGCTTAGTCAGAGTTAGGACAAGAAGCATAGGTAAGTAAAAGAACTGGAGAAGGCTTCAAGTGAAGTCAGAGAACATAGAATGATCACACAATCTTTAGGAAACTGTTAAACTCAAAAGGGATGGACAGACTGCTAGTATAAGGACAAGAATATATCCTCTTAACAGCAATATGGGCTCACTTTCCCTTGATACTACTGACCCTTGAGTGAGGCACATGATAGAAGAAAAGAACATTAAGAAAGAAGAAAGAATGATAAAAAAAGAAATCTGAGTCAGGACAGGAGCAGGAATAGAAAGGGAGACAGGAGGGATAATATGGTGGAACAAGAGTCTGAGTTGGTGGAAGAGTACAGAAAAAAGAATTTACAGAGTGGAATGAGAAAAAGAAAGAAAAGGGAAAAAATGACTTTGAAGGGCCTCTTTCAGACTATATTTGTGCTGTCATAATACACATTGTATGTAGCCATGTGCAGAACCAAATCCCTTTCTCTGAGCTAGACGATGGCAGACCCCCACGATGCAGACTGACCTCAGGCTGCAAGTCCCAAATTGAGCTCCCCGACCTCCTGCAGGGTTGAACTCCAGACAGTTCTATTACAAGTTTCCCTGCCCTTTCTTTAAAGATGTTCATATTTGGGAACTCAGAAAATTACCCTTTATAACCAGCTACGCCTCTGCAGAGTGAGTCCAAGGACTGGCACAATCAGGAGGTCTGAGAGCAGAGGGGGAGTGCTCAGGGGCACCCCGAAGCTACCCTCCTGGCACTGTAGCAGCAATGGCAGTGCCCGCAGGGGAGGGTGTGGCTATGGTCCAAGGACTGGACCAATGAAGGCCAGAGGGAGATCTGATGTCTAAGCCACTTTCCAGAATCTCACAGGAGTGTTGGAGCGTTTAATTTGCATTTTATGTATTCATAATAAATTTGAACTTTTTTCTGCTGTCATCAGCTTTTTCTTTCTTTTCTTTCTTTTCTTGAGTTACATCATGTTCTGGCTCATTCAGATTAACTGTGAATTTTGTTGTTGCTAAATTAGGTATTTTGTGATATCTTTTAAATATTTATTCTTTTTAAGTTTCTAACTTAAACCTTATCTTCCATTTGTTTATCTGGTAATTAATTTTTGTCTTCATTCATTTTATCTTAAAGAATTCTTTGTTTTAAAAGTGTTTATTATTTCACTTTGTTATTCCTTTTATTGACAAATAATTGTGTATATTTCTGAGGCACGATTTAATGTTTTGTTCTACGTATAGATTTCAGTGAGATTCAATCAAACTAGCATATTCAACTTGTTAATTTAACATTTACTTTGTGGTGAAATTGTTTAGTATATCTCATAGAAATAGAGAAGAAATGTAGGAGACTGGTGAGAGGGAAGAGAGTGAGAAAAGAGGAGATACTTATTAAACAGTAAAAGTTTCAATATACTTGAAGAATACATTTTAGTGATATACTGCAGTTCATGGTGACCACAGTTAATAACAACATGTTGCATATTTCAAAATTTAGCTAATGAAGCTTCTTATTTTTTATGTAATCCAAGTAATCAGTTTTCCTTGTTTGATTTGTTTTTGCAATTCATAAATCTATATTTCATCCTACCTTGATCAATATAACACTCAAATGTAAATTAGAATTCCATCTAGAGTTTACTGTGTTTATTAGATTAGTGTTTACTCAGAGAGAGAGAGAGAGAGGCTGAATGCCGTGGATAAACTCCACATCCTCTGCGTTACTTGGCAGTTTCCTGACCTTGCCTCTGGACTGTAACCTCACTCTGTTTTTCCTGCTACATCCCAAGTGGCTTTTCATAAATGCCAATATGTACACCACTTTGCCTTTTCTAATATGATAGAAGCTTCATACAATTGTCAGAACTAAAACAATTTCATTATTCTTTAGATTCTGTCATCCTCTTTATATGCCTTACCTCCATTTTGTGAACCTTCTCATGAAGAACCATGTCTTTTTTCTCTTCCATGTTCTTTTTTGTGTCTAGCCCTTTTCATTTGCCTTGCTATTCCATTAGCCCAGAAGATGACAGCTCACATTTCCTGGATCTTCATTTACATTTTAGTTTTCAAGATGGATTTTGTGTTTCCTCATTGGTTTAAGGAGATATCCCTGACATATATTCTTAGAATAGTCTATAAATTATCCATTCTTAAACACTTTCTATAACACTTCTTTCTGCTTGTCATTCTTTTGCACTTTCTGCAAGAACAGGATTCATGCTTATTGTACAAGATTGCAAAGCATGCTATAAATTACTCCCATGTAAACTAATTTTCAAAGTGACACCTGCTACTCTATCCCATCAATCTTATCTGGACTTAGGACTTGGTTTAACTTATAAAATGCTTCATATATTATAAGCATGGATCTGAAGTTTTATCATAGCATCCAATTCCAGGTTTTTTATTCTGAAGCCCCTATGTAAAGAATATTGAGCTAGCTGATTTGAAGATTAAGAAAAGCATAGAGAAAAATACTCAGCTATCACCAATTCCATACACATGAATGATAGTATCTGTTGCCTCTGGTGGAATCCATAGCTGGAGTTGCCCTAAAAGCCATATGTGTTCTGACAAGGGAAAATTGCAAACTGTCCAGAAGTAGGGCTACTTGATGGGACTTCAAAGAAGAAATTCTGCCATGCCAGGTGAGCATTTCAGAGCATTTATTAGAGCAACTTGGGTATGGTGGAGGGGACTGCAGCATATCCTTGTGATGGACAACAAAATAAGATATGTTCTACCTAGGTATGTTCACAAAGAGAGTTATGAGAGTTTATGAATTTTGGCTTAGGACAGAGGCTAATGCCTTTTGTTGTTTTGGGCAACAACCTGAACACCTTTATCAAAGTCTAGGAATGTTTTATTTCCCAGTTATATGTTAAGCATGCAGGGGAAAACATGCAGCTCACAGGGTAATAGAGTGTAATAGCTGGCGTGTCAACTTCAGTAAGTAAAACCCAGCCAAATTGGATCAGTACAGTTCTGAGTGTGGAGACTCACCCTAGGGCTGCTTGTCATTGCTGGAATGGTATAAAAGGGAAATGAAGAATGAATGTTCACTTCTGTTTCTTTGGATGCTCTTCACCAGTCTTCACCTTTACCTTGGATATCATCTCCTAGCCTCTAGCACTGACCCTTCAGGTTTCCATCCGAAACCTTTCAGTCTTCTGATATGGGCTTACATGGGACATTGCAGTGAGCTCCAGGCCTTTGACTGGATCCTTCAAATCTCCAGTAGGCAGACAGATCCTTTGCAATCTTCCACATCAGACTCTGTGTGTATTCGTTGTAAGCCAATCTTATAAATTCTTATATATTCATATATCTTGTGTTAAATCTGTTTTTCTTGTAAGCACTGACTTATACATAGAGTAATAATGACACTAGTTTTCTGATTCAGGATAGAGAAAATGGTAGCAACAACTGGAGGACCTAACAAACTTGAGGCTATCCACTCACAAGTTAGCTTCCTGATAACTGCAGTGGTCTGAGTGATCAGGAAGGACCAATGAGAGTGGTTGACCCTTAGAGCTATGAGTCAATGAAATTATTGTTGGCCTCTAAAATGTGGAGTTGTTTTACCTTAATACATGAAACTTATAATTTCAATCTCTTTTGAAATGTATCCTGGAATGCCAATGACACATCAATAAATGCTCATATATATCCATTACTTCTACTACCAGTATTCATGACTGTAACACTGTTGAGATAGACATTGTTAAATCTGCTATGCTGTCCCTAAACTTGTGAATTGTAGTTATATATGTAAAACTTATGTTCCCAAATACTACATAAAATGAAAAAAAGAGTGTGAAGTGCTAGTTATTTGTAAGAAAACTAAGTTCAATGTTTTGGGAAGCCATAGGATGAAATGTTTTGAGAATGCTATAAATGAGGTACAGGTATGACAGCTGTGAAAGATTAAGAAAAAAATCCCAGTATTTATTAATGACTGTGATGTTATCCTTGTATGCAATATAAAGTACATGGTGATCCAGTCTTTCACTACCTTTTGTGATAGGCATCCTATAAAACAGACTCAGTGGTTCCTAAGACAGGGCAATTGAACAATCATGTAATTCCCTTCAGTTAATAGCAGGCTATACCTACTAATTTATTTCTAACCAACCAAATAAGGTAAAACTATTGTTTGTCACTTATAAGGTTAGATTATAAAAAGATCATGACTTCTGTCCTATTTGCTTTGTGCCACTTTCTCTTTTCACTCTGGAGGAAACAACCATGTTGAAAATTAGCTCAGGAGAGGGCTTCACAACAAGGACCTGAAGTCTAGGTAATAGTCAGTGTCAGTGACCTGAGAGTGTCAGCAGCCATATAACTGATCTTGGAAATAGATATCTTGAGGTCTTCCAAGAACCACATGTGTGGACTTAGTAACAGATCCTTTTCTTGAAACCTTGGCTGCTACCTTACTTGGAGCATTTCAGGATACTGATTAAAAGAACCTGAGTTCCTGACATTTAGATAGTGTGAGAAAACACATGAGTATATTTTTAAGCCATTTATGTTGAGAAAATGTATTATATGAAAATAGCATGCAATATAATATCTATTAAACATATATTTTTCTATAAGTTATATTCATTAATTATATAAATTTCTATAAATTATATTCATTAATTACTAGTTTTGTCATATGACTATAGATGTACTAATACAGAGGATCTCCTTGCTTTACCATTTTTAAAGTCAAATTAAGTATACATTAGATTTTTTTTGTTTAATTTTGAGAGTAAATTCATTGAGTTTTACAAATGTAGTTTGAATTTGATTGCAATTAATTCAGTGTATGGGGATATATGCAGAATTTGCAACTTTAATTTTGATAGAAATTATATGCATTCTTTATCATTTAACTCCTACATAGTGCACATACTAGGTGAATTTTTCCAATTTGGAGATATGCTATTACTTGTGAAAGTTAATTTTGATATTCTACAAGCTCATTGAATTCTCTTATAGTAGTTGTCTGTTCATTGTCAGAATAAGGTAGAATCAATACTTCGTTGATTTTCTCATTTCTCCTAATTTTACACAATAGTGATTTTTATTTATTTTTAACATCCCTAGTGGGTATCTGAAAATGCAGCTTGCCAGAATCTATATGCACTCTATGATTTTCCTATTTGTACATACCTATGGTGAAGTTTAATTTGTAAATTAGGAATAGTGTGAGATTAATAACAGTACCAAAATACAATAATTATGGTAATATAACTAAATGAAAATTATATGAATGTGATATTTCTTTCAAAATGTCTTAATACTGGAATGAATTTTGCCTTAAAATTTTTCATGAATAGAAGATCGTTCAATCTTGACAACCTCAGTTAGATTAGATTGAGAACTTTCAATTTTCCACTTAAAGAAAGCAATTCATGTTTTATTTTTATATATCAAATTACCAGAATAACTACTATTATGTTTTGGTGCTACTTTTAACAAGTTATGGAAGTTTCTACCTGTTTTTAGTTTGTGTGCAGTTTTTAAATTATTAGTTTGAGAAAGCTGCGCTAGGATTCTCTAGAGGAACAAAGCCAATACAGTGTGTTTCTATATATATAAGGGGTGGGAATTTGGCTCATGTTATTATGGAGGCTGAGAAGTAAAAAAAAACATAGCGTCTGGAAGTTGTCAAGTTAGGAAAGCCAGTGACATAATTTATTCTTCAGTCAAAACCTTGAGAACCAGCAGGTAGGTGGTGTGTGATGGAGCAGGTATGTGGGGTGTAGGTCCTGACACGTCTCTCAGCCCAAAGCCTCAGGAACCAACAGTTACTATGTCTGAGGATAGAAGATGAATGTTTTACTTCTAGAGAAAAAAGGTGTGCATTTTCCCTTTCTTTGATTTTTTTGTTCTATTTGGACCCCCAAAAGTGGATGACTCCCACCTGAATTAATGATAGCAGATGTTTGCTCACTCTACTTATTTCAAGCTCATTTCTTCAGAAACACTATCACATTCTGATGTAATCTTTTATCAGCTATCTGGGCATCTTTTTTGCTTAGTCTAGTTGACCTAAAAATTAATCATCATAATAGTTTCTAAATTTAGTCTAATAATTTGGAGATTTAGATGGATAGATTTAATTATATTGAATCAAGTTTTAAACCTGGGAAATTTTCACCTAAACATATTGCGGTTTTGAGTTAGTAAATATTTCATGAGAGAGCAAAGGATTTAGCGGTTCAGCTGCCTGCCTCCCAAGTGCATGGTCCTGAGTTCGATCGCTGGCACAAAACTAAAACAAAACAAAATCATCATGAAAAGTTTTGACAAAAACATACTCAATTTTTGACATTGAAAAAGATATATATAAATAAAAGTACAAGATGAATAGTTTGGAGATCAGAATACACTCAGGAAATTATCACCTGAAACCATATACCTACTTATCACCTCCAAAGAGTTCGTTCATATTTATTATTGTTATTATTGTTTTTCTGTGATAAGAACACAACATAAAACCTAAGTATATAATAGATTTCTTAAAAGCTAAAGACACTATACTGTATAATAGGGAACAAATTTCTGTGATTTGTTCATCTTATGTAACAGAAACTTCATACCTATTGACCAATAACCCACTTCTTAGCCTCTGGAAACTACCATGCTATTTCCTGTTTCTATGAGTTTAACTATAATATAAATGATGTCATGTAGCCTTTGTCTTTCTATGTCTGGATTATGTCACTTAACATAATGCTATCCAATTTCACCCGTGTTGTGAAAAATGGCAGAATTTCTAATGTTGAACAATATTTCTCTGTGTGTGTTCTGCTAATTTCTTAAAAAAGTTTTGGGGTAATATAAAAAATGTAATCTTATGGTTTATAAAATATCTATTTCTGAATGGATGGATAGGTAGATAAACAGACAGTGTCATACATGTTAGTAATATTGCTAAAGATTGGTAAGGGGAATAAAATGGATTTATATTGTCACACATTTCCTAAATTTTGATGTTTTTCACTATTATTAATTCTAAATAATCTTTTTATAACATTAAATTTAAAAAAGATGGGCTAGGGATTTAGCTCAGTGGTTCTGGTGCCTGCTTTGCAAGTGCAAAGACCTGAGTTCAATCTCCAGTACCAGAAAAAAAAAGTGTTTTAAATAAATTTTAAAAAGACAACCTAACAAAATACACAAAGCAAAAGTTACTCATCTCCCCTCATGAGGAAAGATTCAGAAAGGTATAACAATAGTAAATGTAGATAATCTAAAAGACCATTAGAAAAATGGTTAAATATTGATTTATTATTTAAGTAAAATACTTTTAACTGGTTTGAATACATAGATAGCACTTATGCATATTTAAAATACATATTATTGATATTTTTATTATAATTTTCTGAAACTAATGCATTTAATTTTCATAGGTGATAAGTGAAAAGGTAGGTTATGAAACATTTTCTCTGTTGGCACTTTTATATATTTCTCAATGTCCATTGCTACAGTTTTTTAGAAAGTAATTTTGGAAGAACAATATATACAAAAGCCAATAAAACTAATCCTTTATCCAGGATGCCACTTTCCATAAATTTCCATAAATATGACTATATTGAGGATAAATATGCACTGCCTACATATTGATTGATGAAAGTAATTAGAATCAACACAAATGTTCAAAAGAGAATATCAGCACAGTACAAGCGTGTACTGTAATACATTTAAATAAATGTAAGTATATGCATTCTTATTATGAAATATTATACTGCTCTTAAAATGTGAGGTAATCCTATATATGTATGTGTATGCTTTGCACATACACTGTTGTATATAGGATAGCATTTGTGTGTGTTTAGTTGATTCTCATTATTTGTTGATTATGAACCTGCAAAATTTTGTACTTTAACTTTTGTATGTAGCCCTCAAATCTATATCTTCAGCACTATCATAGTCATTTATGGACATGTACTTCCACAGAGTGGTGGAAATTTTGAATTGCCAATGTGTGCATTCCTAATTTAGGTCGAATAGAATGGTTATTCTATCCTTTTGTTTTAAGTCTTAGACTTTAAACTATTGTCCTTTCTGTGGTCTATTTAGGGCCACAGTTTTCTTCTTTTGCATTTTGTATTTTTTTAGTGATTCACTCCAAGTACATTCTTTAAGATAGCATCCCTAAGAATACAAAGGCATGTACAATATGAAGGGAAATATACGTGGTAGAGAAGCTGCCTCAGGCATGAATTATTATGCTATTGGCTGTGTGTTCAATGTATATTAATCACGCATAGGTTCAGGTGCCTTTAAATAGAAACAAATTTAAAACAAGATTATATATTGACTAGTTAGTGAACATTTTGGTGCTAGAGGCTCATAGGAACCTATCCTTGTATTTTCTCTAGCACAAAGTTTCAGTATTTACTAATTCAATGCTTGAGGTTATTTTTTTAAATATAACTATCACAAATAATGAGAATTAACTGTGTGTGTATGTGTGTACATACATTTTACAATATTTGTATATGCATTGCACATATATACTGAGAAGGTTGACTAAAATGTTTGTGAGTCAGGCTGTGGAACCACTGAGCTAAATGCATAGCCCTTGACTAAAATGTTTCTAAGAGCAAAAAATTACTATCAATTCTTTATTTCCAGTAGAAGTAACACACAATTTCCACTAAAAATCTTTCTGTATTTCCTCATATTTGTAAAATTTTGAAGAAAAGTAGGAACATAGACATCAATATCACTTGCCTTTGAAAAATAAGAATAAACAAGATATACACACACACACACACACACACACCACTGTGCAAGTTTTTCTACCTGTGTCACTTTTGTTTTAAAATTAAAAACTGGAAATTTAAATATTATATGTTATTTGCTTGTTCAAGGCCTGAGAATTAATGCTAACAGCAAAATTAATATTTTAATAATTAATTTATAATTCCTAATTCAGGGTTCTTTTTGCTGTACCATATTATCATTAACATCATTACATATATAGATTATATTAATGTCTAAAGAAAAGGAATACAAGGACAGGGGATGTACCTCGGCAGCACCATGCCAGCCTGGCAAAATAGCTACACATTCACTCATTAATTTTCTTCCTTTAAAGTTAAACACAAAATAATAGCAATCATAGGGAGAATCTGAAGGCAACACTGACATCACTGTAAATGTTTCAACATAAATCCTGTTGTTTATATAGTGCTTTCAAGTAATCAAGATAATTTAAAATGACTATGTCCGAAAACATGGGAAAACGTGTTAAGTCGTCCACTTGACATGTTAGTTCATTAAGCTTCATTTCTCCTGGAATTTTCTTTATCTATTTTTTTTTCTGTTTTCTTTTCTTTCTTTCTTTTTTTTTTATGGTACTGGGGATTGAACTCACTTCCTTGTGTTTGTGAGGCAGGCAGCGGAACCACTGAGCTAAATACCTGGCTCTTTTCTTTATCTATTTATAAAAAAAAAAATCTTGCTCTTCTTCAGTGCTGCAAAGAAAATGTGAAGAAAGCCATAAGGAGAAAATAGTCTGGACACTTTATTAATTTTATGTTTCATTAGTAAAAAGGTCTTGAAGATTTATATAATTTACGGCTATGATGAGTGGTTTACAATGAATTATGCAGATATTTAATTTTCTTCAATGTCAGTTTTGCTTGTTTTCCACAGTAATAATTGTACTTCTTGTAGACACCTTTTTCCAGGAAAATAGGTTAATTTCCTACCTTCTTTGCAAACTAATTCGGACATAGTAATAAGTTCTTTCTAACGTAATGTAAGTACAGTCTCATATACTAGATTTAGGCACTATGCTTCAAAATGAGTTTGTGCCATGTTCTTTGCTTCTATTTACCCTTTGGTCTCTTCTGTCTTGAATTTATCCATCCTATCTGAAAATCACCACAGCCATCTGGGATTATGAGTTGATGCTGGTCATACACTGCAGAACAACATGATTTTGTATAACAGGTATATCCTCTCACTCCTGGATGACCCAATCTAACATTTGCATGAGAGAGAATGGACTTTTATTTAGCCACAGTTATTTTGGATTTCTGCTGTTCAAAGGTTAGCCTGTTCCTAATTAATGTGTGGGTATGGAATCAGGGCAACAAAAATATTTGAAAACAAGCATTTCTCAAACAGACTACAGAGATGCTATCTACTACAGAGGACTTGAGAGTAGCAATAAGAACTTGTACTTCCTCTAATCTTGCAAAGAATGACTGCCTACTTTATTTGTGAGACCTGGACAGACTCACAATAGATTTCTGTGCTCAGTGAATTGCAGAAACTTGATAAGCTCTGTACACATGTATATGACATGACTCGAATTGGGATGGGTGGAGTAATTACTTCTTTTTTCTTTTAACAAAATTACATATGCTCGGTGTCACCTATGTATGTGCTATTTTATAAAAATGATTTCATCTAATGTAAGAAGTCTAGAAGAAGCTAGGGATTATTAATGAAATAGTATAATATTGATATTTTTGATAATATTGAAACAATTTAAGGTTAAAAATTTAAGTAATTTACTCCATGATACATGAATACAAGTTAGATTTCCCACAAAGGTTTATCTCTTTTCAAGCATCTATTATACCTGAAAATATGAATAAAAAGCAAAAGCAACATCCATAATATTTAAAATATCAAAAGAAAAAACTAAAAAACTTACAGATAATTGATTTTTGAACACCTGATTATGAAATATATAAGTCTGCATATATTTCAATGGATCATATACTTAAGAAATCCCAAAGAGAAAGTATTTTGGTATTTTACAATTTAAATAATACATTTTAGAATTTTTAAATGAGTTGTGTAGTAGATCTGGTTGGATTTTATTACTTGTGATACAAGAAATAAAACTATATGGATATGTATTTGGAGAGATAATGGGTATATATTTATTCTAAAATATATCAACAGGTAAAATAAATGAATATATAATATCTCATTTATTTTCAATTTAAAGAATTTGACTTGAATCCTCGTTTTTTTCAGTATAATTTGAAAATAAAACAATCATGTTTTCTAGTGATTATTGCTACCTTTCCAGGATTATCCAAGAGTTTTAAGAGATATTCTTAGTCCAGGAAAAAAAAAAACTTCCAGTTTTCTGAACATCTTAATTGGCACTAATATCTTCATTGTTTTTAACAGATTAACCCGAGGGTCAACCTTGGCACCCTTACTACCCATAGCTGGCTTGTAAAGCCACTGTGACTGCTGTCACCACTGCGGTGTCAGAATTGAGTGCCAAACCTACTCTTCTTGGTTATCCAGTAGCAACTCTACCTTCTAATTATGGCAAAGGTCAGTTGCTCCTAGGGGTCTGCTGGAATAAGGGTCTCAAACTAGGACCACTCAAAGATTTGGATACCTCTCTTATGGAATTACTAGGCCTCTGGAATATAGGACTTCTTGCTTTAAATAGAAAAACATATGAGAAAGGGAAGCACAGATTCCAAGTAGTTTCTTGAGATTTCAGATGAAGAAAATGAACAGGATCATTCCTAATTTTTCTTCCTTCTTGAATTATGGACCCAAGTGTTTACCTAATAGGGGCAGAGTGCTATCAAATAGCCTTTGAGCTATACAATCTGAGGGATTGTGCCTTATTACTGTAGGACATTATCTTCAAGATGAGGTCTCATGAACACTGCTGTGTCCAATTTATCACTTTTTTCTGGCTGGTCACTTCTTAATGGGGCAATATTTAGTATGTAATCTCATAGGTGTCATTTCTGTACACCTTCTTATTCCTAATCATGCAATCTTGGCTCTTCAGGTCTCTGACTCAGCATTTAAATAATGAAATAGTACCCATAAATCTATGTAAAATATACTAGAGTAAATAAAGGAAGCCAGGTTTATTTCTATGGCTAAATGGATGTACACTGAGGTGATACTCTTAAATGAAACAAATAGGACACAGGTGTAAATACCAAACAGTTTCTTTGGTGTGAGAAACTGAAAGTATAAAAAAGGACTAAAAATGTATAATACATAATGTGAAATAGGAAGAAAAGGGGCAAAAAGGAAGTGGGAGGGTTAGGGGAAAGGAAAGAAGGGAATGGAATTAATATGAGAAAATAAAAAAATGGAAACAAAGTCTTTGTAAATAGGGAAGGGTGGAAGGTTTGAAGGGAGGGCAGTTCTATGGTAAAAAAAATAAGAACTAAAATAGATTTACATAAAGGTACAAGTTTCCTATGCTGAATATCATTATTTTGTATACCTAAAAATTATCAATAAAATAATTAAAAAGGAATAAAATAAATAAACCTTCAGCCTAAATTGATTATGGGTAAAAAAAAACTTCCAATTATTAAAATTTGAAATAAAATTGAGGGTATTATTACTAATTATAGAAAATAAAAATTGTAATCATGTACTAGGTACAACTGTATGCCAACAATTTAGATCTGGATAAATTCATAGAACATAAAACTTAACCAAGACTGAACCACAAAAAAATTAGAAAATCTGACTAGATTTACAACTACCAAGCAGGTTAAATCAGAACAAATCCAAGTCTTCAAAAGAAAAGTCTTGGGGTTCATGGCTTCACTAATAAATTCTGCCAGATATATGAGATAAAATTAACACTAGTCCTTTTAAAACTTTTCCAAAAGTTGAGGACAGAATTTCTAAGTCATGCTACGAGGCTTGCACCAATGTGATGTAAAAGCCAGTGAAAGACACGTGAGAAAAGAAAACTGTAGACCAACATCCACTATGGATATTGACTCAGAAATACTCTTGAAAATAATACAAACTAATTTCAGCACCTCAGATGAATTAGAAGTTTACATGCCATGCTCAAGTGAGATTTTTCTCCTGGAATGCAAGGATGGTACAAGGCATAAAAATCAATAACTATAATATACCACATTACCAAAATAAAAGGCCAAAACGTAGTCTCAATTGATTCAGAAAAAAACATTTGACAAATCAAAACACGTATCCATGATAAGAATACTGGATTCAGTAAGAATAGAAATAAATTGCTTTGCTATAGTATTATAGTAGAACATATGAAAACCCACTCCATTATCATGGAGGAATGAGAGTTTTTCCTCTAAGATCAAGAAGAAAGCACAGATGCCCACTTGTACTACTTCTGTTCAGCACAGTACTGGAAATCATAGTCAAATAATTAGATAAGGAAAAGAAATGAAAGACATCAGCACTGGAGAGAAATAAGTAAAAACTTCTCTATTATTGATGTGGTTTATATGTAGAAAACACTAAATTTCATAAAGCTACAAATAAATCAATTGTAGTACAACACAAAAAGTTATACATATAAATGGTGAAGATGGACATACACTGTTACATTTATGCCATTTAACCGTGTACTTAATAATGATCAATATGGAAAATTTTATGTTTTGTAGTATATTCCAATAACAAATCTTGAAAACAATTGCAGGTGACCAGACCTCCTGTGAAGCTCTTTCTGCATTGAACATATTACCTTCATTTGTCTCTCATAGTTATGTCTTGTTTGGCCACCATATAATAGCAATCACTTTTCAGTTTAGAAGGACATATTGAGTAGATCCATTTGATGAACCAAGCTTGAGCTTATTCCTCCTTTTGCAGATGAACATAGGAAACCATCTGTTATGGTTCAGATCTAAAATTTACTCCCAAAGTCTCATGTGTTCAGGGGTGGGGCTTTTGGAAGGTGATTGGATCATGGGTTTTCCATATGCATCACTGGATCCATCCAATCATGAGTTCTGGACCACTTACGTGTGTAGCTAACTTTTACATTCTAGATTTGCTGAAGCTCAATCTTGCATAGACTTCTTCTGGCTTTATGTGGCTTTCTTTTGGGGTATTCCCTATTTATGACTTTGCATAATTGGGAATACAGTTTATCACGGACACCAATGTGACTTTCATCAAATAAACATGCTTCTTCTGATTTCACATTCAGAAACTTGAAAGCAGGTATGTCTGTCTATATGAAATATTTGGATCAGAATTTCCTTTATTGATTATGATTCCCATACAACTTTACTGTAATAAGAGGGTCACAGTGAAACTTTTTATTTTGCATTTTCAACAACATTCCAAATATCTAGGAATTGAGCCTTATCCAATTTATATTCCTGAATAAAGGGTGAGAGGATACTTTGTAGGAAGGACTGGGTGAATTTCTTTGATGCACTCCTGCTTTTCTACATCATCAAGGGGATTAAACCTCTTTTGTATTTATAGCTTTTGAGTATGAAAAATTTAAGTGTAAAAAATTGTTAAATATATTAAGTGCTCTTCTGACAAAGACTAAAGCCTTCCTACACAAGATTTGGTAGATAGTAAAGTATATTTTCAATTTCTTTTCAGTTTATGATTCATTTTATTCTGTTCGGACTCCAAATTTAGTATAGTTAATATAGTAGATATAATATTTTTTGTTCTATTTTGCTTTTGTTTTTTCCAAGTTGGGGGTTTTCAGCTGTACACAGATGAAATGCAAACTCAAATTACCTAAATGTTAAATAAAATTTACAGTCTGATGTAGTGAATGTGCTAAGATGGGCAGCTCATTAATTCAAAATGTCACAAAGGGCCCAGGGACATTCCATCTTTTCTTCCGGTACCTCTGTATATTTAGCTTTCCCCACCTGGTCCCCCCTATGACCATGGTACTGCAGTTGTAGTTCTAGGTCCTAGATGCAGATGTGACATGTCATCATACAGGTCTTCCTTTCTATCAGAGGGACTTTTGCATTGGACTTTTGCAGAAATCTGTGGACTCCCTTTATATTTCTGTGGCCCAAATTTTCAAGTGCTCTTAGTTAAAGCAATCATTTCAAGAGGAGTGGAGTTTTTTGATTAATTAGGCCAGTGAATATTTACCTCTGGAATCTAAAACATATACCTTCCCCTAAGTTTTAAAGTTAAAACAACAAACAAGAGACAAAAGAAAGCATTTTGTCAACACTTCAGAATGTGTTCAAGTCTTCTTGAAACAATACTACACTTAACCAGTAGGGGATTTACACAGTTATATGATGAGATAAAAACATCACTTTCTACCCTATTACAAAGTAATGTGTGCTACAATGAAGGGAAATGACAATTTTCATGAAAGGAAAGAAAATAAGTGATCATGAATATTTTAAATATTTCTTACCATAGGGCCGGGGATTTAGCTCAGTGTGTCCACCACTTTCCTCATAAGTGCAAGGACCTGAGTCCAGTGCTCTGTACAGAAAAGAAAAGGGGATATATATATATACATGTACCTGATGGAGAGTTTGTTTTAATAAGCTTTCCTAGTCCTGATTCCACAAATTAAAAAATTTAGTTGCAAACCTGAATTTATCTGGGCAAGTCTATTAGTATCATTTGACAGCAAAACCAATGAAAAGTAATTATAAATTGGGTAGCAGGTACCCTTCACTAACGTCCCCTCCACATACACATGCTCTACTGTAGGAAAGGAACTTTCTATAAAAGAAGATTTAATTAATCTGCATGTGATTTTGTTCTTATTTGAACTTTGAAAAGACTGACACACTAAACTACTTGGAGGGTTTTAAGGTGTCAGGCACCCTGAAGACTACGTTCCTTTCAGTCACCTTAAAGTGAGGAGGAGCCTAGTGTTGTTACTAGGTTCAGATTAAGCTGGGGACGAAGAGCATGAATATGCCAGACAAAAGCCTGTCACTAGAGATTAAGGAATATTTTGTTTTACAAATAATATGGCCTCTCTCTGTGAATCTGATGAGTGAGTTTTCTTTTGTAAACATTTTATTAAAAAGTAAATAAACATTTTGTGGTAAAATTTCAATCATTTTGAAAAAACTTGAAAGTTCTTTCAGGAAGGGAATGCTAAATTTATTGCAAGTTGATACAAAAGGAAGCACTTGTGTGTTGAATGTTTTGCAAGAATATATGATAGGCTCTTCAAGTTTGAAATAATACACTGATGTTTCACATAATTTTATTTTGATTGCTCACTGTCCATGGGGCTAATAGAAAATCAAATAAGACTGCAAATCCTAAAGGTTTTAAAACATTTTTCTACTGGATAATCATAAAGTAAGAGAGAACAGAGGCAAAATAAATAAAAAGGAAATTATTTAAGGATTGTAGATAGTAGTTAGCTAGTCTCCTCTTGGATACAGAGTTTAAAGGACAACACAGAAATGCATATTTTATAGATTTCATTTTCAATATACAAAAGGGATATGATATTATTAAACAAGCAAGTAAATTGTTATACATCTTTCACATGGGGCAGTATTTTGCTTTTTCTCTCATATAAATACATACCCTAAATTAAAGCTGGTAACAATTTAGATATTGGCTCCAAAGTATCTGTATTATTACAGGCTATGTAAATGAAACAATATCTTCAATTTGAGGCATAAATCTGTATTCAGATTATTATTATTCATAGGCTGATGACTTGCTGAAATAGAGCTAAGGTGTTTGGTCAAGACTTATCTACCTGGCTTTCTTTATGAACTGCGAAACATATGGCATCTGTGGGCTTTGAGAAGCTAGTATTCTTTGTTTGCTTACTCCATATTATACTATCTTTTATATGGAACATTTGTCAGGACAGAAGTTTAAATTGGAAACAGGATAAAGAAGATGTGGTTTTTTTCATAAATTGATTTTTCTTTAAGGCAGATGTTCAGCTGAATTTTTATATTAATTTATTTTTGTTATTATTTTCCTTTTGTCTGTGAGCATGCTAGTAAGAAGAGGATCATAAGCAAATTAGTTACTTGAAAAAAATCAATGACTATCTCTGTAATTTTGGAGAAAGCTCTATCAACAGCAATGACCATCTATGGTTACATGTCTTCTGAGATAAAATAATAGTGGAATGCAATCTGTGTTTACTCTATGCATCAATAATGTTCTACAATAGCATTAAAATCAAAGTGACATGGATGAACTCTGTTAAACCATAAGCCTAGGGAGACAAAATACTAAGGACCACCAGGTTAATTAAGGAAGAGCTGAACTTTTTCTCAGTCTCTTGTCAACTTTCCTCCCTCCCTTCTTATCTTCCTCTGTTGCTGCTCTGCATTCTGCTGAGGTAAAATCACCCATCAGTACTTGCATGTCTGTTTTCCAGTTCTAGTTACAGGTGATCAAGGCTATGCTCTTTCTGTGAACTTCAGCACTTAGTCTCAGAAAGCAGATGGGCAGCTCAGTGTGAACAAAACGTCATGCTAACCATGCTGTTTGACCCCACCAACCAATCAGACTGGTCTTAGACACGGCTGTTGCAGGTCATCCCAAGGTGGGTCACAGTCTCTTCTTGATCTTAGTTTTGCAATCAAATTTAAATCTGAGAAAGACAAGGATAGAAAAGTTACTTTGATTTAAAGTATTTGTCATAAAGCTCTAAATTGTTCCCTAAGTGCTTTACAGTCACTTGTGAGTAACTTCCTAGTAAAATTCTTGTCTGCTTAAACTCTAGGTCCACATCCTCATAATTTTTCACCACAACTTAGCCCTCCACTCCAATTTCTAAATTTGTTCCTGATGTTTCTAGGTTTCCTAAATTAACATATTTACTATTATTCTTTCTTGATGAATGATTTACAGAAGTTTGGGGAACCATCCTTTATAAGATTCTTTACATTTATAACTTCCTAGCCATTTTCACTGTTAGCCCTAAGGCATGAGCCCCTGACTCACATGAACCAGACTCTTCTATCTGATCTTTGTTCTCTTTTTGTTCCACCAATTTGCTAGGAAGGGTCTATTATTCGATAAAGTAAAAATACTGTGTGGCAAGCATTTACCCTGTGGATTTCCTGGTCTTGTTTCATTAAACATTACATGGTGACAATGAGCAAGTTAGGTAACCCTCTGTGTCCCAGGTTCCCTATCATTCATTGGAATTAATAACGTACCTCAGAGAGGTGCTATAAGGACTGTAAGGTGACTATTTAAAATAACTATTATACAGGAAACACTACTTGTGCTTGATATTTTTGTTGTGTGTTATCAGGAAAACAAATTTTACCTTTTTGGTTACTGTCAAAATGTCTGGTAATTTTCTGCCTACTATGGACACAAGCGTCTCAGCGTGGTTGTACAAGACTTTTATTTTTCCCATTTCTTTGGGTAAACCTTCAGCACAGCCTCTATGCTTCTCAAGAAACCAAAGAGTAAATTTTAATTTTATATATGTTATTCCTTACTTAGAAATCCAAGCTCTTTTAAAAGTGAATATTGTTCTAACCGCTTCATCCAATATTTTCGGATGAATCTATGTGGCAATGATCTTTATATCCTCCCAGAATCTTTTTCAAAAGAATACATACATTTTGTTCTCTAATCTCTTTAGCTGCCACAGATATATGTCATTGCATACCTCTCTGATTTTTCATTTATGGAGGTCTCAAATAGTAACCTGAGGGTAGGAACCATGGCTTCTGTCTTCTTTTTTAAATCTATAGTGCCTGGCATAGTGGAGGATACAGTGAATGATTAATAGACACTTGTCTAATTTAGTTGTGTAATGATTTGGAAATTTTCCACCTAGATTCATTTTATATACATTCTTGGAAAAAGTCCAGGGCAAAGGAAAATGAAATTGCAATTCATTTTGTCTTTCAGAAAGTTCACACTTTAAAATAACTAATTAAACTGGGTGTGATAGTGAATGCCTGTAATCCCAGCACTTGACAGGCAGAGACAAAGATTACCCTGAGTTCAAGGCCAGCCTGGGTTACACAGTAGATTGAAACCAGCCTGGGCCACATAGTGAGACACTGTATCAAAACCAAAATTAAGTAACTAAAATAAAATAGCTAATTAAAAGTAAAATTTCTTACTTTTGTTAAAAAACTGAGGAATACTTTTTTTCCCCCCTTGGGGGCAAGAGAAAAGATTTTTGGAAGAATATTTTCTAATCTTTTGTGAGAGTCACTGTTTTCTCCTATAATCCTGAAGCACTTGGTTTATCTCTTTTATCCCTACAGCGGTCCTCTGAGCAAATCCTATATATTCAACACAGATGGATTTCTTCCTGTCTTCCAAATGCATGCAGGCCGTTTTGCTCACTTTCTGCTTCTTTCCATCCTGTGGGCTAAATTCCTGCATACCTCCTCCAGGATTGGCCTTTGACCATCTTTGCAAGGGAGGGCCTTATCTCCTGCTCCTCACCTTTTGTTAAATACCCCTGTTTATTTCCTTTGTAGCATCAGCCATCACCAGAGATCACCTGCTTTTTGGTTCCCCTGATTGTCCCTGTATTCCTTCCTTGTATTGCACATTACTGACTGTCTTGGCCTTTTTCTCCATGCTTGTCACTGTAAGATCATCTAACCTACAGGTCACTCACTTGACTAATAAATGAATAATAAGTTGATAGTTTAAGCTACAAAATACATGTGTCATCTGTTGAGGTGTAACACATATATTGCAAAAGGTGTTGAGGTGTGGTAGGGATATGAAAAGCTACTTGTTCACTTTCACAGTGAGAACGGGGGTCTGGAGTGAAGTTAGTCTCCTAGTGAAGCCAATTACATTGATAAAGCCAGGTTTCATTTCTCCCCAGCTGTGAAAGGACTAATGGATCTTCCGGTATATGTGTTTTTCCCCAAGCATCTTCTGTCTATTGTATAACAGATGAAATGAAGAGAATTATTTTAATAGCTGCTAATGTTTTCAAGCAAAAGTAAAACATGCCTTTCCCTGAGAGCCTGCCAGGGTTTCTGACTCACTCTGCCAGTCAGTGTGGAGAGGAAATAAAATTTAGCTCTGCAATTTCAGCAGCCTTGCAAAAGTTTGGAAACAAAGCAGTGTTTCAGTTTATAGTACGAGAATTTATGTGGTGGCATTCAATATATAAATTACATACATTTACAAATCCAGGGAAACTTTTATACTCCCTTCTCAGACCACTGTGTATCCTTATTTTTTTATTTATTGTTAATTATAATTCTCCCTATTTATCTTGTGCTGTGAGCTAATCTCCAACAATAGTCTACTACTTCCTTTTCTTTCTTTGTGATGTCTTGGTTTTTGCTGCACTTAATGCCTATATTGCCAATTTTACTTCAAAGTTTGGTCCAAATCCTGTGTCTTCTATGAGTTGTTATAAATCTCATTTCTTTTTATTTTTCACTTTTGTAGTTATTCATTTGCTGTATAGCACTTTTATTCTTTTTAAAACATCTATGCGTATCTCATAAAAATTTAAAATTCTCTACAGAAGAAAACATTCCATATATTTCTTTTTCAACCCTCAGAGCTCCTAGAACCGTCTGAGTCCATCATGAGTGGGTGCTCAAGAAATACTTACTGAACTGAAATGCATTATAAAAGGGAATGGAAAGATTGGAAAAATCAAACCCTCCAGTGTTAGCAGAGCTCAATTAAGTCTATGTTTTTAAGCTTCTTGCCCACTCAGTTTTTGAAGAGAGTTTTAAAACAGCAAGCTAGACTTTTATATCCTTTTCTTCTTTTTAGAATTGGAGGTATCTGTAAAACTGACAATAGGGCAATGGCAACAGGCTGTTATAAGAAGACCCCACCTCTAAATGGCACACTCAGCTACTAAACTCACCAGTGGGTGAATCCATGAAGGACAGTGTCCCTACAATCCAGTCATCCTTTAAAAGCCACAATTCTGAATGTGAGGTTTTTGGGGGACATTCTCGATCTAAACCGTAGCAATGTCCATTCTTTTTTTGTTTTGTTTTGTTTTGGTACCTGGGATCGAACTCAGGTCTTTGTGCTTGTGAAGCAGGCCCTGGAACCACTGAGCTACATCCCTGACCCACAATATTCATTCTTTGAAGCTGGTTTCCTAGCATCCTTGAGTGGATGCTGGAAGTACTACTTGAAATACAACATTTTTGTTTAAGTAATTTATGCACAGGTGTGTCAAAGGAGACCTTGGGTAATTTCTTTCTACCATTTTGCTTGCAGCATTAAGAATCCTGTTTGCTTGTTCTAAATTTAATCAAGTAGAGAAGAGTCTATTCCAGAGGAAGAAACTTTATAAGAGTTAGAACAAGTTTACATTAGTAAGCATTGTCATGCTGATAAAGTACCTGATATATTTGACTTAGTAAAAAATAAGTTATTTCTGTCTATTAAATTTTCTTGATAAACCAAGTTATTCTTTATTTGTTATGGCTTGACATTTGATTGAGACCAAAAATCCATTTAAGATATATTATTTACTAGTTTACTTTTCTAAGCAGAGCATGGTGATCATTATATCACCATTTTATGAATGGCCAAGAGTCATCAGAATTAATAATTATTACATGATGCTGTCATATAGAAGTAGTATTTACAGTGTGAAGAGTGCAGAAATTTCTTAGTAAATCATTATTGTAATACAATGAGGGACCCAATATTCTTTTGACATAATATGCAAGAATGCCATTTGATAAGTGAAAAGCTGAAAGGTTGAAAGATTAAAGCCTGGAGTTAATCTTGAGGGGTCAACAACTTACACTTGCCTCGTGAAACACAAACTCATACTTTCTCTTGTTTAGAGTGCCTTGGAGATAGCTCCACCTTCCTTCTTAAAACTGAAGTGAATGATTTGAAGAACAGCTTCCCTCAGATAAAGATGGTTCTAGCTTTTGCATGGTTTTCAGTATTGGTTATGTCCAAATGTAGCATTCTGTGCTAATAGTCAGGGCTTTGCAGAGTTGCAACAAAGGTTTTGTGTTATTCCTGAAGGTCCTTGTATTACCCATCAGTCATTTTCCTGCATGTCAGTGGTAGCAATACTTACATATGGTGATGGAATCTTGTGAGTAACAAGTATTTCTTTCCAAAACAAAGGACATGGCTCTGATGTGCATGTCCTTTCAACGATTGTGAATTGATTCCCCATCTACCAATAAAACTGAACATTTTAAACAGTGATGAACAGCTAGATCTGTTATGATGTTGTCGCAACAGACTTGCTGTAGGACTCAAACTATTTCTCCAGGGTAAATTTCAACTTTCAGAATATTTTCATGATTCGATGCATGTATCCAACTGCTAAACATAGCATTCACACTCTCAGCACACTTATTAATAAGAGAGGAGCATTGGTTTCCTTTCCCTATTCTATTTCTCTTTATATCGCTGATTGCTGATCTGATTTAGTGTCAAGACTTTTCTGGAGCATAAAGCAGCTCTCTCTTTGTACTTAATGGAAGATTATTTTAGGAAAACGGAAATAACAACTTGATTAGAAGCAACTGTAACCTGACAAGTAGCTTTTGGTTAGTCATCACACTCCAATTTGGTCTTTGTTAAATATCTGGAATCCTTTGCATTTCTCATTTCCTTAAAAGATGTATCTTGCTAACAGAATTAAAACATGTCTTTGTGAAGGCATGTTCTGAGGTGTTAACTTCTAATAGCTTTTTCTCAGAAGCCCATGCCCTCTTAACTTGGAGACAGATAAAACCCTAGCGTCTACTTCATTTTCTGTAATTCATTTTTCCCCTTCTTGTAGAGAGAAATATTAGAAAATACTTGGCAATACATTAGTGACACAAGACATATAAAAATGTAGGTTCCTGAAATGTTAGAGAGAGATGGAAATCATCTACTTTTGGGAACTGCCTAACAGAATTTAGTTGGTACATTAGTTATCCAAATTACCTCTGGCTTTTATTGCACAGACAATATACAGCTGAATTGTTAAATGAAGTGCACTTTTTTTTCCATGAGGAGGATTGGACATTTAATCAGGTCAATAATTATTCACACATTAGCACAGTCTTCTTCTTAAAGTGTAACGGTGACTCATTGGCTATATAGTCATTATTACTGATTAGCAGGAAATTATTTTTGCGCATCAGTGGTTCAGGTGAAAACAGCTAAATTTATTATGCTGAGTTATTTAACAGTTGGATCACGTGAGAACTCTGTGATTGAATCTTTCTACAGGTACCAAAAGATAACTACTAAGAAGCTGCATGGAAGAGTAACTACTACAGTTGAATTTTGCTGCTAATATGTAGAACTTTTGATGTTTGCTTCAATGGACATTTATAATGTGCTTCCTCGGTAAAGCTTCCTCCTAGATGATTTTATATATATATAT
>NW_022900936.1:49486490-49511615 GCF_012274545.1 Fukomys damarensis | reverse complement strand
ATATATATATTATATATAATATATATGCAAAAAAGCAACTAACAAAAAAAGTAGTAGGTTTAAACCATAGCAAATATGCATAAAAAAGAGAAGCAAGAAGTAGAGGAAAGATGGATGAGAGCGATACAATTCACCTTGTTTGAATTTTTCATGAGATGATATTAAATAAAATATTTAAAATCCTCTGTCTTGCACAACTAATTTTTAATGTTATAAATGGAGGGAAATTTCTTCAGTTTATTTCAATCACTTCAGAAAATATTTCAAGAAGAAAATTTGGAAATTTTTATTATAATTTGTCCCTTTTGAATGTGGGTGTATTCGCATTAAAGTTGACATATTTTCTCCATGTTGATCGTTACTGTGATTTTGCTTTATCTCTACCACCTTCTAATCCACAAACGCAGAATAGGATTAGTTTGAAAATAATCAAAACAAGGTATAATTTTATCTGTAACCATTTCAGCAGTATGACTAAATGTTAGGGATTTTTCTTAAATGTAGCCACACTTTTATTATTATGCCTAAAAGCATTAGAAATAATGCATTAATATTCAGAAGTATCAAATTCATGTTCACATTTCTTTACTCATATAATAGCTTGCTTATAGTTGGTTTTTTTTTTGGTCTGGATTCAAATAAAATCATATATTGCCTTAATTTTTGCATATACTTTAGGTACAAATTTATTTATTGAAAAACCAGACTTTGTCTTAAAAACATTGTGTGGGTTTTTTTTTTTCTCATTTGAAATTATTTTTCATTATTGACTAAGTCGGGGATTAAATTTATGGTAGGTCTTATTTGCTTCTGAATTTTGAAGAAAATAACCTTTCTACGTTCATACAATCATGTACTTATATGGTTCAAAATGCATCTAGAAAGTTAATTTATTCAGAATAATCTAACCTCTCTGACAAGTTCCTCAATCTTGTTTATCTCTCCATTGTAAATAAGAAATTTCATTAATTTGCTATGATATATGCTCTTATTCTCTTTTGAAAATAAGCAGATATATAGATATATATGTATTTATGTATATCTCTATATATAATGACATAGATATTAGCCTTTCTTCTTCTGCTAAACATTAAATCTGTGCATAATTTGAGATCCAACCAGGGTCTTTTTATTTCTTTTTTTGTACCAGGGATTGAATTTAGGTCCTAGCACTTGCAAGGCAGACAGCAGAACCACTGAGCTAAATCCCAGCCCTAATATGTGCATATTTTATTGTGAGTTCACTCTAGTTTATTCATTTAGTTTCTTATAGGTCAGGGTGTGTTAGCTTGTAATTTTTAGTCATTACAAATTGTTTTAATGAATACTTTTGTGTAAAATTTCACCAATATTTTTACTATTACGTTTTTAGAGCAAATTTTTAGAATTTAGATTTCTGGGTCAAAGAATAAGAACTTATGTAATTCTGCTACACACTCGCAAATTCTTTTCCACCATTTGCACTTCCTTACTGCAGTAAACATAGTTTGTTTGTTTGTTTGTTTGCTTGTTATTTTGAGACAGGGTCTCACTACATAGTTGAGACTGACCTGGAACTCACTATGTAGCCCAGGCTGTTCTCAAACTCATAGCGATCTTACTGCCTCAGCCTCCTGAGTTCTGGGCTTACAGGCATGTGCCAACACTCCCCACTAAGCATAGTTATTTACCCGTAGTTTTCTCTATAGATTATATTATCAATCTCTGGATATTTGTACTGATAAGTGAAAAATAATTTTAGTACAGTGTTATTTGCACCTTTCTTATTAAAATGTTTATTTTTTATTATTAGTGGGATGTTGTTTTTATTTTTGGTGCACTATACGACAATATGTTAAACTGTTTTTCTAGACAATTGTTTGGTAGATTGTTCTGCTCTTTTAAAACAAATATGTTGTGTATTAAGAATAGGGACAGGCTGCACAAACGACTATGCTTCTTCACTCCTTCCTGGATCTTCCCAGTTATTTGCAGCTCTTCTTATGACATGTTGGAGTTTTTCCCTCCAACTGACCAATCTCAAAGTTAGAGAAGGAGTATTTAGCAGAAATATTCTCTTCCCAGTTTCAAGCCTTGGCCTCCAGAGACCTTGGGTTCTTCTGTTACCGGGAACACCACCAGGTGAAGCGGCTTTTGAGCCTGCGAGAGGATGAGAGTGCATGTGGAGCACAGATGATTGTCATTAGGCATGTCACCAGATCTGGCAACACAGGCAATCTGGCAGACACCACAAGGCCCAAAACTTCAACCTCAGAGCCAGGAGCTAAATAATTAATTTGTTTTAAGGCTCTAAGTTTTGGGGTATTTAATTAAACAGCCCAAATTTGAACAAATATTAGATCTTCTTTCACTTTCCTCAGTTCACGAGTAATCTTTATTAACGGCTACATGGCTACACGGGTTGTCCGTCCCCCCCATGGGTTTCTACTTTATTTTCAATTTGTTTTTTCCTTTTGTTTTTACACCTCTTTGCCATTTTTATTCCAAATGTAAGATTGATTTTAAATAATAGCAATCACATTAAACCATGATTTTATACTCTTCATTTTTAATTAATCTCTGTCACAAACATTTTCATATGTATTATGTTGTGCTTGTAATTATACATTTTAATTAAAAAATCTTATTATATCCTTATATTTATCATGATTTGTTAATTATTTTTTCTTGTTACATGCTTATTTTAAGTTTGTTGCTACTATAGATAATTCTATAATGAATAGCATTTCTGTATTTGTTTCTTGATGATAAATTACCATGAATGGAATTACTGTCAAAACATGTAAAAAATCCTTATAGTTCTTGCTAGATTTTGACATATAATTTTTCCAAATAATACAGTTTATAATGCCACCAGCAGAAAGTACTGTGCTCTTCCTTGTTATATGTTCCTTTTTTTTGTTCAGATTAAGTAAGCTTCTTTCCACATTAAACACATCCACAGATATCTGTCTAGCTTCTATTTATCTATCTATCTATCTATCTATCTATCTATCTATCTATCATCTCTGTATCAGTCTTGATTCAAAGTCATGTCAATCACTATTAATAAATTACCTTTATTGGAAAGCCATATTTATTAATATTTTGTCATGTTAATTGTCATTTTTTGTTATTATTGTTATTTAGTTTTCTTATTATCTCTGGCTAAATAGTACCACTCATCAGTATTTCTCAGTCTTATTTTTCACTAACTCAAATCTACTAAATTACGTATTTAGTATTTTTTTCTTAGAATGTTCCTCACCAAAATTGACTTATTAAATCTTGAGCATCAATCTTGTCTGTTCACTCTTTAGGCTACATTTCTCTTTACTGTTCTCTAGAACATTTTCCTTACTTCTGTCCTATGACAGATTCAGTTCTATGTGGATGTCATTTTATTTTTTAAAATTCTTTTTTTTCATTAAGTTTATTCATACAGTTTAGGTATACAATAGGGTTATATTCATCATTAGGATCTTGTACCTTTACATGATGTTACTTGGTTCTTATTTTTCCCCATTCACTTGCCCTCCCTTCACCCACTATTTACAAAGACTTTGTTTCCATATTTTTCCATTTCTGTTATTTTTTCTTTCCCCTTCTTTCCTTTCTCCCATCCCTCCCACTTCCCCTGCTGCTTTAGATGTTCTCTTCCTATTTCATGATATCAATTATACATTTCAATCCTTATTTATGCTTTTAATCTTTCACACCAGAGAAACTATTCAGTATTTTCACATGTGTGTCCTATTTATTTCACTTGAGTATAATCTCAATGTGCATCCACTTAGGTACACAGTCTCTAGTTTCTCATTCTTTATGTCTGAGTACTATTCCATTTTATTAAAAAAAATAAAACAGAAACACCTTCTTTATCCAGTCTCCAGTTGGTGGACAATTGGGCTGTTTACAAGTTTTAACTATTACAAATTATGCCACTATAAACATGGTGACAATATATCACTGTGATATGATTCTTTTAATGCTGGTGGGAAGTTACACAGCAGAGGAATAGCTGGTTCCAAGGGGACTTCCAATCCTAGATGTTTGAGGTGTCTCCATATTGATTTCCACAGTGGTTATACCAGTCTGCATTCCCACCAAAAATGAAGAAGGGTTCCTTTGTCCCCACTAGCATTTGTTATTGGTTGATTTCTTGATAGCAGCCATTCTTTCTGAGGTGAGGTGAACTCAGTGTTGTTTTCATCTGCATCTCTTCATTGACCAGTGATGTTGAACTTTTTTAATATGTTTATTTGTTGCATTTACTTATTGTCTGAGAAAAGTCTATTCATTACAAATGTGCATATTTTAATTGTATCTTTATATAAGATGGCTCTGATTGTTTTTTAAGTTAATTATATATGCTAGATAGTAGACTTTTGTCTGAGGAACATCTGGTGAAAATTTTTCCCCACATTATAGGTTGTCTCTTAGCTCTGTTGGTGGTTTCTCTTGCAGTGCCGAAGCTTTTCAAAAAGATGAGATCCCACTTGTTGATTCTTTGTGTTAGTTCCCATGCTACTGAGGATTAATTCATAAAGTCTTTTCCTATGCCAATGTCTTTGACAGTTCTAACTTATCATCCAGAAAGTTTAGTGTTTCTGTCTTAATATTTAGAGCTTTAATCCATATTGATTTTACTTTAGTGAATGGTGAAAGGTAGAGGCTAGTTTTAATCTTTGGCAGGTTGAAATCCAGTTTTTCTGACATAATTTATTGAAGAGGCTATCTTTCTTCCAGTGAGGATGGTTGGCTCCTACGTCAAAGATGAGGTAGCTGACTATATCTGGAGTTTGTTTCTGCATCTTCTAATCTACTCCACTGATACTCAGGTCTGTTTTTTTGTCAGTACCATGCTGAATTTATCACAGTGGCTTGGTAGTATAGTTTCAAGTTGGGGATTGTGATACCCCTTGCCATGACTCTGTTGCCTAGAGTGGCTTTTGCTATTCTAGGTCTCTTCTGGTTCCAAATAAATTTTTGGTTTCTTCCTTTTAGTTCTGTGAAGTATAGTGTTGGGATTTCAATTGACATTGCATTGAATCTGTATAGCAGTTTTGGTAGTATGGCCATTTTCACTATGTTGATTCTTCCTACACAGGAGCAGGGGACAGCTTTCCATTTTTTTATATCCTCTTCGATCTCTTTTTTTCAGAGTGCTGTAGTTTTCCGTGTAGAGGTCTTTTGCTTCTTTTGTTAGACTGATTCCCAGATACTTCATTTTTTTGGGTGCTATTGTGAAAGGAATTGTTTCCCTAATTTCTTTCTCAGTGAGTCTGTTATTTGTGTACAAGAAGGCTGTTGATTTTTGGGTGTTGACCTGTATCCAGCTACTCTGCTAAAAGTGTCAATTAAGTCTAGAAGTCTTTTGGTGGAGTTTTTTGGTGTAGAGTATCATATCATCAGCAAATAATAACAGTTTAACTTTTTCCTTTCCTATATTTATTGCTTTAATTTTTTTCTGTTGTCTAATTGCTATGGCTAATGTTTCCAGAACTATATCGAAGAGGAGTGGTGATAGTGGGCATCCTTGTCTTGTTCCTGATTTTAACGTGAAGGTTTTCAGTTTTTGGCCATTTAATATGGTGCTGGCTGTTGGTTTATCATAGATAGCTTTTATTAAATTGAGACATAGACCATGTATTCCAATTTTTTGCAGGGTTTTTATCATGAATGGGTGTTGAATTTTGTCAAATGCTTTTCTGCATCTATCGAGAGGATCATGTGGTTCTTGTCCTTGACTTTGTTAATATAGTGTGTTACATTTATTGATTTGCGTATGTTGAACCATCCTTGCATCCCTGGAATAAATCCGAGTTGGTCAGTATGTATGATCTTCTTGGTGATCCTCTATATTCTGTTTGCTAGTATCTTATTGAGGACTTTTGCATCTATATTCATTAAGGAGATTGGCCTGTAGTTCTCTTTTTTAGTTACATCTTTCCCAGGTTTGGGAGCTAAAGTGATATTTGCTGCCAGGAATGAATTTGGAAGTATTGCTTCTCTTTCAATTTCATTGAAAATTCTGAAGAGTAGTGGCAGTAGATCTTCTCTAAATGTCTTGTAACATTCAGCAGTGAATCCATCAGGACCTGGGCTTTTCTTTGTTGGTAAGTTTTCAATTACATTTCAATTTCACTGATTGTGATTGGGGTGTTCAAACTGTTTTTATCTTCTTTGTTCAACTTAGTTAATTCATACATATCTAGAAATCTGTCCATTTCTTCTGTGTTTTCCATTTTATTAGAGTACAGGTTCTCATAGTATGTATTAATGATCCTCTGGATTTCTGTGGGATCTGTTGTGACTTCACCTTTTTCATTCCTGATTGCATGAATCTGAGCCTTTTCTTTCCTTTTTTTGGTAAGGTTTGCTGAGGGTTTATCAATTTTATTTATTCTTTCAAAAAACCAACTCTTTGTTTCATTTATTTTTTGCATCATTTTCTTAGTTTTCATTGCATTGATTTCTGCTCTAATCTTTATAATTTCCTCTCTTGTTCGAGCTTTGGGTTTTTCTTGCTCTTGTTTTTCTAGGAGTAACAGACTATCTTTCATATAATAGCACACATATTAGTTGCTCTTTCCTTTTTCTAATCTGTAATATTGATTTAAAACTTAAAGATAAAAATGATTGCAGTTGCCTTGTCAACTCAATAACAGGAACAACAGTCTTACTTCATTTATTAAAAAATACCATCTTCCTCCTGCATACTTTACTATCTCTGAAATTGGAAAACATCTACAATAATGGCATACAATGATTTAATTGGAAATTCCTCCCTTCTTTTGTTACTCCCTCCCCCATCCTTCTCCTTGGATCATAACATTTATGATATGACTTAGAACCAATACAGTCATGTGTTTGATTAAAATAACATGCCTATAATTTATAAACCACTTAATTTGTCAATGTATAAGAGCTTTTATCTATTTTACAGATGAAACTGAAACCCCAAAATTGAACAACTGACTCAAAGTTATGCACTGGTATATGCTGGCATTTGAATTGATATTAACATAGTCCAAAGTTAATTTCACTGTGAGAAGTTTATTTGGACAGAGCCCTATAGTTATAGGAATATAATTCTAATTATTTTAGGCTGTATATTAGAAATAACTGAATGAAGATAAGGTGATTTTCTCTAGGTAATGATTTCAGAAATTTGCAGACCTAACAATGTTCTATGGCAATATAATTTTTCTAATAGTTTTAGTAACAAACACTGCAGAGATATATAAAGAAACAATCATAAAGTGGAATTACCCTCCACCCCAGTATGGAAAGATTCTGCCTTTTAGCATTTATCCTTCAGATTTTCAAACGAGACTGAAAAATAAGAACTATTAATATAATCCTTCTGTTGGTCAGCTTTCCCATTGCTGGAACAAAAAAATACAACTTAAAGGAGGAAGGGTTTTTTGGCCCACAGTTACAGATGTTTCTGCCCATGGTGGCTGGCTCCAAAGCAGCCATATCATGGTGAAAGGGCATGGTGAAGCAAAGCTGTGGCAGCTGAGTGACAGAGCTGAGGGGAGAGAACATCCTTGAATGACAAGTCTCCAGTGACTGACTCATCTCGTCAAGTGAGCCCCACCTTCTAACAGTGCTTCTAGCTATGGGTTAGTTCATTGATAAATACAACATGCTCCAAGACCCATTACCTATCCAAGAGCTCTGAATCCCAGCAGGGTGAAAGTTAAGATTCACTGTCACAGTTATCTCTAAAAAATTAAGAATTCATTTGAAGCTGAAGAGGAAACTATTTCTCGAAAATATCTCTTCTAGCCTGTGCCCTGCTACCTTTCTTCGTACAGGAAGAATTTCAATAGATAACATATAGAAAAACTTTAAAAATACACACTATGTACTAGGAACCCATCATATTTTAACTCATTTTACTATGATTACAAATTGCATGGTGAAAATTACCTTTGTTTTCATTTTACGAAGGATGTTATAATAATGTAAAGAGGTCAAGCAACTTATTAAAGGCAAGAAAGCCAGACAATTGAAGGCTATTTGGCAATGAAAGTATGGGTTACTGAAACCTTTACATCTAAAGTCCTGGCTGATTAGAGATACTATCCAATGGGTAATAGAAGATTAGCAAGGTACAACTTATCATGATAAATTATACATATGAGACCAATAGAAGTTTCCATGTTTTTATCTATATATTTAAATTGTATATTTATATTTTATGTGCTCATTTGAAATTATATATATTAATTATACATTTTATTTGTCCATTACCTTCCTTTCTTTATGTGATATACATGATATTGCTAATTTACTTTATAATTTAAATATTTTGTATTGATCAGAATAATTTGCTACCTAAAATTAAACAGTGGAAGCATTACTGAATTCGGGGAGAAATTAATGCAGCCTATGATGAATACACTGTCTATTTGGACTATTTCTCAGATTAGGAAGAGTAAAACATTTTCTTTTAAGGCTATAAGTGTACAGTGCCATGCAGTGATACTAAGTTGTTTATTGTTGCATAGTAGTTAAAGTGTGAGTGTCATGGAGCATATGATAACTGAGAACAAAAAGAGTGGGTTGTACTTATTACCTATCTATTGCCATTCAGTTTAAAATTCACGATATTTTCTGCCCTAGAAAATTGAATCTGAGCCCTTGTCAAAAGGTAAAATGCTAAGATTAGTCAGTAGAAAGTGATAGACAATGTGTGAGGGAAAAGTTTTGTTTTCTGATGTGGAGGGAGTAGTCAGTAGCCTCCCACAGCATGAGCAGTGTCTCACTGGCTTTGTTCTTGACTTTTCACCAACCCTTATCTTCTGCAGTGAATGGCAGCCAGCCACATCCAGCTTCCGATTGGGTAGGTGTTGTAGTGATAAGTAGCTTTCTGCGAACAAAGTTCAAGGCTTTCTAGGACACAGATTCCCAAAGAGTTGTGCAAGGCAGGCATCGTGTACCATTCAATAAGTCATGCGTGTGTTCTGTAATACAGGTGTCTCAGTCCTACAGGTAAGGACAAAAATTCATCCTAGGTGTTCTCGCTCAGCCTCTGGGGTAGTAACTATTCATACATCTGACATCACTTAGATTTAGAATGTTCATTGCTTATTATTAAATCTTCCCTTATTCTGATCTCACATAAAAGTTAATTCATTAAAGTGAAATATAATCAAATTTCTATATGGTTTCTCTCTCTTAATTAGATTCAAGATTGTTTGATTTCAATCTCATACTTTTGGAGCACTTTCCTGAATCATCACTATTCCTTGATCATTAACACAGACAATTTAAAACTGATAATAATTTTGAGTTGGGTATTACAAAAGGTAAGTAATTAATACTTAATATAGAACTATAGAATTTCAGTGTAGCAAAGAACATTAGAAATAATTAAATCCATCTTGTTTTTCAAATGTTAGATAGACTGAAATAACAGTAAGAAGATTGAAATTTCTCTTTTGTCCATTTTATATCACTATTGACTATCAAAGTAAATATTTAATAAATGTGAATTAAATTGAAATAAATAAATCTATTTGATAAATATTTATTTAGAAGTGGGCTTATAGTTACAGACTGAGTGAAAATTGAGGTAGACATAGAAAAGACATTGAGTTTTTGTCCTCAAGAGATATTTTCAGGCAAGTACAAATTTAAATTTGAATCAAATCTTTGGTTAAAATATGACCTTGTTACTTTTCACATTCTCTCCATGCTGAGTTGTTGGTTGAAGTAAGAAATTTGGTTCTCTTTGTTTACTCTAGATACTGGTGTTTTCATAGGAAAGAAGACAATGTGTGTATGTTTAAAGTTAAATTATTTTCACTCTGACATACTTATTAGAGCCTGAATCTTTTGAAGTATGTTCTTTTAAATTACTTCTAAATTCTCAACTTTGAAAGCACATAAATTATCATTTATAATTGTACTTTTTACTTTATAGCGACATTATTTTTGTGCAAGAACCCTACACTCTTTTTAGATTTTAATTCATCAGAAATTTTCTTACTTAATTTCTCTGGGTGATAAATGACATAAAGGAAGGCCATACTACAGTTGAGTTAGACCTTGAATATCCTCAAGTATTTAGTTTATGGGATTCAATAAGTCTTGGGTGAAATGGTTTATGAATTCTGATAATCTTTAAATATTTAATGGAGATTGCTCCTTAGAATATCTTTATGAAAATACCTCTTTGACAATATAGTTTTCAATAATCTATAATATTAGTAGCTTAATATTTGTTCATTACTCCTCTCCTTTTGGAAGAGATTTTAGGATATGATTTAAAACTATAAGTTATATTTCAGACAAGTTTAAGTTGAAAGTCTTTTGAATTCTGAGCACAGAATTGGAGGTATTATAATTTTGCTATATATATTTAAGTGATTGCATCATCTTCAATTTCATATAAATGTCTTACACCTTGCAATTGGGAAGAACTGTGTATCACACATTTTACAAACCTTGGAATAAAATCTACGTTTGCAATATATAATCACAGCAATAGATATGGAAGTGCAGTATTTATTTTAAAAATATATAGTCACAGTAAATATGTTGCACACAAATTGTTTTTGTTTTTTGTTTTTTTTTTTTGGTACCGAGCATTGAACTCGGGTCCTTGTGCTTGCAAGGCAGGCCACCAAACCGCTGAGCTAAATCCCCGGCCACACACATAATTATTTATTGAAATGTTTTATAAAATATTTGTTTTATAATATTTATTAGAAAATAGCCAAAATGAAACAAATTAGTAGTGAACTGGATCTTTTAATTCCATTTCATAATTTTGAAATAAATTTGGAAAAAAAAACCCTGAAAGTCATTTTTGCTCTAAAAGCAAATAAAATCACTGATTGAAAACAACTCACTTTTGATGACCCTTTACATTTTACTTGTTATGAACCACTGACTTTGTGTCTAGGATGATCGTGTTTGCATTTACATCAGTGCTTAAATTACTGACTTGAATTTAGTATGCAAGACATTTTAAATATGTTTGGAATTATCACCTATTAAATTGCTTAAATTGCTTAAATTTGCTTAAATGATCAGTGCTTAAATTACTGACTTGAATTTAGTATGCAAGACATTTTAAATATGTTTGGAATTATCACCTAGCCTGCATCCTTTGGCTTCCTCTGCCTTGTATTTTTTTGTTGTTATTATTCATTTATTGCTGATAATTCAGTTTGAAACCAATTTCCCCTGAAACACACTTACCCTTACATGTTCAGAGATTTTGTGACTTGTAAAAGGCACAAATTCTCCCTGACTGTGAGAGGAAGGATTTGCTCCTTGACTTTCATTGGCCTCTCCTGAGATTTCTCTTTTTGTGATGACACTTTAAGAATGTTTACTGTTTTACAAAGTAATTTTAAAAGTGCCAGGAGGAAAACATTTTGTTTTAAATATTATTTTGGGGGGGGGCATATCTGGAATTGAACTCAGGACCTTTCAATTGTGAGGCAGGCATGGCACCACTGAGCTAAATCCATGGCTGGAAAACATTTTTGAAAAAGCCCTAAAATGTGCTAGTCTATAAACAAAACATAAATCTTTATGTGGTTGTACTTATTCTATGCATTTGAGGAAATAATTAGGATTGGAGATTATAAAAATTAGTAACAGTTTTTGTGTTATGTTGTACAAGAGAAGGTTTTCATTTGCAATGAATTCAGAAACCTGACTTTTGGTAGTTTTATCACATACGTGGCACTTTTTAATTGCTAATGAAAATGGGTTTCCAAGTAACTGTGCAGTTTATGAAGGAGGTGTGCTGTTCCAAAATGACATGGAAACATTTAATCACATTATATGTACTCTCTGGAAGGAAACAGGTCAGGGCCCCTCCTGGCCTATTCCATTTTCTACCATCAATAACATTTCTCTTTCCTACAATAATTTCATGGAAGGATCACACAGGGAGGAACAGACCTGTCTAATAACATTGCTTCATTTAGTAAATTGAAATTTAAAAAAAGCTGAAGTCTTTCGTATTCTCCAGCATGGTAATTGCTAAATATGAAATCCATAAAATGAACAGTGAAAAATCAAATGTGATTATATAAATACTTTATGAAATATCCATCACTCAGCCATAAAAGTAAAACAGTATTTTGATTTTAGTGCACCAAGTGATGAAAAAGACCTTCAAGTTCTTTCGATCAATTAACTCCTTCCCAATTTCTACAATGGAGGTTTAGCCACCAATGTGACCTTCAAGTTGCCAATGTGTCTCACTCGCTGTAGATAACCCTTTGAGAGAACACGTTAATTCCCCTCTGAAAGGTTAGATTCAATAAGTCCTAACCTTTCTCACACTAGCACATCTAACATTCAGTAGAGATGGTAAGTTTTATTTTTTGCATGAGCAATAATGGTAGGCTGACTCCCTAACCCAGTTTTACTGCTTTAATACTATAAAAGTGTTGACCAATAGGCATACAGAGGCACAAATTACTGGAAGGAGGTGAGAAGATGTTTATTTTCCATATTTTCATATTTCATAATAATAATATCTGTGACTAATATTTAGATTTGAAAGCCCTTTAAAAAATAAGAAACATTACTGATTATTTCTGGCTTAAGAGTTTGCAAGTAGTTAAGGTACTATGTAAGTAAAAATTAAATGGAATGTAAATGTACCTCTTCAAATGATAAAAGTTTAATGGTTTCTATGCAACAGTTGAAATATATTGTTTGAGGCTATGGCTATGCTCTGTATTTATATAATGGTAATATTACATCCTCAGTGAATATTTCAGCTATTTGACTCCTGGTGTGTGTGTGTGTGTGTGTGTGTGTGTGTGTTGGGGGGGTGCTGGGTATGATCCTCGGACCTTGCGTCTACAAGGTGAGGGCTTTACCACTAAGGTGTATCCCCAGCCCAAGGAATGAGCATCATTTATTAAAGTTTACCTAGAAATACTAGTTAGCAATTAGATTTTTTCTCAGGGACAGAATCATACCTAGACTATAATTCTGGCTTAAGACTTTTGCACAGTTATTTTAAAGTTGTAATGATGCAGGCAAACAAAAATTACGTGTATGGTTGAGATGGAGAGTTCTAAAAAGCAAGGGAATATTTTAAAATAGAGTTTAATGGTTTACTAGATATAGATAAAAAGAGCTAGCCAATAAATGTTAAGAAACAGCAATAATAATGAATACAGGTTTTAAAAAATTATTACATATTTATTTTCTAGCATACACATAGTGCATAATAAGTTTAACACAATATATTGTTTTTCATTATTGATTCACAGTGGGAATTATCATTTCACTGCAAAATAAAATTTTGTTTTTAAGACATATGTTCAGAATGATGCATTTTTCTAAATTTGCTTTTCATCAGAGATTAATTTCATACTTAGTTAAATGTGACAGTAAAAACCAAAAACAAATGTATATTTGCTGGCTTTCTATGAAATCTGCAATTTTTAGAAGTTGAATGAATTTAGAGTTCTTCTAGTCCAGTATCTCTCCTTACAGATGAGGATCTCTATGTCCATAGCATGTTTGAGTCTCATAAAAGCTCCCTGGGGGCCAAATTGGGAAAGAGAAATAGGGTTGTTGTTGCACCACGATGTTGTTTTCTGTCAAGGTGAATGTTTTCCCCTTTATTATATTTACCTTAAGAACTTTTGTATAGTATAACTCATGGAAAGGATACCTTTATCCTAACAATATTTTAAGTATCTATTTCTAATGTATAAGGCTAATGTTTATAAATATGCCCATTATCAGTTTTAGGTGAAATTATCTTTAATATCATAATTTTGAAAAGAAAGTATTTCCAAAACAATGTCTTTTAATTATAAAAGTTTAGAAACAGATTGTCTTAGCAACACAGAGCAAACATCACTCTGTGACTACACCAAATGAGAAACTGGGAATACTGACATGGTCTTCTAAGCACCCCTTGAAATTTTTTAAATGACTTTGGATAAAACCCTTAAACTATTAGCACTTATGTTTTTTTTTTTTTATTGAGGCGAAGTGATAATGGCTGTCTTATGGCTATTAACCTTTGACCAATATGCTGTGCACACATCAATTCCTTTTTATTGAAATATTAACCTCTTTGATGTGTCTGTATTCATAATGGGGCTGAATATTTTTTAATTTCTTCCCAGTGGGGCTACAGAAAAAAGACTCAAACATAGATGAAAATTAAACCTTGGATTGGAATTTTGGTTATTGCTGTGAATTTTTCTTAAGGATCATTTGACCAATGCAGCTAGCAGAGGTTAGTCTAGTGAAATTATGAGAACTTGTTAAGTCCCTGAGGTACCCTAACCTGCGGCATCAGCACCACATGACATCTTGTTAGAAAGCAAATTTGTGGCCCGTTCCTTAAAATGTGCTCACTCAGAAACTTGGCGGTTAAGGCCCCGTTGCCTGAATTTAACAAGTTGTATAGGTATTTTGATGTGTGCTAACAATTACGAATCACTAGTATAAATTAAAACAAATATATAAACAAAAATTAGAGTAGACTCATAGAACCCAATCTCAGACTTTCAACATAATTTGCAGTGCATTATATGTATATATATTTTAAATATTCATCTAGGAAGAAGAACACATTGTGATAAACGCACATGCATTCGTATCCTAACTTTAATGTATCAGAAAAAATGTCAGGAAATTTGAGTTTTGATTACCAATTTAATACTCTGTTAATTTTATTTAATATTTTAATATTTAATTTTAATAGATATTGAAAAAGGAAACAAGTGGGTCTTTAAGGAAAAGGTGGTTGCAGCTGAGTGATGGTATCAGAAATTCAATGATTTCTTCAGACTTCAAAAATTAACAAAAAAGCATAATGCACTTTAAATGATTTAATACACATTAAAAGATTACAATCATCTGAGAGCATTATCTGTGTTCTGCATTTGTTTGTATAAGTGAAAGTTTGATTTGTATTAAAATACTGATAGATCATGGGGCTTAGTTCTTTGAGATTAAGGCGATCAAAGAAGTCAGAGGGATTTACACCCTTGTAAAAGTATTAATGCCTTATAAACTTTAGACTGGTAGTATTTGTTTTCTTTTATTGTAGTGAAGATTAACATCTTATGAAAAGATAAATAGTGAAAGCTTAGTACTGGACAAAATAATATTTAGAGTTGTGATTGTCTGAAATATGTTGCTGATAGTGAGGGAAAAATTTTAGTAAATGCACTCAAGGCTTGGTTTGAAGTGATACCTGTGTAATAGGGGGTCTCAAAATTGTGAGACACAAAGTGGTGAGTTTGTCTGAGTGACCTGGATATTGTATCAAACTACTCTGTAACTCCTGTACCCTCCATAACCTGTCTCTATCCATAAAATCAATTGCCTTAGATTATACTGAATCTAAGGGAACTGATCTTCAAGAGTGCTTTAGTTATTTGCATTGCTATTCCATGTAATATTCATGTATTTTTCCAGGTCAAGAAGAAAATATTACTTATTGGTTAAACTATATAATGTGTCTCTGTGAAAACAAAGGACAAAGAGAAGCCTAATAGTTTAAAACCGATTTTTTTTGTCTTTTTCGTAGGCAAAGACATCAGATTTTTTTTCTATTTTTAATGGAATTTTTTCCTTCATGTATGCCTATCTTCTGTTCTCAAAAATCAAGCTATTAAGGACATTAAAGATGAGACTGAGAGTTGGAAAGGTTGAAAGGCCTGAAAAACCAATCAATAAATCTTTGCTAAAAGATGCCACCTATTGATTATTTAAAACCCTAGTATTGTTCCTGATCCCTTTGTTTCATTATCATTAATGGAGTGATGTGAGTCTGTTAATATCTACTCTTTCAGGGATGCTGATTTTGTGAAAGAAAATAAAAGTGACCACCATAGCCCTCTGAATTTGGAATGCTGAGGGAAGGGAACTTTCTTAAATTTATATTCTTTTAGCTGTTGTCAATGATCTTCAGCTGTGGACTAACCACCTCCTGGCTGTCACTCCGTGGGAAGTTGTGCACTCTCTGTTTTTATCTTTTGAGTGCTCTATTAGTGCCATGGACACTGTCCAGACTTACCAATCTTTTCCCTTCTATTTGTGTGGTTTTAGGCCATTGGTCCCTGTTGCCATCCTAATGGTGTCATTCACTGTCTGTCAGAGCAAGCCTTATCCAAACCTTTCATTCAACTGTTGATGAAAATACACTAAATGAGATGTAGTTCTGAGTCAAGGCACGGTGAATATAAGTATAACAGGTTTTTACCTTAAACGTGTGGACTACGGGAATAAGATATCACACAGTGACAGAAGACATGCTTCCTCAGAGGGTGTCAGGGCCCCTGTTATGTGGTGTTCTCTTAGCTTTCTTCTCAGCACCTCTGACTTCATTGTCAGACACCTAAGTGCTTAAGATGTGTGAGTTGGAGGAGGTCAGGAAAAGAAAACATCACTGAGGATTTAAGAATACAAAAAACTTCCTGGTGTCCTATAAAGTTGTTTGGAAGAGAGCTTAGAACTTTAGGTAGTATGTGTAACTATCGCTTATTTAAGCAAGGAGAAGCTTGGATGATGATTTCCATGAAAAAAGCAGCATTACACATATATGAAGGCCATCATGCCAATGGTTTTCTGTGGTAGCTTAAGTAGAACCTTCCTGTGAGGACAAGAGTATAAAATCAGACATGTGAAATGGTCAGGAGATCATATGTAGAGCATGGCTCAGTGGTTTCCTGGTGTGGGTTTGAATTGGTTCAGGAGAATTTTTATATTTTAAATTTTATTTTATTAGTATGTTTTTGTAACACATGAAGTTCACGTTCACCTTAGAGAGCAGGTGCATGTAACATATCTTGATTCTTTTTTATTCCCCATTCTCGTCTCATCCTCCTCCCTCTCATCTCTAGATCTCCTTTCCCCTTTTCATTATTATGGTTAATATTATTATTTTAGTTCATATTTATCACATGCAAAGTTCATATTCATTGTGTGTCTTTGGTACATATACATCACATTTCCTAAATCTATTTACATTAGCTTTCCTTTTCCCCTCCACTTAGACCCTTTCCCATTTACAAAAGATCTATCTCTGTTTTTCCTTCTATCAAACCTTCATTTTATTCTTTGTTTACACTTTGCCTTACTCAAATGAGAAATACTATTCAGTATTTAAGCTTGTGGGTCTGATTTATTCCACTTAATGTTATATTTTCCAGGTGTATCCGCTTTCCCACAAATGTCTCAGATTAATTTATGAGATACATCAATTCCCATGTTTGTGGAATTGGCCATGATGAGAGAGAGTATTTATACTATGGAATTGGCAAATGATAAAAACTAGTGCTCTGTACCTCCTAGAACCATTTGTTAAACATTGATATTTAATAATCATTTTCCCATTGCTTGCCACAATACTTATCACTCAAAATTTAAAGGAGACGGGGCTGGGATTTAGCTCAGTGGTGCCACCTGTCTGGCAAGCATAAGGTCCCACGATTGATTTCTGATTACCACCCTTCACCCCCAGCCCAATTTAAAGGAGAAGTTAACTTTGGCTCACAGTTTGAAGAAATTCAACCCATTGTTGGCAAGTTCCAAGCAAGAAACATCAAGTGGAAGGGATGGAGAAGCAAAGCTCCTTAGGTCTTTGCCACTGGCAAATGCAGAGAAATGATGACAAAGAGGAAGGGGGAAGGAACTAGATATATCATCACACAGCTGCACCATGAATGAAATGTGTACTACTGTTCTAAGCAGCAGCTGCCATGCAAATCACATTGACATAATTAAGCTTAATGATCATATCCTATCCTTTGTCAACTTGATAATCAAATATATCTCCTAAAATCATAATTAACTTCCAAATAAACACAGGTTTTTAATTTTGCCTAACATGCTACAACTATCTGGCAAACAACTGAAAATGCAACAATCCCTTCTCCAAAGATTCCACAGTTGTGGCATTGTTCAAAAGTCCAAGTGAAATTCTCCTCTGAGACTCAAGCAAATTCTTAGCCATAAAACTCGGCGATGATTTTTTTAAAGAAGAGCTTAGGGTAAACATTCCCACTCGAACGGTGGGAAATGATTGGCCCAAAGCAAGACCAAACCACAGAGGGCAAACATTAAGTCCTATACCTTCAAGTCGAGCATACAGGACACAGGGGTGGTAAGATGTGAATTTCAGAGGATTTAGGTGGCTCCTGTAGCTTTGCTGTTTGTAGCCCATGCAGCTTCTTTTTTGGGCTGGTTTTACTTGCTGCTTACAGCTTTTCTGGGATCTCTGAGATCCAGGGGTCTCCAATGAATGTTTGGTTGTATTATTAACAGCTTCACACACTGCATTCTAGTGGGACTCTTTGCTGCTCGGGCCTTTCTTTGAAATTTATGTGGAAAACTCCCTGATCCTACAGCTTGTATTGTGCACCTTGCATGCCGCATGATAGTAAAACCAGCATCTTGTGGATAATGCTCAGGTCAGCTGCCAGTGGGAGCAGCAGCTAGGGTCTACTGGACCACATCTGGACAGCCTCTGACGGGTTGTCTGAGTATTGTGAAGTTAGCCACAGATTATCAGTTCTCTAGGGGCACTTTCCAAGCAGAGACCCAGGGGCTCTCTTCTTAAATGAAAAGATTACAGTTTTGTACATTTCTTACATTTCAGCCTTTTACAGATGGGATCTTTCTGATTTCTCAGATATTCTCAAAGCAGCTTTCTTTTTGTTCAAATATAAAGTAATTGGTTTCTTTCTAGTGACAGTAATCTTTTCAGCAAGCACAACTCCTTTGATTTCAACTTTACAAATTTTCCTTTTTGGCCCCAAATATAAATTTTCGAACTATTATGCTTTACTTTTTGCCCAGTTCCTCATGTAGATCTAGACAAAAGCAGTCATTACTTCCAGTTCCAGAGCTTGAATATCAGGCTGCCTTGAAACTTTGTCAACCTGATCAATGAGTTCATTGCCCTTAAACTCAGTCTGCTGGAAAGTCTTAGGACACAGGCAAAATGTAGACAAGTACTTTGCCAAAATATAACACACATGGTATGTAACATAACTCCTATATAAAACTTTTAAATCTGGCTGTAACTTCGTGTATTCTTATCAGAATTCTGGTGTTTTAAGTGCCCATCAGAATCACTCATTGTGCTCTACTTATAGCATTCTAGGGCTTCTAAGACTCACATCTATAAATCTTTCCAAACTCCCATCACAAAGAAATGCCTAAGACTTCTGACCTACATGGTCAGATATAGACCCAGCAATGCCCTCAATTCTGGTACCAATTTTCTGTTTGTTAGTTTTTATGTCATTGGACATAATGCTCAACATCCAAAGTTTAAAGGAGGAGGAGTTTAACTTGGCTGACAGTTTCAGGAGATTCAGTCTATGATCAGCTGGCTTCAAGACAGGAACTTCATGTTCGAAGGTTATGGTGAAATAATGCTGCTTATTTCATTGCATCCAGAAAGTAGAGCTGGGGAACAGTCCTTGGGACCAGATGTAAACTCCAATGTTATGCCTCCCAGTTTTTCTTCCTAATTTCCATTAAAATATATATATATATATATTTTACATTTCTACCCAGACACATCCTGTGTGCTTTACTAATCCCTTTAGCAGTTCTGCAACAAATCAAGGTGAAACAATTAAGCTAGTCTATCACAGTAAATTGGCTATTAGTCTTCAGAGGTGCTATGTGTTTCTAGGTATAAGTAAATGATAGCAAGATAAAACTGAAATACTTGTAAGATTAAAAGCCCACTACTTATCACCATAAGTGTAAAACTATTATAGTATACAGAAATAAAAAATATTAACGTTAGTAATTTGAGTGAGAAATCAAAGTAATAAAATTGCTCCTTTGGAAAATTTGCTTGTTCTAATACTCTTTTAACCTAATAGGTTGCCTTGCTATTTTTAAAGTTCATTCAGGTCAGTAAAATGCCTACTACTCACAGAAAATCAACTTCTTTTACAACAATCTCAGTCCTATAGAATACTGTAAAAATGCAATTTAAAAACTCTACTTTTTAAAAATCTGATATTTGTATTTCTTCATACAAAAATCAGAAAATGAAAGTTTCTTGTATGTATTAACATTTTATAAAAAAACAAAAATGCAAAAGGTATAAAAAGAAAATGTGGGATAGCTGTTCTTAATACTTATTCTTATTTAAAATTAATATTATTGGTACATTTAAGGTATGCAATATAATGACATTCATCATTAGAAATTTGCACTTTTACCTAATCCATCTTGGTTCTTATTGTTTCCCTATTCCCCTACCTTCATTTTAAACCCTCCCTCCCTCCCTCCCTCCCTATCTACAAATACTTTGTTTCCTTTTTTTTTTCCTTTTCTTATATTCCATTCCCTTCTTTCCTTCACCTACCCCTTACTTTTTCATATTCTTCTAGGATCAATCTAATAATTCTAATTTCCTTTTCATTTTAATTCTCATTTGAAATACTACATACCTATTAATTAACTACCTAATTTTGCTATCTGTATTTCATTTGTTATCGTTAAAAGTAACTTTTATGAAGGCAAAAAATTTGCTCTTAGAATTTCTCTAATCCCTAGTACAGTGTAGTAGTTAATAAAAAAAATGCCTACTTAATATAAATTTATAAATGGACATTTAATCTCTTGTTAATGTCTTCTAAAATCTAAAAATCTAGATTTAAATTTTTTACTAACAGTGCAACAATATTTTATATTTATTTAACATACACACAATTATATATAATATATATTTAATATGCATCTCATATATATATATATATATGTATGCTTAGAAATGGAATATCTTAGTCCAAGTGCATACTTATAAATTCTTCAATGAATGGTAGCTTATTTTTAAAACTCCCTAAAAATTTTTATTCTTATAAACTTCATACAATTTTTTCTATTTATATAAATATATATAAGCATTAGATATGTCAATCTTTTTGACTCTTAAAAAAATGACATTAGCCAGGGATTTAGATCAGTGGTTCCACCGGCTGCCTCACAAGTGCAAGGACCTGAGTTCAATCCCTGATACAAAAAGCAAAACAAAATAAAACAACAGCAGCAACAACAACAACAAGAAAAAACAACTGACATTAGAAAAATACATTTTTAATTACCAGTGAAACATAACAGTTTTTCTTTTAGTTATTATTCACTTGTATATCTTTTTTGTAAATTGCTCTTTTTCAAATTTTTGAAAAAATTTAAGTTTCTAATTATGAGCTATTGCATAAGATCATCAAAATTTGATTGTATCACTTACTCCAGAACATTCCACATGCTTTTTAAAAATTAAGAATTTTAACAATTAAGAAAAATTATTGACAAGTTTTGCTGTTTTACTTTTGTTTTTTGGCTTAATTTGGTTAACAAAATGTTTTTCAAATTTGAGTAATAAATAATTTCAACCTTATATTTAAATACTGGATTTTATATAAAAAGAATATGAATTACACATTTTTTCTAATTTTATCTTCTTATTTTTAATTTTAATTATCTAACCACTTTGAATGAATTTTAAAATTAAGTTATGAGACTAATTCAACATTTCTTTAGTAAATTTCCCTTGTTTTCCCCAACATTTTAAATGACTATAGCCTTGAAAGGCCATCATGAACATATCTGAGTTTCTTTATGTACTTGGCTCTGCTTTTTGTTTTATGTTAATGTTTTCAATAATTCAGTCATTTATCCAGCAAATCTTACTGGCTATTACTATGTAGTAGGCACTATGCTAGATAGATGGTGTTAATGTAGTTCCATTTCCAGCTAATGCAAGGCTCTTTTTAAAAATACCCAGTTGACCGCTGCTTGACCTAACATATTCCAATTTGTCTGAGTCTATTGAATTCAGATGATTATAAAGGTTTTACTTTTGAGCATAAATAATGGAAAAGTAGAGGTGAAAGTAATAACAAAAGACAATGGTAGAAAAATCACTGGAAATGTGGAGAAGATTCAAGTGAAAAACCAAAAGTCGGGCTGGGGATTTAGCTTAGTGGTGCTGTCACCTGCCTCGGCAAGCATAAGTTCCTGAGTTCAATCCCCGGTACAAAGAAACAAAAGCAAAAACAAAAAAAAAAGAAGTTTGAGAGAGTGCAAAGGCAAACAACACAATGATTTCTATCTAAATCCTTCTTAGGCCTGAAAAATAATCTATATTCAAGTTCTGTTAGACATAGAATTACCCTGTGTTATCTTTAAAAACTTACTCTTTCAAATTTGCATTTATTCATTTATTTGAGGAAAAATGAAACCACATATAGAATTAATTTTAGTTTAATAAAATTAAGAAATCACTTAAAAGGACTTCCTGTATTCATAGAGTTTAGCAACTAACAGCTGAAAAGTCAGAAATAGCAAATACAGTACTACAAAAATGGTTTTGTTAAAGCTCACAGAGGAATGGACAGGCTGTTTGGAGAAGGTCACAGTCAAGTTGGTACTTCACAGTGTAATATGTGATTGTTAGTGAAATGGAGAATGTCATGGAAGTTTGAAGATTTCTTCTAGGGGGAGATCTAGAGGTAAATTTCACAAAAGAATTTGAACAAATGTTCAGGAACATCAATAAGTTATGTATCATATTTGAGAAAGTGCAAATTTCCTGGTACATCTAAACAGTTCTGTTGGTTAAACGGTGGGAGAAATAATAAAAAAAAATAGGCTGTAGCCATTTCTCTGAATACAATATGTGGGGGATTCTGTTAGCTATCTGTTTCTACTTGTTTTCCCTACAAATGAAGCTCAATTATGTTCACAGCAAGGAGAGTCTCAAGAAAATGCACATTTCAAGCCTTCTGAGGATGGCCATGTTGCACAATATTTTTTATATTTTTATATGTTTGAAGGGGTGTTTATTACTACCCATTCTAAGCAAAGTACTGTTCTGGGGACTGGATCTACATAAATAAAATAAAACAAATAAATCTCAGACATACTGTAGAGGAGCTGAATTCTGAATTCTAATGAGGGAAAAGTAAGAAATTCAAAATACAGACATACACACATGTATATACTATGTAATCTGATGCATGGAGAGAAAGAACATGGGGAAAAGTCTAGCAAGGGAAAGGAATTTACTTTTAAATAGGTTGGTCAGGTGGAGCCTCATCAAAAAGATGCTATTTGATGAAAAACTTAGACTTACAGAACCACTTCCTTTTTCCTGGGGCGAGAGAATTCAAGGCAAAAGAAATAGGGCATACTAATATTCTGAGCTAGGAATGTGCTTTTTGTGTTTAAGAAACAGCAAGAATATTGCATAAGAGATCAGAGAAGAATTATTAAAAGGGGACACTCTCTAAATCCTCCAAGTATTTTACCATGTGAAAGTGGAAGTCACTGGAAATTTTGGGCAGATAAATATGAGTTCTTTAGAAAGTGGGATGGGGAATGCTTTGGAAATTAGATGATTTCTTCTAGGTAGAGATCCAGAGAGTCAATTTCACAAAATAATTTGAACAAATGTTCAGAGACAATTAAAGATTATTTATTGTGCTTTTGTGTGCCAAGTCTTACCTTAACCTTTAACAGAATCTTTCTGGATATCGTTTAAAGTTGATGATGGGAGGCAATTTGTAAGGCTATTTGACTCTGGATGAGACATTATAGTGCTCAAAAGGCAGTTGTGGAATGGAGGAGAGAATTGGCCAGGATCTATGTGTTCTGTATTCTGAAAAATAGAGGATTTACTGAAAGACTGCATTTCTGGTATAAGAAAATCAAAAGTAGAGAAAAAAAACTCTTAAGAGTTTGTCCTAAGTTAATGTTAAAATGATTCTATTAATTGAGTAGCTGAGATGAAAAAGATTCTGGGGACACAGTTTTTGCTGTTGTTATTGGTTCTGACTCTTCTTTCTCTTGGGTGTAGACATCAGGGTGGTTTTGGACTTATAAAATTGGTGTGGCTTGTCAGATATTTGTGCAAAACTGTTGAAATATTTAGATTTAGTCAAGCAAGAAATCTTGACTGGAGGTGTGTATTTTTTGCCACAAAGGACAGTTTTAAGGCATTGACATTGGGTAAGATTATCTAAGATTGGATGTATGCAGAGAGGAGAGGAAATACAAAACTGAGTCTTGGGCTTTCTCATTGGAAGAGTTTATATAAAAGAGAGAGATTAGTAGTTTTTAGAAGGAACAGCCAGAGAGGTAGGAAAGGCACCAACAGAAGGGAGTACTCTGGATGTCAGATGATGAACCCTTTAAAAAGATTAAAGAGACAGTTCTCTTTCCAGCCCCAGACCTCTGGAGTGGATTGGTAAGAGGTGGAACTGCACAGAGGTAGCCTACAGCTCTCACTCCAGCCCCAAACCTTGGCAGCAGGCTGGTAAGAGGTGGAATTGCCTGGATCTGGCCTATAGCTCTTACCCCAGCTGCATGACCTCAGCAGCAGACTGGAAGGAGGTGGATCCATGTGGGTTCCTGCAGCCCCCCTACAGCCCAGTCCCCCCAAAAAAGTCTGGCCTCCTGGCTGTGCTGGTACCCGGATTCACACCACAGAAGAACAGGGGGGTCATAAAGGCCGCTGTCCTGAGCTCTAGCCTCAATTTTGATTTAATTCACACAGTTAAAGGTGATAAATTAATAACTACCACAAATTGACATTTTCTAAGCTGTGCTTGATGCTTTTGTGTTGCTGATTGTATCACTTGGGCTAAGATGTTGTGACTGATCTAATCAGTTGTCTTTCCTGGTATAATGAAAAAGAGATTACCTCAGAGTCATGAGAGACTCAAAACCTAAAGAAAAGCTATAACAGGAAGATCAAAGTATTAATCCAGGTATAAAACCAAAGATGTTACCAACAGCAAAAATAAAAATGCATAGACATTCAAACAAGGCTCTTATTTACACTTTTAATTTTTCACACTAGAGAAACTATTTGGTATTTACACATGTGTCTCTTATTTATTAAACTTAGAATATGGCTTCAGTATGGATCCATCTTCATATGAATGATTCTAATTTCTCATTCTTTATGGCTACTCCATTTTATAGAAAAAACATATCTCCTTTATCCAGCCTCCAACTGATGGGCAATTGGGCTGTTTGGGCTGTTTCCAAGTTTTAGATATTATAAACTGTGCTTCTATAAACATGGGTGCACATATGTATATGTGTGTGTATGTGTGTGTGTGTGTGTGTGTGTGTGTGTGTGTG
>NW_022900936.1:49473319-49486446 GCF_012274545.1 Fukomys damarensis | reverse complement strand
TATGATTCAAATTGTATAACTGACAATGTGAAATAGGAGGAAAAGGGCTAAAGTTGTAGGGGAAATGGGAAGGGTAGGGAAAAGGAAATAAGGCAAAAGAAAAAATATGCCCCCAATTTATACAAAACAAATATGATGGGACATGAAAAACCAAATAAGCACTAATGCAATTGTAGTGGGGGGACCTCAATACCCCACTGTCGCAAATATACAAGTCTTCTAGACAAAAAAAATCAACAATGAAATACGAGAACAAAGCTAAGCTTTTTAACAAATGAACTTAACAGACATCTACACAGTGCTCCATAAAAGTCAGAATATACATTCTTTTTGGCTGCACACAGGTCGTTCTCCAAAACAGACCACATACTAGCACATAGAACATGTTTAAGTAAATGCGAAGGAGTTGAAGTTATACCATGTATATTATCAGACTGTAGTGCAATTAAACTGGAGATCAATAACAAAAGAAACTTCAAGAATTATAAGAAATGGAAATTAAATAACAATTTCCTGAACAACCCATGGATCACAGAGGAAATTAAAGAAGAAATTAGATAGTGTTTACAAATAAATATACCAATGCAACATACAGGAATCTATGGGACACGATGAAAGCAGCCCTACAAGGGAAATTCATAGTAGTGAATGCCCACACTAGGAAAACAGAGCAAGATCAAATAAACAACCTAATGCTGAGTCTTATGCTTCTGGAAAAAGAAGAGCAAGACAAACCCAAAGCTCATACAAGGGAGAAAATTATAAATATCAGAGCAGAAATCAATGCAATGGAGACTAATAGTACAATACAAAAAAAAATCAATGAATTGATGAGTTGTTTTTTGAAAGAATAAATAAAATAGGTAAACCCTTAAAAAAAAAAAAAAAAAAAAAAAAAAAAAAAAAGGCTCAAATCCATGCAATTAGGAATTAAAAAGTTGAAGTCACAACAGATCCAGCAGAAATCCAGAGCATCATCTTTGAGAACCTATACTCTAATAAAATGGAAAACACAGAAGAAATGGACAGATTTTTAGATACATAGTAGTTACCCAAGGTGAATAAAGAAGATATAAAAATCCTAAACACCCCAATTATAATCAGTGAAACTGAAAATGTAATTAAAATTTTACCAACAAAGAAAAGCCCAGGTCCTGATGGATTCACTGCTGAATGTTACAAGACATTTAGAGAAGATCTACTGCCATTACTCTTTAGACTTTTCAATGAAATTGAAAGAGAAGCAATACTTCCAAATTCATTCCTTGAAACAAGTGTTAGTTCAATTCCGAAAACCAAGCAAAGACCCAACCACAAAAGATAACTACAGGTCAATCTCCCTAATGAACAAAGATACAAAAATCCTCAGTAAGATACTGGCAAACATAATACAGAGGGTCATCGAGAAGATCATACACCCTGACCAAGTTGGATTTATTTCAGGGATGCAAGGATGGTTCAACATATATAAATCAATAAATGTAATACACTATATTAACAGAGTCAAGCACAAAAATTATATGATCATGTCTATAGATGCAGAAAATGCATTCAACAAAATTTAACACCCATTCATGATGAAAATGCTGCAGAAAATTGGAATTTATGGTCTTTATCTCAACTTGATAAAGGCTATCTATAAAAAACAACAGCCAACATTAGACTAAATGGTCAAAAACTGAAAACCTTCACACTAAAACCAGGAACAAGGAAGGATGTGCACTATCACCACTCCTGTTCAATATAGTTTTGGAAACATTAGCCACAGCAATTAGACAAGAGAAAGAAATAAATGCAATAAATATAGGAAAGGAAGAAATTAAACTGTCATTATTTGCTGATGATGTGATCCTCTACATAGAAGACCCCAAAACTCCACCAAAGACTTCTAGGCTTAATTGACAGATTCATTAAAATAGCTGGATACAAGGACAACACTCAAAAATCAATAGTTTTCTTGTACACAATTAAAAGACTCACTCAGGGAGAAATTAGGGAAACAACCCCTTTTGCAATAGCATCCCAAAAAATGAAATATCTAGGAATCAGTCTAAGAAAGGAAGCAAAGGACCTCTACATTGAGAACTACGACACTCTGAAAAAAGAGATTGAAGAAGATATATGAAAATGGAAATATATCCCCTGTTCCTGGAAAAGAAGAACCAACATAGTGAAAAGGGCCGTACTTATAGAACTGCTACATAGGTTCAATGCAATCCCTATTGCAAATTCCTATTGAAATCCCAGCAGTATATTTCACAGGACTAGAGAAAACAATACAAAAATTCATTTGGAGCCAGAAGAAAACTAGAATAGCAAAAGCCACTCTAGGCAACAGAGACATGGCAGGGGGTATTACAATTCCCAATTTGAATCTATACTACCAAGCTACTGTGATAAATACAACATGGTACTGGCAAAGAAAGAGACTTGAGGATCAGTAGAATAGATTATAAGATACAGAAAAAACTCCAACTTCTTTGATGTAGGAGCCAACCACCCTCACTAGAGAAAGGATAGCCTCTACAGTAAATTGTGTTGGAAAAACTGGATTTCAACTTGCCAAATCTTAACACTAGACTCCCGTCTTTCACCATGCACTAAAGTAAAATCAAAATGGATTAAAGCTGTAAATATTAAAACAGAAACACTAAACTTATTGCTATATAAACTAGGTAGAAGTCTTGAAGTCATTGACATAGGAAAAGAGTTTATGCACAAATCCTCAGTAGCACTGGAAGTAGCACAAATAATCAACTGGGATCTCATCTTTTTGAAAAGTTTCTGCACTGCAAGAGAAACCACCAAAAAGGCTAAGAGATAATCTACAATGTGGGTAAAATTTTTTATCAGCTGTTCCTCAAAGGTCTGCTATCTAGAATATATAAACAACTCAAATCAAGAACCCAGAATATAAAATCTAATTCAAAAATGAGCATCTGAAAAGAACAGATATTTCTTAGACAAAGAACTAAAAACAGCAAATAAACACATGAAAAAATGTTCCACATCATGGTCAATGGAGAGATGCAGATGAAAACAACACTGAGATTTCACCTTACCTCAGAAAGAATGGCTGCTATCAAGAAATCAACCAATAACAAATACTGGTGGAGGTGTGGGGAGAAAGGTATCTTTCTCCTCTGTTGGTGGGTGTGCAGACTGGTGCAACCACCATGGAAGTCAATATGGAGATACCTTAAACAACTAGGATTGGAAGTACCATTTGACAGCTATTCCTCTGCTGGATATCTTCCCAAAAGAATTAAGTCATACCACAGTGATATATGCTCATCATGTTTATAGTGGAACAATTTCTAATAGCTAAAACTTGGCAACTACCCAATTGCCCATCAACTGGAGATTGGATAAAGAAGATGTGATTCTTTTATAAAATGGAGTACTATTCATAGAGAATGAGAATCTAGAGATATTTATAGTAAGTGGATACACATTGAGGATATATTCTTAAGTGAAATTAATAGGACACACATGTGTGAATACCATATAGTTTTTCTGGTGTGATAAATCAGTGTAAATAAGGGTCAAAATGAATAAATAAATTATATACTGTAACAGGAAGAAAAGGTCTAAAGGTATTGGTTAAATGGGAGGGAAAATAAGAGAAAAGGAAAAAAAATGGAAACAGTCTTTGTAAATAGGGAAGGGTGGAGGGGGCAAGGGAGGATAGGGGAATAGGGAAAAAATAAGAACCAACATATGTCATGTAAAGGTACAAGATCCCAATGATGATTGTAGTTGTATTGTATTTGTAAAATGTACCAATAAAATATTAAAAAAAACATTTAAGAGACTAACAGTTTGAAATCCTTTAAAAATTCCTGCTGTATTTAGTGATGTGAAGATCATTGGTGAGCTTGCCAAGGGGCATTTTGTTGCGGTGACAGGAATTAAAATCTGATTGAATTGTGGTCAAAAGAAAATGGGTCAGAAGTATTGAAAACAGTTATGATATGTAAGTTTTTCTTGGAAGGAATGTGGTGTGAAAATAAAGATAGATGTGGGCTGGAATTTTTTAAATCTAAGATGAAATGACAGAATGTTTATTTGATTAGTGAAAATAATCAGAAATAGGGAAGGAAAACTATTCTCTGATGGATGGGATAGAATTAAATAAATAAACAAACAAACAAATAAATAAAGATTTTAACAAAATACCCAGTCTTGAAGCTGATAAGTAAGTATATATAATGGAAGATTATAAAATTTTTGTGTTGCCTGCTTCACGTCTTTTAGTAAAAGATGAAACAAGCTTGTCAGCTATAAGATATGGTATGGGAGCAAGATGGTTTAAATCAATACCATATGAAATAGTCTTTTTTGGGTGTGGAGAACAAAATATTTCTGAGTAACATAAAGCATCCTGTCCACTATTCCTGTACAAATCATAAATGCATTGATGAAGACAGTATGAATCTTACAGTCATGGTGTGAAAAATGTGAAGCCAGAGCTTCACATCACTGATAGAAAGAATCTGTAATGCTTTTTCCATTTTGAAACCATTCTTTATTTCCTTCTTGTTTTGCTAGACCTTATGATATATGTATTAGTCAGCTTTGTGTTATTATAATTATACCCTTGGGGCCCTTCTAAAGAGGAAAACATTTATTCAGCTCACAGTTCTAGAGGCTCCCTCCAAGCTCAGGCAGCCCTACTTCCTGGTTCTCTGGTTATGGTGCCAAATAGCAATAGAGTTGAGTTTGTGGCAGAGCAATTACATCATCAACCAGGAAGCAGAGAAAGAATGAGAGTTTGGGGTTCCATAATCTTCTTTACATCACAGCTCTGGTGATTTAAGGTCCTCCATATGTCTTACCTCTTACAGATCCATAGCACTTCCCGACGATGCCACCAGGAGACCCAATCTTTAGCACATGAACCTTAGGGGGAACACTATCTATGTTCAAACTGTAGCAGTATGGGAGAAAAATAAATCTCTATTTGGGTAATCCTTGGCAGTAAAATCTCTGTAATTGTGTTTTTTAATTTTATCCCCACATTTACCCTAGGTTGTAATTATTTATTATACAAAGGAGAGTCATTGAAGTTTTTGTAAAAAAGCATGGCATGACCAGTACTGACATTTAGATGATGTCTGTGGGGTGGCTGATGGATTTTTCCAGAGTATACATTGCTTCTATTCCTTGATAACACTGTTTTGGCATAGTATCTATATTAGATAACATATTAGCTATCTGATATAAAATCTATTGCCCCTTATGGCCAGAAGGAGAGTGGTTCAATTAAAACTCACTGAAATATGGTGTTACCAATAGTTTTCTGCTGTAAAATTATTGGGTGAAGGCAGTGGTTTCAAAGATTGCCTGAAAATAGTGATTAGTGTTTAAACTTATAAAAGTGACTTCATTTTCCCACTATGAATATTGTACATCCTGTCAGTGTATTCATGTAGGCAACTGTCAGAGTGAAGATTGATTTTCAAAATATGACAAAAATTCTGTTTTATCACCAAAGGCCCAGACTTTATTTTTGGTTCATCAACATAAAAGTCCTTTAAATAATCATTTCTTGCCATGTTAACCAAGATAGATTTTAAAATTTGGGATTTTTATGGTGCTATGTAAAGATTATCAAGTAATAATGTTTTCATTAATTCCATTAAAATTCCATCAGATATTTTCCAACTCAGAGGCACATCTGACACAGGATGGTGCTTTGGGGATACTTGAAAGCTTCATGCAACATGACCTACATTCCTACACCATCAATTTATTTCATGGTGGTGAATTTAAAATTATTTTTTCAAACCAAGCTCCCATTTATTAAGTAATAAAATGCAAATGGTTATGCATTTAAAAATACATTGAAGTGACTTCTAAAAGTGGAGATCTCTAAGGCTAAACTCGTATATGCCTTTCTTATTTCACTGGTTCATCTGCTCATGTTTATTGATCTCTTACTTTGTAAAGGGCATTGTGCTAGGTAGAGGCAATCATCAGTCAAGAAAGACATGGTTTAATAACAAACAGCAACCGTATTTGAGAGAGAGGAAGACAAGCGAATTCACTGAGCACATGTCAAGCTCCAGTCATTGTGGGACAGACTTTTGACAGAGAGTTAGCACAAGCTTTGCTCTGTGGTCCCATTGCCTAGTGCAGGGTTATGCAGCTGGCATACAAGTAATAACTGGATGGCTCTTTGGTTAAAAATAGGTGGGAAGATTTAAAAATGAATATAAAGTAGTTATCCTTTGGTTGAACAGTCAACAGTAAACTACATTTGAAATTTATTTATGCACCTTGAATACGGTAGCACCTGGAAATATCAGTGTGATGAAATATCATTCTTAATTTTACTTTGAGCTGTGTGCAATGAACATTTAAGAAATTATTACCATTAAGTGAAAACTGGATGTCAGATATAAATGGTAAAGAGAGTTTGCTTAATTTAAGTCAGAATAATTACTACAGGATAAATAATGTAAATTTTTTGTGTTTTAATCTAGAGGTTGATGACAGTTTGTGGAGTTTTCTGGCTTAATTAATGTCATTTTATTCAACTTCCTTTTTCTCGATGTTAGAAGATTTCTCTATTTTCCACTATGTTTTCTTCAGATAGATGTTTAAAAATTTAAAGAGAAAGTTAAAATTAATAACTAAAATTAGATATTATGAAGTTATCATGGTCTAAGTCATATGCAATAACATATTAGAATTATAATAAGAGATTATTATCATTTTTTCTCAATTTCCTAACTTTTGGGTTGCATTTTAAAATGTATAGTATACTACTAATGAAATTCACTTAAATGATAATACTGAATTCCTTAGTATAGGATGGTAGATGATTTTAATATATTAACTTTGTTTCTAGTACATTTAATTTTAATTAATAAAAATAGTATTAATATTACAAACAGAAATATTTTTAAACTTTTAAAAACAGTCTTGAAAAAACAATTATACACATATATGATATAAGATTTAAGAAATAATATCAAAGTACCAGTGACTTTTTATTTGAGGTAATCAGTACTTTAAAAAAAATTTGTTTGCTCCTCTCCGCCCCGACACAGGGTCTCACTATGTATTCCACGCACTATGTATTCCATGCTAGTCTTGAACTCACTTCATAGTTCACTTCATGAATTCTTGGTGATCCTCTTGCCTCAGCTTCCAGAGTGCTCCTGTAAGGTAGACTACCACACCCAGTTTAATCACCATTTTGAAGTTCAGGATTACAAATTCTTGAAAGGGTTTCTCCTTCATGAAAAAAATTTAAGGTCATGACCTCAATTATAGACAAAATAAATTTCTTAAATAGACATATTTTTCAAGAAACTATTTCCTAACTAACTGTTGAGGTGTTGGGAAAAGGGAAGAGAACCCCAAACACTACAGAAGATACCATGGTAGGGAATATTTATAGAATAGATCAGACTCCTCTCCAGTTTAGAAACTTGAGTGGTTTCCCTTGCACAATAATTCCTATTATCTTTAAACATTTATTGCTCACATTTTATACTAAGGATAATTGTTATTTTGCTTCAGAGATAAATGTCTTCATAAAAAGTTTTGAATTTGTATTTTTATATGTAACTTTGACAAATAATTTGAAAAGAATATATTATACTTTAGTGTTACTTTAATGGAAAAAACATTTTGTTTCTCATTGAGTTTATTGGTACTTTTTAGGTATACGGTACAGTTACATTCACCATTGAGATCTTGTACCTTTACATGACAGATCTTGGTTCTCATTTTTTCCCATACCCCTGTCCTCCCTTCACCCCCTCCTCCCTTCCCTATTTACAAAAACTTTATTTCCATTTTTTTCATTTTCTCATAATTTTTTCTTTACCCTTATTTCCTTTGCCCTACCCTTCCCACTTCCCCTACACCTTTAGCCCTTTTCTTCCTAGTTCACATTGTCAACTATACCATTTGGATCGTATTTATTTACACTTATAGTTTTCACACCAGAGAAACTATTTGGATTTTTTTTTTTTTTTTTTTTTTTTTTTTTTTTTTACCAGGAATTGAAAAGGACCTTGTGCTTTTGAGGCAGGCAGCAGAACCACTGAACTAAATACTTGGCCCAGAAAATGTTAATAAATGTATAATTTAAAAATCTTGGAAAGGACCCGAGTTTGATCCCCGGTGCCAAAAAAAACATAAACAAAGCAAAACAAAACAAAACAAAACAACAAAAAATCACATAAAAATCTTGGGCCTGGGATTTAGCTCAGTGGTTCCACTGCCTGCCTTGCAAGTGCAAAGACCCTTAGAGAAAGAGTAAATATGGCAAAATAAGAACAGCAGCAAAATGTAGCCTTTCTGGGAACTGCAACTGAGAACCAGGGAATCAATAATTTGATGAAAGAAAAAGAAAAGTGGATCTCTGGAAATTATGAGGGAAATGACAGGAAAACTGGAACCTACAGAGAAATTGAAGCAACAGAGCACGACACAGAGAAAAAGAGGAAGTTTCTTTGTCAAGAAAGCTAACCCCGACTTCTGGGGAGGTGTTCTGTCTCGGCTATCACAAGGTAAGCTGAGAAACGGTTCCCAGCTCTCAGGAGAAATCACTGATGGGGCTGGCAGTGCTAACCCCAAGAAAAGCCCACAGTTACTATAAACTGCAAATACAGCCTGGAGTTTTACTCTGAAAAGTGACTCAATTGGCACGGCGGGCTAGAGTTGGAAAGAGACCAATTCCAGTGCCCACCATATTTGAGAGTGTTTAATCAGGATTCATTCTGTTAAGGGGTTAATTGTTTAAAACCCAGCTGCAGAACAACTCTAAACTAGACTTTACTTCAGCGTCCTGAAGTCATTCTATCATGGTTATTGGGTGGGAGATGGCCATAAGAGACAATCACAGAGGAAGTAATATAGGAGAAATAACTACCAACCTGTTAGATGTCATATGTGTCAAGTTCATTTCTTCTGAAATCAAAGTATTGATTCCAAGGCACAATGGAGCTTAAAGCAGAAAAATTTATTTAGAGATAGCTTCTGAAGGACAAAATAGGTCCATAGTGGGTTGCTATGAAGGTCCTTTGTCAGGTGCAATTTGTACAGCAAAATCACAACATGGGTACCATGTGGGTCTAAACTATAATTAACCTTTACAATTACAAGTATAGCTGCTTAGCTAATATTGAAACAACAGAGAAATGAGTCATGTAGCAAGGGTGCATGAAAAGAACAAATAACCTTTTGGGAAGAGATGGGTCTAGATGCTCTGGTTACTCATGTGGGTGACTCATGCCTATCTGGATTTCCTGGAACCAGTGATGTTAATTATAGTATAATTCTAAATTTTTGCTTATCTCTTAGGGAGGCATGTAGGCCTGGGCACTGCATCTTTATTTTGAGGCCTGGTCTGCTTCAGATGTGCCTCCAGACATCATTCTGATGTCTTTATTTTTCACTGACTTCCTTGAGAGCCCAGTCCCTCTCTGACTATGCATTAATTTCTAATTAGATGTCTCTAATGAAAGAATGGGGTAGACATGGACCACCTAAAAATTTAAGCTCAGGCCAAGAAGGATATGGCGGTCTTGCCTGTAGACTTGAGAAGCCAGGCTATCTGTGAATGGCTTTTGAAGGGGACTGGGTCTGAAAATGCTGGCCTTAAATCTAGTAGATGGCTTGACACCCCTACCTCCCTGCCTATATCTAGAGAAGAGCTCAGTGGTGTTTGCTTCCCCTATCAACATGATCAGGGATAGGCCTTGGCCTGGATAGTTACCATAGCCTTGGGTGTATAGGCAGAGGGATACTCTGGGTTGGAGTGGGGCATCTTATGAACCTACAGGCCATAAAGCCAAGTGGAGAAAGCTATGACTTGGGGAGTGCAGCGGGACAAAGAAACTGGGAGTAGTTGAAGTGAATATAGTCCTAGGGCAGAAATCATTGTCCAATCACAACAAGCAGGAAAAGGCAGGGTGAGACTGAACATTCAGGCACAAAAACATGAGTATGGAAAAAAAAAAAATCAGTGGTTATTCACTATCCCTCCCTGATAGCTGGTGGTATTACAAACCCTAGAAATAAACTATTCATTCAAAACATTGAAAATTTTTAATTTGACTCATTTGTCTTTATTTTCATTTGGGTGACTTTTTTCCTAATTTTCTTTATTTTGCTCTGCTTTTGTTTGTTCTTGATCTTTTCTGTTATTTTAACATAATTCTATTAATTTTATTTTATTCCTTAAAAGGATCTATTACTTCAATTTTCTCACCTCTTTCTCATCTTCCTTTTCTTTGTTTTTCAAAGTTAATTATTTAATTTTCCCCTACTCTACCCTCCCTGTTTTACTAGTATTGCTATTAAGTTTTATTAATCTTTAGATATTTATTTGATTTCATGCCATTATTGTTGAATTATTTTCTATTTTTAATGGTGGCAGAATTGTTGCATTTAGTAGACACTATATGTCATTATCTGGTTTGTCTTTGAATCTGTATTATAATTATAGATCTCTTGTATTTTTAAGAGTGGTACAGCAGTAGAATTTATTGGTTTTCATGGTAAGTCAATATCCCATTTATGGATATTTGACTATATTATTATTGCTGACATTATTGTTATTGTTGTTGTTATTGCCAGGATGGCATAGTTGTTGCTATTAATTGGTTTTCACTGTTTGACAGTATTTGGTTCATCTTTGGGTCAACAAAAATACTGTATTTCATTCCTAGAGAACTGGATGTTGAGCCAATTACACTGAGCCCTTTTGGCCCCAAATTGAAGAAAGTGGTCAGATCTTGGGACAGAAACAAAGGCCTGCAGTTAGCCACACTCAGAGTGCTTTCCTGGAAAAAAAGACACTGATGAGATCTCCATACTAGCAACAGAGTCTGTCTACTCTATTCAACACACAATCCTCTGCAGACACACAAAAGAAAAGAAACATGAGAATAGAAGGCAACAAAAAAGTGCCTCCAAAAGTCCCCAACTTCTCAAAAGCTGAGTCATGGAACATTATCAAAATGATAAAAAAAGGAGACAAAAAAATCAATAATGAGCTCATGAACAATATAAACAAATAATGAAATTAATAAAAAATAGCTTTAAGTAAGTATTGTATTAAAAAGCAGGCTAAATTAGAGAAAATGATATAAAATATGAATGATCAGTTTAACAAAGAATTAGACTGTGAAAAGATAGCAAGCAGAAACAAGGAGATAAAAAAAAATTGTAGTGAAAGTATGGGGAGGAGAAGTGACCAATATGAGGACAGAGTCTCAGAACTAGAAGATAGAGTGGTTACAGCAACCATATACACAGAGATACTTTAACACAATAGAACCTGGGAAATCAGTGCAATAGTTATTAGATGTATTGAAGAAGACTAAGCCAAAGTTAATTGGAATTACTAGAAGATAGAGTGGTTACAGCGACCATATACACAGAGATACTTTAACACAATAGAACCTGGGAAATCAGTGCAATAGTTATTAGATGTATTGAAGAAGACTAAGCCAAAGTTAATTGGAATTAGTGAAAAATCAGAATACAGCACTAATGACATTAAAAAAAACAATTTGTAGAAATAATAGTAGAAAGCTTTCCAAGTATTGGGAAAGAATGTCGCATATAGAAGAATGAGTGATATAGAAGCCCAAGTACCCACTTAAGAAAATAACTTCTCCACACACATCATAGTCAAAATCCCAGAAATCTAACACAAGGATTGAACCTGAAAAAGTTGTTAGGGAGAAGTAGCAAATCACTTAGAAATGTAAACCCATTAGAATTATGGCAGACTTCTCAATAGACACCTCAAAAGCCAGAGGATTGTGCAGTGAAGTACTTCAAGTCTTAAAAGAAAACAAATGGGACTATATCAAATTGGAAAGTTTTTGCACAGTAAAGGATACTTCAAACAAGAATAAAGAGACAAACTATAGAACAGAAAAAAATTGTGCTAGTTGCACCTTGGGTAGAAAACTAATATCTAGAATATACAAAGAACTCAAAAAAATGTAGGGTCCTCCAAATAAAAGACACAATTAAAAAATACTCAACTGAAATGAATAGATGCTTCTCAGAAAAAGAAGTACAAATGGTGACTAAGCACATGGAAAAATGTCTAATACCTCTGGTCATTAGAGAAATACAAATTAAACTAGCATTGAGATTCCATCTTATGCCAGAAAGAATGCATACCATCAATAAAAGAAGGCATAAATGTAACTGTACTGTATACCTAAAGTGTACCAATAAAAGGAGGCATAAAAAAGAAATAAGATGTGTCATGCACATGTACCAAATACCTGCAATGAAATTTGTCATTATATACCTCTAATATGTACTAATAGATAAATTTAAAAATAGAGGAAATATGAGTTGATGTATTACCACTAAAATGGAGTAACATTTTAGTGTTGGCATTAAAACTTATCTAATTTTACTTACTATTATTTTTTAATATCCTCAAAATTTTCAAAAATAAATATTTTATTTTTTACATGATTAAATAAAATAAGTCAAATAATAACAATTACTAACTAGGCTGTAGGGAAAAGAAACTTTTTACATTGCTGCAATATAAATGAATGTAGAATAGTACAGGTACTATAAAAATCAATGTAGAGATTGCTCGGCAAACTCAAACTAGAAATTCCACTTGACCCAGTTATTTCAATCCTAGGTATCGTCCTCAAAGACATCATATTACAGTGATTTATGTATACTCCTATTGGTAGTTATAAGAGTGCCACTCACAATAGCTAAATCTTGGAAACAGCTTATATGTCCATTTAAATATGAATGGGTAGATGAAATGCAGTATTTTTACACAATGAATACTATTCTGCTGTAAGGATAAATTTGAATCATTTTTAGGAAAACAGACGCACCTTGAGACCATAATGTTAAGTGAAATAAATCAGACACACAAGCTTCACATAGTTTATCTGATATGAGAAAACAAAATTTAAATAAAGAAGAAAATAAAGACAAATGACTAGAAACAAGGAGATAGATCATTTGCAAATGGGTAGAGCAGCAAGAGTTGGAGGGTGAGAGAAAGAAGAGGAAGAAGAAGAAGAAGAAGAAGAAGGAGGAGGAGGAGGAGGAGGAGGAGGAGGAGGAGGAGGAGAGTAACAATGTGTTATGTAGATATAAAA
>NW_022900936.1:49472933-49473232 GCF_012274545.1 Fukomys damarensis | reverse complement strand
ATGTATTGCAGACATGTCATAATAAAAGTAAATATTAAAAGAAAAAATTTTAGTGTAAGCTAGGCATGGTGGTGCATGTTAGTAATCTTTGCACTCTGGAAGGCTGAGGCACAAAGATTGAGTGTTCCAGCTCAGCTTGGGTAATTTAGCAATTTAGTGTATCTGGGGATGTAGTTCAATGTGAAGATCTTGGGTTCAATCCCCAGTACCACCAAAAAAATAATCTTTAGTGTAATGCATGTTTTGGGGGTGAGATCAATTTATTACATGTAAATTAATATCATGTATTATTTCTGAGT
>NW_022900936.1:49466523-49472013 GCF_012274545.1 Fukomys damarensis | reverse complement strand
TATATATATATATATATATTTAGGGAAAATTTAAAGAAAGCATGTATTCATGCTTTTTCATAGTTTTCTAGGTTTACAAATTAGTTGTCTGAAATCTTCTTTTCACAGAAAACATGTTTTCCATTACCAGTGGACACAGGGTTTTGTTAAAATGACATAATCTATATTTTTTTGTTTCTAGACAACAAATTCTAGACCATTGGTTATGCAATGTTCTCATATTTGGTAAATTTATATTTGCAAGCAAAATTTAGACAGGTATTTGCATTTGCAAGTCATTTGGTAAAAGTGATCTTTTTAAAAACAAACTGTTGATATCATTTTCACAATATTGCTCTCAAAGTTTGGTGGATTAACCGGTTAACTTGGAACACCCAGCTGAACAGAGTCATCATGGTTCTGGATGTGAAAGATCCACCTGAAGATTGTTGGCAATGACATAAAAAGAGAACTGGAGGGGAACATAATTTGCTGGTAATTTTTTTAGTGCAGCTTGCTGAGGCTGGTTTTCCTGATAGGAACCTGAACTCAGCTGTTCTTGTCGGTCACTGGGAATGGCTGCTGAGGAGTTCTGTTTCTTCCCTTTCAGTGGCTCCAATGCAGATCTCTTAGCCCGGCGGCACAGATCTTTCACCCCACTGGTGCAAACTTTCTAGTTTACACCACTGGCCTTTTGGCCTTTCTAGTTTACACCACTGGCCTTTTGGCCTTTCTGGTGCAGATTCTCCATACAGACTTGCCTGGGCTCCAGGCCTTTAATTGGACTTGTGAGGGACATTTCTGTGGAATCCATATCTTGAGAGAATTCTTCGAGTCTCGAGTGTGTAGACAGATCTCTTGCACTCCTCTCCATTTGATTCTTTTGGTGAATAGTATAAAATAATTGTCTAAATTATGTGTCCTGATTAAATCTATTTCCTTGCAAACTCTGAGTATAGCAAAAAACATAATTTGAATTTTCTTTTTGTCTCCATTTTCTTTTTGTGAAATGATTTGATAAAAACTGTATTTCTTAATTTTTTGTATTTATTGTTCCAAAGAAAACCCGTATCATTACATATAGTGGTTACAAATTTTCAGAAGTTAAAAAAAGCCAAAATTACTAGAATTATATTAAATTTAAACCACTAACTCTACTACATATGAGTCTGATAATTTAAATACTATACATACTTGTATTCCAGTGACTGGTTTGCCTGGCTTTTCTAATTAGTCTTGCTCAGTCAGTTCAGCCAGAGAAGTCGAAAATTCAAGTTGGAGAAAATTTTATATATTATTTGCTTAGATATTAGTATGTGAGTGAAGTGTCACAGGTCCTTATAGGTCTCCCAAAGAGGAGATGAGGACCTCAACTTCCTCCAACACCTTCATGGGTAAATTCATAGATTTTTATCACAGAAAAGTACTTTAACTGCACCAACCGAAGGAATATCTACATTTATTACGCAGAATGTAGGAAATACGGATTCAGAAAGGAGTAACAGTGCTTAAAGTGGGAGGTATGCATTGTACTCTGGGGCTGGGGATATTTATGTAGTCTTGGGGTTGGAAAGCTGTGGAATTTGTGAATCTAGAGGATTGGAGGAAAAGAGCAGGCCCAATTTACAAGAGATAGGAGTCCAATTTACAGACTTACTGTATTTTTTAATACACTTAGAAATTCACAAGTGAATAGCTTGGAAGGGGACAGATAAAAACAATGTAACTCATTTAGAGATTATGATACTTTTAGAGAATTTATAATAATGAATAAAATATATTTTACTTACCAGTGTAAAGAAATACACAGGGAATTATAAAAATGGAGGCAGCTATTAAGGAGATAATAATTTTGCACCAAAGACATTATTAAAATGAGACTACAGGCAATGTAAAGTTGTAGGACAAACTCAGGGGAATACATTACTAAAATAAAAACTAAAGTTTCAGAGCAAATGCATATAGCATTTTGATGAAAAATATGGACTCAAGTCAATTTGTTTATGTTTCAAATACAGGCTTCATCACTTACAAACTGTTTTTTAAATCACTACTTTCTGTGTCTCATTTATCCATTTGAAAAATGAGCATGACAATCATAGGCACAAACTCATAGGCTTGTTAAGAAGATACAATATACATTGGGAGTGGTTATAAACCTAGTTATGTGATTATATGTGATTATATATAGATGTGATTAAGTGATTGATGACATTTATATATGAGTGTGTACACAGATATGATTGTGCATATAACTGTGTATGCATATGCTATATAGATAATTATGCATAAATGTGTATATATAATAAGGGCATATTTGTGGTTATGAGTAGGTAATTGCATCAATGTATGGTGTTGTGGTTGTATGCTTTTATGCACACGTACATATAAAATATGTATATGTGCTTTTGTATATGATATGTGCATATGTGTACAAGTGTGATAGTATGTGTGAAGTTGTTACAGTAATTTAAAGTTGTGAAAAAGAAAGCAAAGAAGCACAAAATAGTATGTCAGATAAAGGTCAGTATTAGTGTCAGATATAAGCAGTTCAACTACTCATCCATAAAGAATAATAGAGACATAGATAAATTGATGCATACGGAGGTCACACTCTTAAGTGAAATAAACAGGGCACACACCTATAAATACTGAATAGTTTCTCTGGTGTGAAGCACTGAAAGTCTAAATTAGGACGAAAATGTATAATAGATAACCTGAAATAGGAAGAAAAGTTCCCAAAGGGAAAAGGAAGGGGAAGGAAGAGGTAGAGGAAAGGAAAAATGGGAAAGCAAAAAATAGAAACAAAGTCTGTGTAAATAGGGAGAAGTGGAGGGATGGAAGGGAAGGCAGGGGAGTGGAGGAAGAAAAAATAAAAGGACCAAGATACATCATGTAAAGTTACGAATTTTCAATGATGAATGTCATATTGTATACCTAAAATGTACCGAAAAACTTAATGAATTAAAAAAGAAACATTTGTTTCATTTAAAGGTAAAGTCATGAATAAGAAAAGATTTAGATCTCTCAAAAAATTTTTGACTCTAGGTACTTTATCCCTATTTTTCTATTATAGTTGTAAACTGTAGAGTTTTTTTTTCCATCTTTCCAGTACTTTTTTATGGGTCTATGTGCTCACATTCCAAAAAGATTAAGTTAAATGGGCCTTTGGCAAAGCTTTTAGAATTTTCAAGCAGTGCTTTAGAAATCTATTTGTTTATTTCTGATATTGTATTAATATTCAGCTGATTTTAGAAACATCTGAGTTGATTGTGCTGGATTGTGAGCTGGAGTAAACTTGGGGTAGCATTTATTAATTGTTTGCACTAGAAGAATTTATGTCACTAAAAAAAATGGTAATTATACAAGTTAAATATTTTAAGAGTGATGTACTATTTTTAACACTTTGTTTCCTCTACTTGTTTCTAATTTGCATATTATATAGAATCTAGTTTGGAGATGCAGAAAAAGGTTCTATCAATATATAAAAACGCACCCAATTACACTTCTGTGTCACAAATTCCTCTTATCCAGTTCTAATACAAGTTAAAAGATAAATGCTCTGTTCCCTAGAACCATAAAGGGATTAAACTTAATTCAATAGTCCTATTTACAAAGACAACAGCATAGGAGCAAGTTAATACAATGACAAAATTTATCTTTGCTAATTGTTAAAATTTCTAAAACATGTTAAATCCATTGACCAGCTAGCTCACATATTATTCAATAATAGGTGATTTTATTCTTTAAATTTTTTCATTGAACACAAAGATTTGTGATTAGTTGAACATCATTCTTTTCTGATGTTGAATCTAATTCTGAAAATCCTGTAATCTCCATGTCAGCCTCATAAATTTTGGCAGGTGGGAACCAGTAGCATTTTCATGTTGTGGCTAGAAGTGGTGAAGACTTTGCCCTGGACTCACTCGTCCACAATTTGCAGTGAATCTGGGGGAACAGCTGGTGAATTGTGTTGGCAAATTCAATTACCAACTAAGTTAAAATGGTATTTTGAAATGAGAAACAAGACCTGTCATGTAAAGGTACAAGATCCCAATAATGAATGTAACTGTACTGTATCCCTAAAATGTACCAATAAAGTCAATGAGGAAAAAAATAAATAAATAGAACTTCGAAGATTAAGGGTTAAAAAATGGTATTTTGCTGGAGAACCACAAGAAAAGGTTTATTATTTATATTTATTTAGTGTAACTTGTGGCAGATATTACTTTTATATTCCTTTATAACTTTCCTCAAACAGAGAAACACTGCTGAGACATTTCAGGTTCAGTTGATCTCTTTTTAGATATTTTTAGATATTTCTCTGCAAAGCAAAATCTATTTGCTGGTATTGGCCAGAGATTTCAGAATGGAAGTCAAATTCTGGTTCACTAGTATTCTGGGAGACTGATGCAGTAAGACAACAAGTTTTAGCCCAACCTGGGCAACTTAACATTTAAGGAGGCCCTATGTCTAAATAAAGAATTGGAAGGAGGGCTGAGTACAGCTTACTGTGAAGGCCATGGATTCAGTCCCACTGCTGCAAATATTAAATACCTTAATATTAAGTAAAATGAATCAGACACAGAATGATAAATATCATGATCTCTCTCATATGAGAAACCTAAAACATAAATAATTTAAAGATTAAAATAAAGGAGACAGGATGGGAAACAGGGTTATAAGCTTTTGGAGATGAGAAGGGGATGTGGGAAAGGGGGAAAAAGGGTGGTTGGAAGGCGTAAAAGGGGGTTAAATGATGAAGATTTTATATAGAGAGAGCTAATTCTCTCTATTTAAGGGTAATATTATATATATGGGATATATGTATATATGTAATTATACACACAATTCACATCTTGATGTTATAATAATAATAATTGCCTTATAATCTCACTATTAATATCAGAAAGTATTAAGTGAATACTTCAGGTCAGACTCCTGAGGTATTGAGAACATCAGATTCAGGACGCTCCTGACTACACTTGGGATTCATTTAGAGAATGACAAGCTGTGTCTGAAAATATAGCTCTCAAATTTCATTATTGTATGTTAAGTGCTAAATAAATGGTAGAGCCAACAAAGGACGCTGGAATTTATTGAAGAGAAATTATAGAAAGTTGGAGTAATTTTTAAAAGTTTTATTTAGAAAGCCAAAAATAAGCTTGTCTTCAAAGAAAATTATGACCTAGAGCCCAAATCACATTAGACATCATTTTGAAATTTCAATGGATAGATAGTGACTTCCATGGACTTAAAGATTATGAAACTAAATCAATATGTTAAGATATCACCTTTATTGATAGAAAAATCAGCTTGCAGACTATGTGTCTTTTGTGAAAGCAGAACTTATTTGCCCCTCCTTGAAAAATTAAGCTATAAAACTTATCTGTATAGAGATATGTGGACAGAACTCATTCTGATTCAGCATGTTGTCTAGAAATATTTTAATATATATAACTAAATAAAACTACATATGCATATAGTATATAGTAAAATATATTATATATG
>NW_022900936.1:49462192-49466497 GCF_012274545.1 Fukomys damarensis | reverse complement strand
CATATACAGGTATAGCAATGACTTTCATTTTTGCAAGTTGATTATGATTTGAGTTCAACCATGACTACAAAACTAAGAAACATGGGAAGTTTAAGCAAATCATCAAACCTTTCTGAGGCTTCAGTTTGCTCACCAATGTATTAAGTTAAACCATAGGCCTTGCCTACTTTACAGTCTACTTTACAGAGTAGGGTTTTGTGAGAATAAAATGGTGCAGTGGAAAATCAGAAACTACTTTATAAATTTAAGCAACCTTTTAAAAATATCTCCGGAACAATTAAAGTAGGTCACAGGATCATGCATTACCTAATCTCTAATTAAGCAACACCCTTTCCTGTAGAAATTTTAACTGCATTCTGTGTTCACAGACAATGATATATTCAAATTATTCTCAACCAGTGTGACTGGTTACATACCCAGTGGTACTAGCAATGTTAGCTGATAATAATTTAAATGCACTTTTATCTGAGATATGTGTAGAAGATTAAAGAAAAATGCAAGCTTACAGGAGTCGGTTAAACTTAACTGACTCTTAAAATACGCAGAAGTACTTCAATTGAACTTTGTAGCTGTATTTTCTTCTATGAACTACAGAAAAGTGTTTGAATTTCATGAGTGCTAATCTTAGTAAGAAATCTTTACTGGTTGTACACCATTATTTGGTAGCCCTAGAGAATAGAAATTATATAAGAAGTAAGATGTTAAAGTTGAATTAGAAACTATAGCTCATTTGTATGTTTCATAGCATATTTGCCATTACCCTGTCTAGTGATAGTAAAGTGTGAGCCTATCAAATCCAGACTACTTTCAACCATAAGCTGTAAATTCTTTTAAAAATTAGCCTTTATTCATACCTCTATTTTTAGTAGATAATATTTAATCTTGAAGCGTCAAAAAAATACAGTCATTATTCTGAAGTACAGCATGGAAACACATTCCTAAGAAAATACTCATTCTCCCCCAAAGTATACTTTGGACCCTGAAATACTGACTTGGGAACAGATTGATAATTGTTATTGTGTCGCCGTCAGAAAGGATTATTTTATAACTAAATAAGATAATGTTGATTGTGTTGTATAAACACAGCCAGCTCCTAATGTCCAGTATTTATATTGTATTAAAATATTTGTCAGTAACTAGGCTAGTATACTTTTAAAGATTGGAAATATTTAATAGCTAACAAAATAGAATTAAGTATAAAAAACATATGAGACAAAGGCAATTTTTAAAATTTGAAAAAAAAGTGGACTCATAAATCTCAAATCTTTATGTATATTATGATATCCTTGAAATTTATAATAGAAGTACTCATAAGTACAAAGAAAATTGATGCATTTACAATTATAGGCATTTCAAGTTACCTGCAAATGAACACTTTTTGTGTGAGTGGCTCTATGGGTGAGCTATATGGTTTCCACGCATTTTCTAAGGCTACAGAAAATTTTAGTAATGACTTTGACAAGTCATGTTATTACAATAAGTATTTTTGTACCTGATAAACAAATAATGCACTTGTTTTTCAATACTCATAAGATATTTGTTGAAGATACATAGTAAGCACCCATCCCCAAAGAACAATACAGCAATGTCAAACATGACCCTAGCAAACATGGCTGGCAAGACTACAGTGAAATGAGCAACTTTTAAAAGTGTTAATTTTTGAAAGTATGATAATGGTTCAAAAATGTGCAATGCAAATGCATACATGTAAAAGTTTTATTTTTTGGAATGAGAAATAGAACTCAGGACATTGCACTTCTGAGGCTGGCATCGTGCCACTGAGCTAAATCCCAGTCCTATGATGTAAAATTAAAAAAAAAATAGCTATAATGATAATCTTTTGCCTCACCAAAGATTGTATTTTTGGAATTTGGGAAATAAATCTGGTTCTCAAGCATTCTTTTTAATCTATATCAGAAAATATTAAGAACAGAGACCTAGTCTCCTCTAAACTCTCTGGTTCATATTCATTGTAATATCTTCTCAAGTTCATTTGTGAGTCAATCAATATAGTGTCAGTTGCCAACCCTTCACTTTTTCTACTCCATGAAGATCAGTCCATCAATAACAACCTGACCTTGCTAGCTAAGACTGAGACAGAAAATGTGCCCACAAATAGATATGTCACAGGGGACTCTGTTTAGTACAGCTCCACTGTTTTGCAGAAGACGTACAATAATGAGTTTCTGGGGTTACCAGTACAGAGCCAGCTCTTTGTTGTACCCTTAAGGTCGAATGTTGAAACTTAAATAATTTGGTAATTTCAACAGGAATGAGAAGCTGTCCAGAATCCTTCCACCACTGCCCTGGATCCAACCCTGCCTGATAAATTATGGTATGATTGTATGTATGCATTCTTAGAAGTAATAAATATTTTCATTTTCAGTTGTTAAGACTGTTGCTACTATTTTGAATATATTCATAATAAGACAAAGGTGGGTCATATTGTTTGATAAAAAAAATTGTTGAAGATAAGGTCCCAATTTTTGTAGCTGGGTAACATATAGAAGAAACCAAGACCAAAATTAGCAGACCTATAAAATCACTATGAAATTTCTCAATTTTGGTAGTAACAATAATAATAAAATAATTTTCATAACTTTTTTGATATTTAATTTTAACTTATTTTGAGCTTGTATTTATATAACAGTTGGTACCAAATAAAATACTGATAATCTACAGGTTAGCAGTACAAGATTTAGATTTATAAGTGACATACTTGATGCATTTAACATTGCTGTCCATTAACACTTTTACTAGGGCAAGTTAATTTTCAGAAACTATAGTTAACTTTAGATTTCACTTAACTAATGTATGATTTCCTTTTAGAAATACTGTATTAAAACTAATTTTCTGTCCTTTGCTGAAGGCATTTAATCTGTCTATAAAATTAAAAAATACTTTTAGTTACATTGTTATTGTTGTACTATTACCGGAATTTCGAAGAAGATCTGAGACCTAAATAAATTTTTGTAAGAGGTAATGTTTTTCCTACTCTCACATGCACTCAGTAATACTCCTAACAAATATGTTTTCTTTTCCCTGCACTCCAAGAAGTACTTCAGCAAGCACCACTCGGTGTCCCATAATTTAACTCACTTCTCTCACTATCTACCTGGAGACTGCATCATATCACACAAGTTGAGTCTCACTCCCAAAAGAGTGCCCTCTTCAGATTCCAGTTGCAAGCCCCAGATGGTGACCAGTGCTTCGGACCAGTTGGCTAGAAATTGAGTTTACCATAACCCCTCTTCAAATTCATTGAATTTACTAGAGTAGCTTTATTTACTTTATTTACATTTACCCATTTATTGGAAAGGACTCTGAAAAAGGCACAGTTGAAGAGTTATTAAAGAGATATATAGGAGGAGGTCTGGAAGGGAAGGGCATAGAACTTGTCACCCCATCCCCACAATGCTACCCTCCAGGAACATCCATGTGTTCAGCAATCTACATGCTCTCAGAATCTCTTTTGAGTTCTCATGTGGGCTCTGTTACTTTGAGATGCTTGATTTCATCACTGGTTATTGGTGATCACCTCAACTTGCTGCCCTTTACTACTTCTCCAGAGGTTAAAGATAGGGTTGGAAGTTTCAAATGTCTTAATACATCAGTAGTTTTTTTGGCAATCAGACCAGTACCCTTCCTGAGACTATTCAGGAACCTAGTATGAGTTGGCTCATTAGAACAAGGATGATCTTATCCCATGGGAAATTCTGAGGAATTTAAAGTCTCTAAATGCATCACTCCCATTAATCAGCAAACTTTAAAGGGATTGCTTTATCAACTGGGGTCCAAGATCACATTTTAGAATGAAAAACAGTCCTAACACTTTTTAACTACATAGTTTTAGGGCCTTAATGTTAGGAGTGAACTTCCATTTAGTTAATAATTAAAGAGATTTATCACATTCTACCTATGTGACACATTTCTTAGGCTGCTCAGGATAGATTTTTTTCAAAATTCATGAGTATGTTGATCTGAATAGATCCACAAGAATTTTTATACTTCTGAAATGTCACTGGACTCTTATGAATCCAGAATAAGATACTCCCATCATCACCAATAGAGGACTATTTGAACTGGTTAGTCTCAGATAGAAATTGGGAATGTTATTCAGTCAGTGTGATGTTCAGAGATTATAATGTCACTTCAGGAGCACGCAGAGGCCAGACCAGGAAGAAAAAAGGAGCTGATTCAGAACAAGAGTGAGAGCAAGAGAGAGAAAAGATGTGTGTGTGTGTGTGTGTGTGTGTGTGTGTGTGTGTTAGAGAGAGAGAGAGAGAGAGAGAGAGAGAGAGAGAA
>NW_022900936.1:49409403-49462134 GCF_012274545.1 Fukomys damarensis | reverse complement strand
GTAGAGAGAGAGAGAGAGAGAGAGAGAGAGAGAGAGAGAGAGAGAGAGAGAGAACTAAATAATAAGGCAATGGCTCTAGAGCAGTGACCAGGAAATTACTTTTTGAGTAAGATGCTCCAGGGCAAAAGTCTTTCTTTAACAAATATTGTTTAAGGCAGTGAAATCTGTTTGCCATCATTTCTGTCCTACCAGGTGATTAACTGTAGAAGAAAAACAGTCATTTGAAAGACAAGGAAGCTATTTACTGAAAGTATATTCAATCACCATAAGCATTATTTTTACAGCAAGACTAGCAAAAGATACTATGGGGGATCTCATAAAACATTTCTAAAAAGAAAAAAGTGATAGCTCCATATATTTTTATGAGTGTTTCAGAGTGATCTGTATGCAGCTGTTTCTTCCAACTACTGCCTGACATTGCAAGCTCTAGTTTTGGAGCCAGATGGCATAAAATTCAGTTCCCAAATGGGAAAAATTTTACATTCTAAAGAATAGGTTCAGGGCTGACTTTGTTGTGTGACTTAAGAATGATTCTCGGTGATCCATTGCAATATAAACACCAAATAATCATAAAGTATTATGTTGGCTATATACTTTAAATATAGAAACAAATAGAAAAATTTCATAAACTTTGCCATACATATTTTTCACAGGCTTCTTCTACTTTTAAATATTTGATCTAAATCATTCTGCAAAATGATATGATCACATTGCATTCTCTGTGGTATACAAAGTAGAAGCTAAAATGTTTCGCTTGAAAGAAAAAGGACAGACTTAACCTTTCTCAACATAAATTTAACCTGGTCTCATCCCAGACAATAGTATCCAGAAGTGTGGCATTGACAAGGAAGTTGACAAGGGATGCACTGAGATAAACCAGCTAGCACAGTTCCTGATGGAGGTGATGAAGCAGTCATTTTATGTGGAGCCTGGATTCTTTACCAAGGCTGACTAAAGTGACCACCCAGCTTCCTAATTCTGGATCAATACTCCTTATGTTGTTCTTTGGGTATAACACATCTTGTTGATGTTATTTTGTCCTAACCCTCTTTTCCCAATATCTCTTCATTTTCCCATCTTTCGCTAGTATGGAGACAAGAGTCCCTCTAAAACTTTAGCTCGCCTTACAAACATAGACTTTTTAAACACAAAGATAGGAGAAGACTCCAAGAATATTGTTTTGTTTTCCTATTCTACCATATAACCTTCTTTGGGCAATAGGTGGAATTTTCTAACATTTTTCTCAGTAGTGGCTACACAAACGAATCATCTAGGGGAGTTTTTGAATAATGTCAGATGATCCCACTCCCTACCATTTCAAGCAAGAAAATTTTTCAAAGTACTGTGTGTAGTCGGGTTAGAGATCATCTAGTTAAGCTATTTGAATAAACAGGGCAAAGATGAGAAAAGCAATTAAGAAAAAATATCTTGTGTATAGTAGTTGTTGTAAGTATAAATTAACTTTATATGGTTGTTTTAAGAGATTAAACACACCTTCAAAAAGAAGTTTGTCACCACTCAAGCTACTGAAAAGAACACGCTACAGGCTTGGTAGAATATTTTGAGCCCTGGTGTTTCTATGTGACTTCTATCAAGATGACTCTTACCAGTGATTATCAGTGTAACCATTTTAAAGGGACAATATGGAGCTGAATCATGATAAGAAGAGTAGTCTCATAATTTTCTTGTTTTAAACACTTGAATAGTTAGTAAACATTGTCAAAAATGCAGAATCTATGGATAAAAATTAAAGTAAATTTAAAGAAGTTTTTTTTTTTTTAAAGCTGAAATGGCTATTTTGCTTGTTGTCCTTTCTAGGCTTGTTACAGTGTGACTTATCATTGAAGCTTAATCTCCAAAATATTTTTGAATTATTTAAAGTATCACACATATTATGACCTACAGATTTGTCTGACCCAGGAAGTGACATTCCCCAAGCTTTAGATATTGCTGCAGTGTTTTTCTTCTAAGTCGTCTGCCATTCAAAATTTTCTTCCTTTTCTACAGTTTCAATTTCACTATTATTTGGATGACAGTCAAATTTGTTTCAATTTTGTTTTGTTTCCCTGAGTCATGGTTCATTTTAAACTGACTGCTGAGTCATTCCACAGGAAACATATTCATGTCATGGTGCCATATGAGTGCAGTCATCTCTAATTCCTTTTCAAATTGGAAACTCAAGAAAGGGTACTTAGGGCTTTAAGGGTCTCTTCATGTCTTTGAGGTTGTCGAATGAAAACAATGTGAGAAAAATCCCAGACATCCCCCACCAAATAAGAAAAATTATGCTGTTTTATTATATCAGAGGAATTCTAGAATAATCTCAGTTATACTGCAAAATATTTATGATAGAGTTGTATTGTAAATATTCTTTCAATTTACTTAAAATGCTAGAGTATATTAATTATATTTAATAAGCTAAATTAAGTTATAAAATTTGCACAGAGCATTAAGTAATTTATTTTAATAAATATGAAAAAATATAATATTTTAATATTTTTCTCTTAAAACTGTACTTAGATACTAGAACATAACTGATAATGTTCATAGTAATTTAATCTCTGGCTTTAATTCATTGAGTTAAATTTAATATATATTTAGTTTACAGAGTTAGATTTAATATATAGAAAGAGCATTAAATGAATCTCTAGGGAACTGAAATGAAACATTTTGCCATAATCTTATTTATTTTTCATATCAAATATACTCCTTTCTATTACTTCCCCAAAGCCTAACTACTGCTCTATGACTCCCCTCAAAATTTTCAACGTTTTTATTTATATCCAAGCATGCATAATTAAAACAATTTAATAAGGACTATAAAATTATACTGAAAGTATGTGTATTTGTGTATGTCTAGTTACAAATATACTGAATAGCTTATAAGTAATAAAGATAAAACTAACACAAGAATTTAAGGTTTTGATACTATAGTTTTAAAATATTTATGCTCTAATATTTTCGAAGGGCAAGTATATACAAATGTACAAAATTGACTTACTTTTATGAATTAATTGACTTACATTTTATTTGACTTGAAAAAAGCCACATGTTTCCAGAACATTATGATCAAAGGCTATTATTATTGAAAGTATGATGAGTACATAGCCAAATACAGGATAGACTGCTATTTTGTCCTTTTTTTATGGAGATTTTTTTGAGGTGGTTGAACTAGTTTTGATTTGATAAGCACTAACCTGCACAGTGAGTCTCATTGTCTACCCAAGCATTTTTTAAAAAAATAGGCAAATAATATATCCAATTATTGAATTTCCTAAGTTCCAATTCTGTTTCATTATAGAAATTCATATTCTAGGTTATTCTAGGATTTCTGACAATGATGTCAACAAATTAGACTGATGGTCTATCTCCATTTGCTCCAAATGCTATGTATTGTTCTGGCTTGTCTGTAATAGTCCCTGATTACCTTTTCTGCTGAACTCCTTCTCTGATTCTTTGTTCATATGATCAGTCTTTTCTTATTTATTTATATTTATTTATTTATTTGTCCTCCTTGAGTTTATTGGTGCATTTTATGTATACAGTACAGTTACATTCATTATTGGGATCTTGTACCTTTACATGAAAGTTCTTGGTTCTCCATTGATCAGTCTTTTCTTGATGTTTTAATTCTGTTATAAGTAGAAGTTTGGGCTGGGGATTTAGCTCAGGGATGGAAAGTTAGCTCAATGGTTCCAACCTGCTTGCCTCGCAAGCTCAAGATCCTGAGTTCAATCCCTGGTTAAAAAAAAAAAAAAAAAAAAAGTAGAAGCTCATCTATATGTGCAGGCATTTAAAAAGCTAAAGGAAAATTCTTTGACAACTGCTTTAGCCATAGAAAGTACAACATATTTTCACTTAAATAAATAAATAATCAAGAAAGAAATAAAGAAAAAATGTGGATCCAAAGATTGCAGATTGATGCTTGTTAAACTTGCAGGAGACTGACCTTCACTGGTTTACCAGAGAGTCTTTGGCTATTGATGCAGGGGTGTGCTATTTGAATAGTTCTAGTTGGACCTGTGTAAAAGAGATACACACTATCTATGACAGAATTAAACACAACCTAGATAGAGTCCAAGGGGAACACCAGAATAGGTGCTCAGGGAAACTGGAATAAGAAAAACATAAGTGAAGAAAAAGTTTGGCATCTCTATCAAATGAACAAGAAGCATATATAACTAATGAGCAAATGTTACTGGAAGGTATTTGGGAATATTCAGGAATATTATTGTAAAAAGAATGCTTCAGTAATGTGTTCAATGAGTTTGAGAATAAGCACTTATACCAGAAACCTAGGTTTTTAAAGTAATTCTGATAATAATTCTTGGAGGTGATCTAATAGAATGCTTTATGTGCAGATGAGAAGACACAAAATCTTAATGGTTAGGCAATTTTTTAGATGTCTTGCTTTAGGTTTCTTTTTCTACAAAGTGGCTTAGATCATTTCAGAAGGCTACTCCCTACAACCCCAATTATTTTTATGTTGACTTAAATTGCACTTTCTTTTGAAATACTATATTAACAAATGCAGAGTGTTTGGTAACTGAATATCCATAAATTAGGCCAACTTACATTGCATTGTCATTCTGCTAAGAAAACAATTTCACATGAATTATCGTTCCCTCTTCTTTTACTTCCCCTCTGAGGTTTTCCTAAGAATGAACACCTAATAGTCTATTCAACATGATACAATCCTGCAAAGGACATATGCTCTAATTGTCTTGAAACTCAGTGAAATAAAAGCTGCTTAAAGGTTTTATTCTTTTTTGCTCTTTTTAAAAATTTGATTTTTTTTTCCTGAAAATGATGTCTATATCATTGCCCAGACTGCTATAACAAAGTACTACAAATTGGGATGCTTAAAGAACAGAGATTTATTCTTTTGCAACAGTAAAAGTTAGCAGTCAGAAATCAAGATATCAGTAAAATCAGTTTCATCAGATAACTCTGGTAGCCTCAGGGATTGCTTGGCTTCCTGGGTCTTCACATTTTCCTCTATGCTAGGATATATCTCTTTGTTCAATTCCTCCTTTTTATATGGATGCAGTGATGGTAATATGAGTCAACTTCATCTTGGCTTGTTTATTTGTACATGACCTATTCCTAAATGTGGTAATTTTCATACATACTCGGTATTAGGACTTTGACCTCCCTTCCTAGGGGACATAATTTAATTCATAGCAATATCCTGAGCATGTTTGATGAGACCTTACTATCATCTTCCATGCTGATGCTTATAGAACAGTTCATTGATTGTTTCCAAGAATATTTAAATAAACTTCATACCTATTACAAAAAGTCTTCCTGCACTGCAATACTCCACCTCAAGCTTTCTTCCTTAATTTTACTGTTGAATTATACTTATTTCATGTCCCATGTTTCCATATCCCCCATTCACTTTTTGGCTCAGCGTATTTTTACATTATACCACACTAGTGAAATAGCTCTTAATCTGGTTATTAGTGATCCATCTCTAGCTTTCAAAATCCATTTGAGATATTTTTTCTGTCTTCAATTTGTTTGTCTTTTCAGGATCATTGTTCATATTAGCAATATCCAAAAGCCCCTGAGCTGAATATGCTAGTAATGCAAAGCCACAATGTAATGTGTAGTTCGGCTATTTCTCAGTATTGTTCCCAGCAAGCACACTGAGGAATAAGATAGCATCTTCCTCCTGATAAATAGCATACTTGTTTCTGCCTTACCTTAAAGTAGTGAATCTTCCATTAGAGTGTAGCCATCTATCATGAGCACTTTACACCAATCCTTGGGACTTGGAAGATAAAAGGGAACCAATAAAGTATCACGCCTTTTTCTGGGTATGAATAATAAAGTTCTTTGTCTCTAAAACATGCCATGTGTATTCTGTCAGATTTAATAAAACAATAGACAAGCTGATTATCTTACACATAGGAGAAACTCGCAGTCCCATCACAGTGCTTGATAATCATTTGACATATTTGGTACTGGAAGTATTATCTCTCTGTCTATTCCTCTTTTTTTCCCCCCTCTTTTCAAGCAATTCATTTTTTAGTTTTTTTACTAAATCCAATACTGGAAGTATTATCTCTCTATTCCTCTTTTTTTCCCCCCTCTTTTCAAGCAATTCATTTTTTAGTTTTTTTACTAAATCCTGTAGTCTCTCAAATTTTAGAAATAGCTCTTTCTTTTAGTCTCCTGTTAGGAAATTTCAACACATAGACGATTATATTTACTGTAGTGATGTCCATATTTATTTCTAAACCCAGAGTTCTTTTCCATTATATCAGTTTATCCAGTTACTACCTTGGCATATCAGATGGGCATTAGGAGAATATCAGGAATTCATGATGTACATGACCATATTCATTGTTCTTCTTTTTAAACTTCTTACTTTTTTCACTATTCCTTTTCATTGTAAACAGAATCATCACATATCCATTTCCTCAGGGATCCTTGGGTGTATTCCAATCACCTTCTCTTTAATCAATCACCAAGACAAGTTACCTTTATCATCTCAGTATTTATGAAATCTGTTTTTCTCTTTATTGATATCAATCACACACACACACACACACACACACCCTAATCCTTGCTGTGTCCTTTATGACTGCCAGATACATTCAGTTAATTCAGTAAATACTTATTGAATACATGAACACATTCAGGGGCTAGGTAATTTCCAGTAAGACTTCTACTTTAGGAAAATAAAACAGCTTTTCATATGAGCAAATGTGGGAGTGGTATGATTTTTGTGATGACTCAAATTTTCTTTTTTATCATTTGGAGTTTGTCTTCAACTCAGCAGGGAATCTGCTAAGTGTATGACTTTTCTATTTTCTTCACTGATTTACACTTAGAATGAATTACATGTCATCCTTTTAGCACAGTGAAATTGAGAAAAAAATTTACCTAATGTGAGAGAATCTTTTGATACCTATTTTAGAGTTCATGCACACCAAAAAGGATCCCCCAGAATCTCCTGGTCTTGAGACTTAGATTTTTTTTTCACTCACCCAATATTTGGTATTGAAATCAACAGCCTGCAAGACCACAAAACCTTAACAATACTGTGAGAAGTAGGACTTAAATACTTAAGCCTCTTTCCTTTAAGGTATGGATTTATCCTTTCTTTTTCTATTTTTTCTATTCCGCTGAGGTACTAACTTGACAAGAGCCCTTTATAGCTTATCAACTTCTGTTTTGAACTGTATTAGCAACTGAACCATGAGTTGAAGCTTAAAATCTACATCTCCTAAAACCAGAGACATATTTGGAAAGAATTTGGGATGAAAATATTCTGCCTTTACTTGACACTTTCAGTAACTCTAGAATAAGGAAAATTCCCCTCAAATGTGGCTCAATATTCGTCTTTTGCTTCCATTAGATAAAATAAGGAATAAATTCTTATATGCTGGTGCCAACTTTTGGAGATGTATTTTTATCTTTGAAGGTAAGACTTAGACAAGGTTGTGAAACATTTGAAATTATGGTTGTGGATCTTGTATTATTGCTTGTCTTTATTTTGACATTACCTATTCATTATATCCAAGTGTCTGATATTTTAGCTTTACATTTTTTGCCTTTCATTGGTAGTTTTCTATGCTTTGTAACTTTGTTTTGTTTTTTTCTTTCCTCCCCATCAACAACCTTTAATTTTGTTTAACAAATTTAAGGTGTAAAGTAACTGTTTAACATATCATCATTTTAGGAAATGCATTTTTTTTCTTTAAAACCAGGCTATCCATTCACCAAAAATGATGGTAGTGATCTTCTTATCAAGACATTATAGGTTATATTTTTACAGTCGAGAAAGAACAAATCATTTCAGTGTGGATGAGCAATAATATAGTAAGAATGGTAAATTTCACTATTTCAGAATCGTGTAGAAAGGAAGACCATTTGTTGGCCAACGCATTTAATGGAAACTCTTAGCAGGTTTTGAAATAGGCAAGAGTATGAGGTATTTTGTGGTAATGCAGAACAAAGTTTGTCTCCTCCTACTTTATTACTATGATGTTGAGGAAAATAAAATTTAAGTTTTTTCTTTTTCCTTCTCCTTTTCCACCTTTACTCTTCATCCTTCTTCAGTATTAGAGAATTGAAAAGTAAAGAAATAAGATTACTACAAATTAAAGATGCAATCATGAAGACTGATTATGTCAGAGCACAATTTCATGGGCCACTATTAGGTGTCTTTTCAGGAACCATAATCCATATTGTGCTTGCTCTGCTATGGCTGGCATCTGGCATCATAAAGGGGAAAATTCTTTGGGGAATATAGTCCACCAAAAAGGAGAAGCATAAGTTTCCTGCTTAACACTCAAGATCCAAGATTCTTAGTGAGAATTAAAACATTCACTCTTTCCTACCAATGCTCTTTAAATTTTGCTTCAGTTCAAGCATAATGGTTATGAAATGCTTGCATAGAAGATCTCCTTCAATTAACAATCTGCCTGGATAAATTAAAAAAATCATACTTCTTTTCACTGTAAACCATTCTGTTTGTAAATGCACTATAAATGGCAGCAATCAGATAGTATTATTAATAATAATATAGTATCCTACAGCTGTTTATTGGGAAGTGAAATACAGTCAGATATTTTAAGTTTAATTTAAACTTTTGTCAGTATATGTTTATAGTCATAAATACTACATTCATCATGGGGAGTTGGTGCATGCACAAAACACATCTTAACTCCTCTTCCCCCTTTCCCTCCTCTCTTCATCTCTTGGTGCCTTTCCCATTTTCAAAAAATCTTGATTTTTAGAAACTATTATCAACCATAATTTTGTTCGGTAAGTGAATAGCCACCCAATAAGTACCCTAAAATATATAGTGTAAGAAACACACAGTATGGAAGGTAACAGAAGAACCACTTTCAACTGGAGAAGAATATGATACATGAATTGAGTGGCCTAGTTTGAAACTCCGTGGATTAGGAATAAAGACGCAGTTTCAGTATATGCTAACCAATGTATAAATGCAGATATGTACATATGTACATTCATTAATTAGTATGTTTATTTCTGTATATCTTTACACTTTAATATCTATAATTAGTCTTCATAATGTCTTTCTTTATATTTAAGAAAAACATCTTAATTAATTTTATTTATAAGGATGTTCATAGCTCTATATTGCTTAATAATTCTCTATATACTAATTAATTTTAAAATGTCTTATGAGATGAATAAATACATCTGATACTGGAAAAATAAAAGAAAAGTAGAAAGAAGAGAAAAATAGAAATGAAATGTGTTCATGTACATATACCAATTTCCTACAGTAAATTTAATCATTATGTGCTACAAATATGTACTAATAAAAGAAAAAAAAATCCCTAGCTGTAAAGCTTAAATCAAAGACTAAGACAGTAATAATCAGAAGACAATGGACTGAAGTAGAACATAAAATATTCTATTATATGTATACCTAATATTACGTGCATCAGAACATAAAATATGAGGACCTGCTTAGGTTTTTTTTTCTTTGAAAGGAAGCAGGATAGGATCTCGACAAAAGAGGAAGGAGCATGGAACAAAATGAACTCTTCTAGCTGCAGTCTATAAAGTTTCTACAACTCATTTCTTGTTTTCATTGATCTGAGACATTTCAATAAGGCTTTGGGTTTTTGTACCCTTTTCAGGGACTTGCTAGTTGTAATATTTCAAGCTTTGTGTATTCAAATTAGTCTGTGTTTTTACCTGTGAAAAACATGGACATGAAGGCTATGCATGGTAGAGTTGGCATTGGGCATTCCTAACTTTTATGATAAATCCATGAGTGACTTTCCAGAAACTTACCTTGATCAAGGTAATTAATTTCTTTAAGATTTTGTAAGCTTTTGCTTCTTAATCCTTGATATGGAGCTAGAGATATTTAAGTGAGTGGTGAGGGTTTTATGAGAAAAGTGCATAAATTATTTAGTAGAGTAGACTTTTAGTGACTAAAAGTAAAAGATGTCAGGAAGAGTATGTAGATTCAGTATATCTACCGATAAAGTTGTCTTAGAACACTGCATGTAGTTGCAATGCTAAACTGGGCCCACCTATAAAAATCTGATTATTTTGTCATGTTCAAAAATGATACAAAGGAAATGTGTATTAAAATTGATTAGCTGTCCAGATATTTCCAGTTACCATTATGTTGTCCAGCACTTTTATAATTTGTTGACTAAATGGATCTTAGCCTTGGTTACATTTTCATATTATATGGATTCATTGCAAGACATTAGTGCTAGCATATAAATTAGTCTTCACAGTTTAAAATACAATATTTGGTTCTTCTGGATTAAAATAAAATATGCAAAATATGGGGATCTGTTTTTTGTTTAATAATGTATACATGATTAGCTCATACTGTTTTAAGCAATTATGACAGTTCTGAACTTTCACCTCTTTTGGACTGTGTTATAAAATAAGGTTTTTAAAGTGAGTTATCTTAGGTCACACACAGACAGAAGACTGTTTACATACATTTACTTTCTGCCAGTTACTTCTCTTCCTTTAGAATATTATTTTATAAAAATTTTAAAAGGATTCCTGTTCTTTAAATTTGTTGGACTTGGTCTCCTTCTTCTGCTATGTGGAAGAAATGCCTAGAACATGGTAGCATGTCATCTTGAGAACATGAAATATCAACAGCTAACTAGGTTCCTTGTCTAAAAGGAAGCTGATTTAGTCTTGATCAAAAGAGCATGTAGGACAATTTCAAACAACAAAGTGAAATTTTCTTAATAAAATCTATTATGTTTCTACAACTCATTTTCTTATTTTTTATAATAACTATAAAATTTCAGTAAAGCTATTGAATTTTTGCCCATTATCTCAGGAGCTCATATTTTCTTAGTTGACATAAAATTTCAGGCTTTATATTTCTAAGTAAATGTTTTTAGTTGTGGAAATGTAATATTTTTAATTTAAAAACTTACGTATTGGGTTACTTTTCTTATTTTTTAAACTGAAGAGCTTAAAAATTTCATATTTTATAAAAAAATTAACAAAAACCCCATCCATAGCATGGCATAGAGACAAAGAAATTTATGCTAACATTTTGGTATGTTGCTTTCATTTGAATAATTTGAAGCATATAGCCTAGGTCAGGGCTGGATTTTCTTATTTTTTTTTTCTCTCTCTCTTTTTATTGAGTTTATTGGTACATTTTAGGTATACAGTACACTTACATTCATCATTGGGATCTTGTACCTTTACATGACAGGTCTTGGTTCTCATTTTTCCCCCTTGTCCCTGCCCTCTGAATTTTCTCATAGCCAACATGGTATCAAAGAACATTACTGTGTAACTAATAAAATTGCTGTTGCAATATAGCCATAATAGATGAATGGAAATGTCAAGCCTATTTACTCCTATTTGTGTATCTTTTTAAACTCATTAGTGGAAATTTGGCGTTCCAATAGAATTTTACTGTAATGTTCTGGGACCTGGAAAATCTAATTTCTGTATTTCCTCTCTAGAAAACAGATTTACAATCAGTACAGAATTCAGATTCTTTCAATTTTTGTAGACCACATTTTGTTATAAAAACTGAAGATTATTCTTGGATTCAGGTTAAAATAGAATCCAGATGTGGGGTAAATCAACATTCATACACAAATCACTACCATCAGTAGAAATAAAGAGTGAGTTATCAGTGTAAAATGCTTCTGGATTATCTGTTTTGTCTCCTTCAAATGTTCTCCAATGTGAACTTCTTTAAAGAAATGAATTTTCACTTCAGACATTTAAGAGGCCATCACAAACAAGCAAACAAACAAACAAAAATTAGTAAAGTATATACTATATACCTTGGCAGAGAGCTCTCTGAATTGAGTCTTGGAGTTTTTATTTTTATCTTTTTTATGAAGAAGTCTGCATTGTAAATTCATTAAAAAGAACTGCTTCATATGTACTCGTAAACAGGTCACTGATAGAAGGCCGGGATTTAGCTCAGTGGTTCTACCACCTGCCTCACAAGTGCAAAGACCCAAGTTCAATCCCTGTACACACACACACACACACACACACACACGGAAAGTGACACCACCATACGGGAATACCTTTTCCTTTTAAAGACAAAGCGAAAATACTGGCCAAGTTGATGGAGCAGAATGAACATCATTTTAAGTCCTTCATCGGAAAGGTTAGGACATTATTAAATTTCAGATTTTACTAAGTTTTAAGGGTAGCCATAAAGAAGGAAAATAGCCAATGTCAATTCAATCTTATGGAAGGGAAAAAAATAAAATCACTAAAAGAAAGGTGGATGCAGGTCAAGAAAGTGGTCAAGATTTAACTATTTATATTTAAGTAGGGTGTCTGACTTAAGCATGCTCCTGAATAACCTGGTATCAGAAGTGAATGCAGAAACTGCTGTGGACAGGAACGATAATGAAAGGAGAAACTGTATTTGGCCCCCTGAGACAAATATTTTTTGAGTAAAAATTTAACATTCAAGAAGACCATTCACTGATTCAAGGATGATTTCTTATATTTATTTAGTCAAAATTCCAAATTCTCCATTTCAACTTTGATCTTTGATAAAGTTTGGTGGTCAACCTATACAAACTCTTTTTGTGAAGTCAAAAGGGAACAATGACTCTAGGTAATTAATATCTAGCTCCCAAATTTGGAAGAACTGTGTGTGCATGTATGTGCGTGTGTGTGTGATCTTTCTGATTTTAATCATGTTATAAATATTAAGGCTTAAGTTTTAATCAATTCTTTATTTATAGTGATGACTGAAAAATCCTTTCACTCCTGTATAAATGTTCTTTTGCAATATGACTTGATCACTTCCATCACCAAAAGATGTTTCTCCGTGTCTAGAAACTGGGCTTGTCTGTGTGGCATGAACTACTTGTGTACTGTTTTAACCTGGGCCTTAGCAGCACTTGCAGTCAACATCTTTGTTCTCTTGGAACACTTCTGTCATCTTGTAAATGAGATTTGTCCAACTTACTGTGTGCAAGGAGACCAGACAAGGCAGAGAAAACCATCATAGTGGAGGTACTCTAGGTCAATTAGCTGACAGCCACCAGCAATCATAGGAAAACTTACATCTTCTAGCCTCAGCTGAGTTCTTGGGTGACTTTGCTCTTTTGAATAATTCTAGAAGGCACCAATCTGTCCTGACAAGATCATATCCCAAACTACAAATTTGTAACCAAATAAAGTGATTGTGGTTTTAAGTTACCACATTTTGTAGTGCTTTGTTGTGTAGCAAAAATGATTGTCTAGCATTTAATGTATTGAACATAATTCATCTGGTCTTTTTGGCAACAATCCTACCTTGATTTTTACATTCAACTATATTGTACAAATGCATTAAGTAGCAACATATATTGAGTACTTTCTCCACATGGTGCATTATTATACACGTATTTTTCTCAGACTTTACAAAAGGAAATAACCAGAAGGCTTTTTGTCCTTATACATTAACATAGTAATGCGGTGCTATACATCAAGGGCATTTTCTTAAGGTTCTACAGAATAATTTATACTTTACTCTGTGTATTTACATGGGCATATTTGGAAACACAGACTACTAGGAAGCTATGTAGAGAAGGAAGTGAACAGCAGAAGAGGAACACTGAAGGGTAAATTTTGACATTGTCATGGAGAAAGCAAACCTCGGTAGACCGACGCAGTTCTTAGTAATAAACAATGTCAAGAAAAGCAGGAACTGAAAGATTGCAACATTAGTTTAAGTTTTTCTTAATAAGGTTTTTGCACTGTAGTCCATATAAATTTCATTTTTTTCTTTATTTAAAGCATTTTTTGTCCTAAACATTCTTTGAGAGCAGAGCTTGCTGTTACCATTGAAAAATTTCATTTTTGAGGTTCCTCTCTAAATGGTTACAATAATCATGACATATACATTTTAAAATATTTTAAAGTAAATTATTGTTTCGTTTCTGATTTCTTTTTTCCTTATCACTCTATCTTCTTTTCTTCCACTTACCATCTCAGTTTATTTGCTATTGTTTCTGAAAGATATTTGAAGTGTAATTGGATATTGCAATTAATAATATTGGTAGTAAAAAAACAATGTCTCCTTAGCAAGCATCTTAGATAGCGTGTTAAGTTTATCAAGTTAGAACAGAAACTATGGACTAGAAACAACAGTTATCATCTGATATCAAAATCTAAAACAGATCCTAAGTAATTATTCATAGGTTGTAGTCCTGAAATAAATAAGTATTACTTATAAATATATAAATGCAGCTGCATGGATTCATTCAGGCTTGCTGCCAAGTCAATTCATACTTTCTCTCCCCTCCTAATTCAGGAAGACATTGTGAACATTAAATCAGAAAACTGATTCCAAAGTGGGAAATCAGTTGTTCTTAATTGTATCAGATAACAATATCTGCTTTGCAAATAACTACTGTTCTAAGTGACTCTTATTGAGTCCTAGTCTGATACTTTGGCTTCTCTCTAGAAGGAATGTATTGCTTAGCAACACTACATAGTAAGGAAAACTGAATTCGGAGATCATAGTAACTGATTCCAAAAAATATTTTTGATTTGTAACAATACATGACATTTATTTTATATGATATTTGTTATATAATCCAGAGTTTATTTCAGACAATCTAGATGATTTGTTCTGATCAAAATGTTATTTCTTTCCACTTACAAGGTTTTAAACTCAATATTATACATCATCTTTTAAAAATTTAACAAGTAACTGCATTATGAATCAATCTAATGTTCTGTAGTTGTGTAACTACTGGCTCTATTTGACATTTTCATGGGGAGGGACTTTTGGCAAACGTGTATGACATGAAGGTGATAGTAGACAATTCTCCTCGTACCTCTTGGGCTTCTGTATGTCTTGCAAGGAGAATCACTGGCAGCATTTTTCCAGGTTGTTTCAAGGAAGTCTGTATAACAAACAATATTAGAAAATAGAGATTGGATCTTGCTGTAGAGAAAAAAAGCAAGCTTTACAGATCTGGAAGATGAAGACCGGAATGGTGGCCCTTCTAGAGTAAGGCGAGCATATCTCCCGGCCATTACAAGGGGTTTTGGCCTGATCAGTTCAGCAGCCCTCTCAGGTAATCAATTCACAGTACGCGCAGGTATGTGTCGTGGGTCTCTTTGCATCAGTTTCCTTTCTGGGAACCAGAACTTGGAGAATCTGTATGAGAAAAAGCTGATACTCTGGCGACTGTAATTACTATAACTAAATCGTTTGTTTCTGACCAAGTAATCTCCTGAGTTCTGTCACAGATAGTAAACTGTGGCAGGCTAACTCATTAGCTCACACAGAAGGTGACATCGTGGACATTTCACTCTTCTTGACAAACGGCACACTATTATCAACAGTTAATGTTACAGTAAGTGTATTCAAATAATGAAGCTTTAGGAGGCTTGGACTGTTAATATGTAAAAACCGAACTTCAACATATTATTAATAAACAACACTAAATGTGGGTTTTAGGCAGTGTGATTAAGAATGCACAATTCAAGGGCCAGAGATTCAGCTCTGTGATATCGCTACAGGGCAAGGTCCTGAGTTTGATCCCCTGTACAAATCAAACAAACAAAAAACAAAATTGCACAACTCATAATCTAACCTTAATTGTCGAACTATTTTGTTCCTTGCTGAAGAATTTTAGTGAGTAATTAAGATGTCAAAGAGAAATACTTTTGAATAGGTGCATCTTTCTAGATTTTCAATATCTTTAATCATGCAGTTTAGGAATTTTCTGCTCTGCCCAATTTCTGACCATTCCTCACTTAAGGAAAACCAAATTGGTAACATTTGCTCTTAATGCTAATATTTACCACTAATTTTTCCTTTTAAATATGCACCAAAATTAGGTAAAAGGTTGTCAAAATACAGAGTCTAGAGTTCAAGTTTTAGAAGTTTTATCTCAGTAAGCCAGAGATGAGGCTCAAGAATCTGCACTTTTAATATATTCCTGTGTATCACTGGTGCTTTGGTCTGTGGAAGAAACTGAGAATCAGTGACACAGAGTGATGTTTGGAAACAATAAAATATATTTTAAAAATTCATTGTTTAGAATCACACTAATCTAGGTTAGAGGCCCAGTTTGGCATCAACTATCTGTGTAACCATGGTAAATTTATGTATTTGCTCTTAGAATCTGTTTTCTCATCTGCAAAATTGGACTAATTATGCTACCAATTTTAAAGGAAAGTTTTGAATATTGAATAAGCTAATCTGTGTAAAGTGATTTATGTAGTGTATGGCACCTAAACATTGCTCAATAAATGATAATATTATATAATATTATTGTATTTTTAAGTAACTTGTTTTACATAAAATTCACAAAAGAACTCTGTAAATATTAAATCCCTTCCCAGGACATTTAAAACATGGTTAAGATAGTTACATCCAATATTCTGGTCAGAATGGTACGTATAAGTAAACCTATATTATAAAGATATACAAATATATTTTAAATATCATAAAATGTTTGAAAGTATTTTAACAAATTAACACACGATCATAGTCATTTATGTAAAAAATTTCTCTCAGGCTTCATTAAGATGTCTCATTGAAGTGCATCAAAACTTTTGTTTTTGTTTTGGATTCATGTGAAAGGCATAATATGCATAACCCTCTTCTTGTAAGTGTCAATTAGCATTGCATATTATCTCATGATATCTCTATTATCAAATGGGTTTGATTTTCCAAAAATTGCTATGAAGTTTGAGAAAGTCCATTGAAATTTGTAATGGATTATATTTACTAACTTTTAATTAATGCTTATGACTTTTCATCTCATACTGAAAGTGAAGAAATATTCTCTAAAAAATACCAGAAAAAGGAAATCCACAAGAAGCAGTTATTATACAAAAGATCATTTTTAAAATATGAGAGTGTTTACAGTTATATTCATCTGCATGACTTTTTCAGTGAAAGTTAAAAAGAAGGCATACATGTTTTTTTGTTTGTTTGTTTGTTTTTGTTTTCTTTTGAGACAGGGTCTCTCTGTATAGTTGAGACTGACCTGGAACTCACTATGTAGCCCAGGGTGGTCTCGAACTCACAGCGATGCTCCTGTGAGCCTCCTGAGAGTGCTGGGATTACAGGTGTGCGCCACCATGCCCGGTCACATACACGTTTTTAAAAGCCTGCTTGAATTCTAGCAAATCAAACTGTAGGGCACAGGTAGACAGCAGTGACATCACCCTGGAAAATTCTAGAAATGCAACCTTGGATTCTATCCCAGAGCTACTAAGTCAAAATGTGAGCTTTAATGAGTTTCTAGGTGATTCTCATGCATTTTAAAATTTGAAAAATACTGGCTTAATAACATTTCTCATTTTGTTTTATCTAATTGATGGACAGTCGTCTTTATATTTAAACCAATGTATTCCTGTGATGCAATAATAGGAAGAAGTGAAGAAAACATATTTACTTGCAAAGAACTAGTTGTCTATCTTTATTACCAATATATAATAATAATTAATGTCACCATTATCTTTAAGTGCATACAGAACTAGATATGAAGTGGCTAAAGAACAAACCCTTAATTACTTTCACTTTAGGATAAGCTAAAGAGAATAGAGCTAAATGGTGGTCATAATATCTCATGATGCCTGTTTTCTACCTCAGTGCCATAATTTGCTATTCTTTACAACAAAAAAAGTGAATGGCTTAGACATCCACCTTATTCCTCCAGTCTAATGAGAACAAGAAGGCAGTGATCAAAGAACAGACACATTCTGTTCCAGGGATGGTTGGAGTCTAAGACTGTGCCTGTAGAAAGACCACCCCCTAAACTATAAAAGCAGATGGCAGGCATGCTCAGAGAGCCTTTGAGGACAGCAAACTGCATTGTACTGACAAGAACAGGATCTAAGCAGGGATCAGTGATTTGTCATGATTGGTCAAGAGAACCTTAATACAAAGTTGATGCCACTGCAGGAACAATTTCACAGAATGCTTACAAGAGAAATGGCAGAACATGATGACCAAGAGAAAATTGGAGTGGATTAGACCTGGGGAAATCTGAGTCTTCTAGTGGGTTTTCATTATTCTGGGTCAGCAGGAATTGAAATCTAACAGAATAATAGCTGCCATTTTATGATTTGAGAATTTAGTTACAGTCATGCTTTTGAAAACTGGGTCCATATTGAAGATTCAGTTGTTTCCATATGGTTGGTAGATGAATTCTCATCTCAGACAGTTCCATCAGCAGCTGTCAGACTCCTGGATCACTACTGTGTTCCAAGAATAGTCAATAGAAGAAAAATAATGTATTTACAACACTCATTTTATGAATCGGACCAGTACATATCACTGAATGTAGAAGCAGATCTGCTACAAAGTGGTTCCATTTAAGTTGCCATTAGTTGATTTATCAATTTATGAGTATGTCTTTACATTTTCAAATAATGCTTAGAAAAAGCAATGTTTTTCTCTTTTCCTTCTCTTCTACCCCGTTTGATATCAGTAATATTATTTTTAAAATTTCCTTTAAAATTAAATGCAGTAACATTTTTATGTTAATAGCACCTCTATAATGGGAGCACTAGTTCATCAAACTTATTCATCTCTTATTCTTTGTTCTATAGTTAAATTTAAACAGTCCTCAGCTCCAGGCATTATTTGAAGTTTTTTCTTTGGTTCCCATCCAAGAATACCTCTATTTTGTGGAGAATTTCTTTGTTTAATCTTTCAATATTTTAATCAAATCAATATGGTTTCATATATATATATAAATGAATATTATTCCTTATTGTTTTAAATGTAGTATGTTTATTTTTTTAAACTAGAAATCACTGAATAGCTAGAACATGTTTCTGTGTTGTGTATTTTTTATACTCATTTAATTGTTCTATTTTATGTTAATTTCTTTATCCTTTTCTGTATTTTTCCCTTCATAAATAACCTACATGGGATTTTACACATTTATTTTATTTTACTGTTCATAATCACAAGAGTTAGCACATGAAAAATTAGTTTAAATAAGAGTGGAAATACTTTGGGCTCAACATTTTTCTTGTGCTAGATATTTTGGAAAAGTAATATTTTTATGTTACATGCTTTATTTCTTATTACTCTGTAACTACTGAAGTGAATGATAATGTTTAATGAATTTATTTCATAGATTTGAGTTTATTAAACATTAAGTATCAACTCTTTGATTTATGTGTTATTGATTATATTAATAAATTTATAACAATGCTGTTAAATTTCCTCTTGTACTATGAAGTTTCAGAATACTATGTATTTACTTGAGTTCACTTCATTTGGCTCATAGATGAAAGATTTTCAGTATGCCAGTCATTCCGAACTATGGCATCTGAACCCTAAGCAACAAAGTTTGGTGCTGAATTAGAACCTTGCTGTTGATAACTAATACTGAACTATCTTGTTACTCAGCAGCGTTCATGTCTAATATGCAAAATTATTCATTCACAAACTTCTTTCCTATCAATGGACTACGTTCATTATTAGACTATGGAGCAAACATTAGTGTGGTTAGGAGTTCAAAAAGGAATTTTACCTTGTTGATTTATCAAGAGTGGCCTCTTACCCACCCTATTCAGATATTACAGAAAGCATGGAACATGGTGGGAGCAAAGGTGACGATAGGTTTGAACAAGGGCTAGGAAAGCTCTCTATGTTTAAACTTTTCAAAATGGCAAAAGATATGAAAACACATTTTTAAAAAAAAATAATTTTCTTCCTAGATCTCTGAGTTTTGAAAGCATAGGTAATTTACAGTAAAAGTTTTATTTTTCTTGTTAATATATAGATTTTTGTAGATCTTTGGCCAAATACTATAGATTTCATGTGTAAAACTCATTAATCTTTATTTATATATAATTTGAAGTTTCCACTTAATTACTTATTTCCCCAGAGTTATCTGTAAATATTAATAAATTTTCTGAGTAGAAAGTTAGTATTTTGGCCACATATTGCTTGTTTTTTTCTAATATTTTATTTTTTTGGGGGGTACCAGGGATTGAACTCAGATCCTTGCGCTTGCAAGGCAGGCCACTGAACTGCTGAGCTAAATCCCTGGCCCTTTTTTCTAATATTTTATTTTTTTGGGGGGTACCAGGGATTGAACTCAGATCCTTGCGCTTGCAAGGCAGGCCACTGAACTGCTGAGCTAAATCCCTGGCCCTTTTTTCTAATATTTTAAAATTATATTCAAAGATTGCAGAATATTTTAAATTTTGCTACATGAAATTTATTAAGAATTTGAGTGTTCCACAAGACATTGAAAATTGTGTATGTACAAATACATTTGTTAATTATATAATTTGCCTATGACTTATTTTCATCTCCTTTGTTTTACTGAACTCTGGATTTTCAGAGCTGTGAATTAAAATCAGGTTTTGTGTGCCATTTTTTGGGGGTGGGTATTGGGGATTGAACTCCGGCCCTTGAGTTTATGAGACAGGCAGCAGAAACACTGAGCCAAATCCCCAGCCCAATGTGTGCCAGTTTTAATTATTCTACCACGCTTGTATATATTCTTCAAGTTACATTGTTTGATGAATATTGGCTCATGATAATTTATTTTGGCAATTGGATTTTTAATCCCATTACTTTATTCTGTTTAAGGTTTTCTGACGTGCTGGGCATGGTGGCGCACACCTATAATCCCAGCATTGTGAAGGCTAAAGCAGAAGGATTGCTGTGAGTTCAAGATCACCTGAACTGCATAGTGAAACTGTCTCAAAAAAACTGAAAGAAAAAACAGTTTTCTGTCCTAATTCCATTTCAAGTGAGATTAGCATTTTTGGCCATAAATTTCTGTTAACTGGTATTGGCTTGTTAAATCTTTTGAACTGCTTCATTTGCAACTAGTCTACTCCATTTTCTTTTCTTGTAAATGCCATAACTCTGGTTGTTTCTTAAACAGGATAAGCAAAACACTTTAATCTGTATTTCAGTAGAAAAATATACAACATATTTTTGTTTTTATAAATATAATTTAAACTTATGCTTGTTTTACTTATGGTACTGCTATTTTACTCTCATTACAATTTGATTTTTCCCTCTATCTTTCCTCCATTTCTATGTTCATTATCAGCTTTACATTTTTCTTGTGACTTTGCTTAAGATATTAAGATATTTTAATATGCAGCTTTTAAAAAAAAGGTATTAAGATTTGTTTTAAACATTTAATGATGATCAACAATGAATAAGTTACAATATCCAGTGCTTTCATGTAGTTGTTTCCAAGGAGCAATCCCAAAGATAAATGAGATAATTTACAGAGACATTCTGTTGGTTACTATGCTAATAATTTAAATTTCAATATTTGTTGGAAATTAGGAAGCAAAAAGCAGAATTGCATGTACTTATTTTCTTAAGCTGAAGATATACTATGAAATATAAATCAAAGCTGAATGGTACAGTAATTATAATAATATAACCAAAACCTTTAAGATAAATATTCATTACTGCATTATATTTTCACAATAATATATATTTTTACAATTTTAAAGATGAAAAAGGGGATGCTTAGTGGCAATTATATGAAAGGATCTAATTAAGACTTTTGGAAACTATCTGCAAACAAAAAAAGAAAAAACTTTTACCTTCATGGAGACTGTCTCCTTGATGGGGAAGACAAACACGGAGTAATCAATTACATGGTATTTCAATCTAGTACAAGGTAATAAATGCAGTGGAGAAATAGATCTGATAAAAGAAATAGATACGATAAAGTGAAATTTGGAGTGTCAAGATTGGAAAATTTTCTTTAATTCTTACTTACTTTGAAAGATTTTAAATCTACAAAAATATTGACATGTAAAACACACCAATGGTTTAATGTTTTTTTTTGTACTGGGGATTGAACTCAGGTCCTTGCTCTTGCAAGGCAGGCCACCAAACCAGTGAGCTAAATCCCCAGCCCTGGCTTAATGTTTTTTTTTAACCACTCTCCCTTACCCACTCTTCTCTTTCTCTCCCAACACACACACACACACACACACACACACACACACACACACACACACACCCCTTTCAATCATTTGAGAATAAATTTCAGACGTTGTGATGTTGTATCTCTAAATAGTTAGGAGGTTTAATAACCAAATATGAGCTCAAGGAGTACTCTGAGTCCTGCTACTTTAGCATTACCTATGCTTTGCCTAATACTTCAGCATTACATATTTGCATTCTGATCTCTTGAATCAGATTCTGTATTTTAAAGATTCCCTGATAGCTGATATGCATATTACATTTAAGAAGCACTCATGTAGAAAATATAAAAGAGTAGATATTATTGTACCTTTCTGATTCTTCAATATATAAAAATATTCTTTTGTTTGAGTTAAAATAATCTGCATTTCTTGAACAAATACTTGGCGTATTAGAGGGAAAATGTCCCATAAATGTCATTAGAGATATGAAAAATATTCCCAGGGCTCAAAAATTCTCCACATGCTAGGATTTGAAATAGATTTTGAGGGCTTGGAATTTAGCTCAGTGGTGCTGCCACTAAAGTGCAAGGTCCTGAGTTGTATCCCTGGTACCAAAAAGAAAGAAAAGATTTTGTTTTAAGGGGGCTGGGGATTTAGCTCAGCGGTTCAGTGGCCTGCCTTGCAAGTGCAAGGACCTGAGTTCGATCCCTGGTACCAAAAACAAACAAACAAAAAAAGATTTTGTTTTAAAAACTAAATTGTACTGAACACAATTTCGTATGTCAAGCATAACTTAAATATTTTCTTTAAATTAAATTTTATTTTACCACAAAAAATATAAAATGTATTAATATGTAAAATATATATAAATATAATATTTCAGTTTAAACAAAATCAGATATCACTACTAGTTCTAAAAAAGACAAACACCCTACCTACAAGTGCATCATTTTTTTTTTTTTTCCTGATACCAGGGATCCAACTCACGGTCTTGCACTTGTGAGCCATACATCATGCCACTGAGGTAAATCCCTGGCCCCTAGTGCATTGTAGTTTTGATAATTATTTCTTGGTATGACTGTCTTCTCATTTATTATTTTGAATGTCTCTTGAAATTTAGAACATGCTGAGGTCTCCTTTTAGAGGAGGGGACTCGGGGAGACGACCGCGGACACAATAAATGACCGAAAGCTGATGGCTAATGGCAATGTTTATTTCTTACCCAGGATCTTTATAGTACAGTTTCAAGGCCAGACCCAAAAGCATGATCACAGCGGTTTGACGTTTAACAGCAGTTACGAGCAGTGATAAACAGCCATCATGAGCAGATACATATTGTTCAAAGTAAAGACATAATATCTAGATAAAACACCATCTGTTTATGACTAAAAGGGAGTGTAAGCTGGAAATAGGACTAAAGAAGAGATTAGGGGGTTTTTTGTAGGTCAAGGGACTTGGTTCCAGCAGGTCACCTTCGGAATACTTCTGCTCCGGTGAGAACCAGCATTCCGGGACTCGGAGTCAGCGCTTTGCTGGCTGTCCTGTTATGCCCCAACAAGAACAATATCTTCTTTTTCTGAATTCTGAGAAATTATCTTGTGTTATATCTCTCACTATCTTTCCTACTTTTTCTCTGTTCACTCTTTTGTTTTTCCCTCATTGAGTTTATTGGTACCTTTTAGGTATATAGTACAGTTACATTCATTATTGGGATCTTGTACCTTTGCATGACAGGTCTTGATTCTCATTTTGTTCACTCTTATTGAAACTTTATTGTTTATATGCTGAACGTCCTGGGTCTCTCTTTGGTATTTACAATATTTTCTGTTCTCTCCTTTAAAAAAAAAAACAAAAACTTTTTCAAAGGAGTCATCAACTTTATCATACAACTAATTATTTTCTATTTTATTATTGCTTTTATATTTAAAATTCCTGTGCTTTTTATGCCTGTTATGCCTTTAAAAATCATAGTATTCACACATTTCAAGAATATAGTTTTTCTTATGTCTTTGATGATGATATTGATTAAGAGCAAAATTGTCACACTTTTTTATTGTATAGCCTTTCTTTTCCTTAACACCAGTAAGCATAAGGAAAAGTTGTTGCATCAATCAAGTTTTTTGGAAAAAAATGCTGGAAATTGATCTCCAGAGAGAAATAATATGGTTATTTGGAAACATTGACTACAATATTGTGATACTTTATGAATTTCTAGTGAGAGGAGAAATACTTAAATTACAACTGAAAATGGTATTTATGCAAATAATTATATAATTATGTTTATCTCAATAATGATTACATATATTTGGAAAGTAGTTTCATAGAAGGTGCCTCTTGTTAACTGAGCAATGAGTCATCCTTTAAGTAATGATGCAAACTACTAGAACAGTAGTAAAGTGTACAAGTCGTTTCTCAGTACACCCAAGAGTTTTAATCAGAAAGCAGAAGAGCAGTTTGAATTGAGGAGAGAAAAAAAAATCAAGATTAGGTTTAAATCTTAAAGGTCTGTAATCTAGATCTGTAATCTAAATGATAATTTAAGAAGAGAAAAAGGGGAAACCCAACCATTTAAAAGTGATAGAAAAATCAAGGCATTGATAGTTTTCAAAATATAAAAATAAGGTAACTTTCACTGTATTAATTTAGCAATTTATTTTGTCTATGTCTTATTTTAAAATTTCAGTAATTTTTGTAATTGTAAGAAAAAGAAGTCCTTAATGCATGGTGTGTGTATTGTGTTCCTGTGCTCCTGACTACTTACCTCATTAATCAGCTTAGGAAAGTATTTTCTTTTGGGAAAATCAGAACAACAAAATAGTTTCGGTTTTCAAACCAACTAAAATTAATGCATAAAATGATTTTAATTTCATTTTGATCTGGAAAGTACCTTTACTAGAGAAACAACAAACCTGACTGAATCTTACCAAAGCAGATATTAATATCCCTGTAGCTATTTTCTCAGTTCAGATTATACAAAGTAAACACTTGAAGGCTAGATGTGAGGAATGTTCTGGAGTAACCGCAGGATTTATTAAATAATAAATTTTAAAAGAGCATGTTTTTAGTAAGTAGCTCATGTATTTACTGTGTATCCTCACGCTGGACACCAGAAGGGGATGATATGGTTGGTATGGCTTGAAAATACAGTATTCTGTGGTTTTTGTACCATGCAGTAGTATTTCAGATAAGCCAGATATTTCAAAGAAACACTTACTTAAAATAATCCATAGTCTTTGGAAATATATTGGCAGCTTGAAAACTTCTGACTTGGGTTTCATTACTGGAAAAAAATTCAAATGAAACTTCTGTTGAGAGTACAACCTCAGCAGGGGTCCTGATGTGGGTCTCTTTATAACAGAAATGAAGGTAGGCTGCATTTTACAGCCCACTAATTTCCCAACATCTGTTTCTTATTTAGTTTCTTAGACCCAGGATTCTTTACCTTAATGTTAAATTAACTGTGCATTGGCTTTGTAAAATAAGCATGAAAAGGAATATTCCTGTGTGCATTTTATTTGGAAGAATAAAGATAGATATGGCAAATGGAATAGAAAATTAATACAACTTAATTTCTGTTGTTTATTTTAAGAGCATTTCAATGCTTAGATTTGAACGCAGATGCCCATACACATCCAGAAAGGCATAATCCCTAAATAAATATCTGCTGTATTCTTGGATACAAAGTTAAGTATTCACTTTACTGTTTTAGAATCATTCTTCCACCATCACAATCCATTAGAGACACATAGATCAGAATACTTAGAGCAGAACTTCTCAGTGTATAGTCCAAGAGTATGAGCAACAGAATGAATCACCTAACATATTTCAGTGTTTCTTCAAATACATTTCCTGGCTCCTTGCCAGCATTTATTAAATCAGAATCTGAATGGATGGTGCGCTGGAAACTGTACCTTACAGAATCTTTTGAATCAATTTTATGTGATAAACTTTGAGTACTTCTGCTTTAATTTGAAGCTGAAATAATTTGCTTTTTCTGTTCAATAAATCTATGGTTTTCTGATGTGTTTTAGTTAAAAATATATAGTTCTTCTAGGACTGTCATGATAAAAACCAGAGACAAGGCAGACTAAGCGATAAAATCTTATTTTCTAATAGCTCTAGAGGTTAATAATACAAAGTCAAGAGCAAGGTAAAAGATAATAGGAAACTGGAAGATAGATCTTTTGCAAATGAGAAGAGGACCAAGAGTTGGAGACAGGGAGGAGGAAGTGGAAGAGGATGTAAAAAGAAGTAATATGTTTTAAATAAATACATCAACTCCCCATGATTAATGTAATCATTACGTACTGCAAATATGTACTAATAAAAATAATAAAATTTTTTGCAGCATTTGGTTTCTGATAAAGACTGTCTTCTTGGTTTATATATCATCATCTTCTGGCTTTTGCCCATGTTAGTTTTGAGGGGGGAGGGAAGGGAATAAACATACAGAGATTGAGTTCTAACCTCTGCTTTCTCTTTTTCTCAGGACAATAATCTTGTCAAATCAGACCTCCACTCTCCTATCCTCATTTAACCTTCATTATTTCCTTAGAGGCCCCTTCTTGAGATACAGCCACAATGGATGTTAGGTCTTCAACAGAAGAATTTAAGTGGGAACACAAATGTTTAGTTAGTCACAATGTACAATATAGCTTGTTCCTTTCATATAAAAACAAATCAAACAACTCCCCCAAACCAAATATGATAACAAAAAGCAAAACATCTTCTCTGGTAGTGTCAATAGGAAAACTTAACTACTTTTGAGAGACCTTTCTGTGCTATTCTGTTATACTTTTGCCTCTTGGCAAAGAAATTAAACACTGAACTTTGAAAAATTTTAATTTGTGGATTTTTGAAACACAAAGAGGAAGCAATGAAAAATAAAATACCTCCTGAAGTAGTTTCAGAATGTTGCCAAGCCAGAAGGTTGTGTCTGAGTACCCACTGTGTAGTCATGGGTCTGTTTTCACCTGAGAATCACAGAGCCTGGTAATGGAGGGTAATGCCTTATATAGTACAAGGGAAGTGAAGTGGGAGAACCTAGAGAAAAAGATGAGTGTAGAAAACTCAGAGAGCAGAACTTCAGGGGGAAGAAGAATAAGAGTTCACTGCCTGAGTGTTTAGAGGAGAAAAGAAGAAATGCTGATCTGGAGACTGGACCAAAAAAGGACTAATTCCTGTCTCTACAAGACATTGCTTAACCTGTCAGATATTTAAGTCTATGACAGAATATGATGGTATGTTGTCCTTTTATGGGTAGATAACAAATTATATCAACCCACTATCTTGGAGATTCATCATCACCCATTCATCATCTTACAGTTTCTATAAATCAAGTACTGGGTGGGTTTAGCTGGGTCCTGTGCTTGGGCCATGTATGGCTGCAACCAAAGTGTTGGCTGGACAACATTCTCATTGGATGGTGTGACTGGGATAGATATGCCTCCAGGTGTACTGCAGAAGTTGGCATGACAAATTGCTCTGTGGTTGTGTGCCTGAAGTCCCTGGCTATGTGCTGCTGGTGGTCAGCCTCAGACCCAGCAGTTCCTGAAGATTGCTACATGTGGTAAAGACTGCTTATTTCATTGAGCAGGCAAGGAGCTGTGGTTCTGCTCCTATGAGACAGAATCTAGTGTGGTGTAATTCAACCATCTGATGTACTTATTCAAGGAAGCAACAGCCATCACTTGTGTGGCACAGCAATTCACCATTGTTCCAGGTTTTGCTTTCTCTATTTTCAGTTACCAGTGATAACCAAAGTCCAAAAAGTACTAAATCATAAATTTCAGATATAAACAATTCAATCACCTTAAATTGCATATTATTTTGGATAGCATCATGAAATCTCACCCTAGAGATACATCATTCCTTTGTCCACCATAGCCATGCTATTTGTACTACCTACCCATTAGCTACTCAGTTTGGGTCTCAGTTTTCAAACTGCTATTGCAGTATCACGTATGGTGTTCAATATAATCTGCAGTATCCCCTGTGGATAAGGGGGGCTATTGTATTTAATTCAGAAGCATGTCTCAGATTTCAGCTGCATCAGTGGAAGACAGTTACACAAGAGCATGACACACCCTGAGGGGGAGTCCTTTTCGTGTGTCCACCACTGATAGTAATGCTTACCCACACAACTTTTTTTCAGACAAGGTGAGATAATACAGAGTTTCCGGGGTATACTGCATACTCCTTATATAGCAGTAATTACTAGAGTCTGCTGACATGGCTAGTGTAGAAAGGCTCCTTTGAGGCAGTAACTGTGCATTTTACCAGGCCTCTTTTCAGGAATTTAATCCATGGCAACCAAGGAATACACACACACACACACACACACACACACACACACACACACACTCTGCTCATTTTGACAGATTTTCTGTGCCTTTCTCAAAAGATGCTTAAGATTTTCAGAAGTAAGCATAGAAAGGCAAATAAGAATATATTTTAAAAATTTAATATAAAAATTTCCAGAGAAAGTAGCTTAATTTTATTTGGTACTGGGGATTGAACTCAGGACCTTGAATTTGCAAGGCATCTAGCAGCACCACTGAGCTAAATCCCTGGCCCACTAGGCTAATTTATTAAGCCAGAGCTGAAATGAAATTCTAATTGGCTGTTAAATGGTAAAACATCTCGTTTGCCAAAGTGGTGCTTGTATTAATATATTTAAGGAAAACTAACTTACAATAAAGTATTGAATACTTATAAATTTTAAAAAAATTCGGGAAATAGGTGTTTAGTTGGGCATATAATGTGTTTTGTACTTTAGGGGCTTGAAAAATACAAGAGGATGAATTAAGCAACTTTGGCGTGCTCAGAAACGGCTAGCAGCCCTTGATTACCTCCGGAAGATATCCTATCAACCATGAAGGCTTTCATCAGATTGTGTCTCTGTGCATGACGGGCAGTCTTCAGGACTGGAGGGGAAACAACTTAATTGAATTCTTTTTCATTGTTTGAACAAGCCTTCCTGAACTTCATCGATTAACTGTAGCTCGATGCTATAGTTTGCTGAAGATAAAGGCATTTTTCCCACCTTTAGCACACATTAGATAAGAGTGGAAATGGGATGTAGCAAGTACTATGGATGGTTGCATAGGGAATGGTACTGTGAAGACGCTAAGGGTCACCTTTCTTACCCTCTAACCCTCCATTCTTCTCCCGCTTCTGGTGTGAATAAAGCTTGACAAGTCAATTAGAGCAAAACAGAAAGTGTGTAATGTACGAACTTCAAATCAAGACCTCGTGCTACTTACATCATTTTCAGGGCACAATGTAAAATAAAACTGTAGAGCCAGCCTTTTACAAAATTATTGAAAATTTCAAGATATTAACAATGAAGCATGAATAGAGATTCAGGGTCTTTTTGAGTGTGGAGCCATCTATGACTGCATTGGTCACGTACCACCAAGCTGGCCTGGCGAGATCAGCCTTTCATTCCTGCAATTTCCCACACTTCAGTACCCGAGGTGTTTACAGCACAGATTAGACACAGGTGACTGACTGCCCTATAGTTTCATTGTACATCAGAAAAAAGAGAGGACTCAAAGAGGCATGGATGATGAGAAAGGGTTATCCATAAACTGGTGCCAAACACTTGGCTCTGGGTCTCTGGAGTATACTACAGCCCTGCACACACTCTTCCCTGTCTTCTCATTTCCTTTATGTTTGATATTTCTCTTAGCCCAAGTCCTAATGATTTAAAATACTAGCTGGCACAATGAGATTTTTCTTCTCCTTTCCTATGCTACATTTTACATATGGCCCTAAGTCTTCAAGGAACACATTTATATTTGTGTTTTGGAATAGGCCACATAATATGACTTTCTGAAAATGTTATAAATGTAGCTCTGAAGCACCCAGTCTGGAGTCAGTCTATCTAGATTTAATTACAGGTTTTGCCACTTCCCAGTTGGTGGATTTTAGGCGAATCATGCACTTCATTTGACTTGCTATTTCCTAATTTAAGTGGCAATAAGAATACTTACCTTGTAGGGTTGTTTATGTAGTAACACAGATTTTCTTTTATAAAGAAAAATGCCCATATAATTAATATATATCTGTATATAATTTCAAAATTATGACATGTTCATAGCACTACTCTTTTAATATCTATTCATATGGAAAGCATCAATCAGTCTTATTCTGATATAAAGAACACAAAATTTACAAGCAAGAAATGGAGGGAACTTCAAAGATTGTATGCTTCTCAGCTCATAAGATTGTTGAGATCACAGATCCTTTGAATTTTTATAAAAGGCAGAAAACTATTTGTCCCCTCAAAAGTTACACATGCATTTAGTATTATGTTGCACAATTTTTTTTCTATTTGAGATCTATGATCATAAGCTAAAAAAAAAGTGCATCAAACCTGACGTTGTGGCTTCTTATTCATCTTGACAGAAGTGGGACTTGCATTTGAATATTCTGCTCCTGTTATGGAGAGCAAACCTCTTTCATAGCCTGTTCTGCTTATTGAATATGTGTCTTTTTTCCCCCTTCATCAGAAATGATGAACATTGAAGATAAACTCCTAAGTGAAATAAATAAGTCACACATGTGTAAATACCGAATAGTGTCCCTGATGTGAATAATCTGCAACAATGCATAAGATTCTAATAAGATTACTGACATTTAGAAATGGGAAGAAAGGAGCTAAAGGTGTAGGGAAGGTGGGATATGTAGGGGAAGAGTAAAAAGGGAAAAGAAAAAAATGTGAGAGAATGAAAAGATGAAAATAAAGTGTTTGTAGATGGGGAGGGGAGGAGGGGGTGAAGAGAGGGCAGAGGTAAGGGGAAAATATGAGAATCAAGACTTGCCATGTAAAGGTACATGATCCCAACAATGAATGTAACTGTACTGTATCCCTAAAATGTACCAATAAACTCAATTAAAGCTGAAAAAAAAAGAAATGATGAACATTGGAAATAAATGACAGTATCAAATAATGTTGCAATTTTTTTTCAAAGAAAAATCACTACACCAACTTTTCCTTTGAACGCCTATGCTCTTCTGAGAGAACTTCTAAGTGCTATGAAGTTATTTATTTTAAGAGTACAGTAATCTCCCTGCTCCATCAGTAGGGCTACATTCCAAGATCCCCAATGAATGTGTGATAGTACTGAGTAGTGTTTTTTCCTATGGAGACTTACATCTGAAAAAAGTGCAATGCATATGTTAGACACAGTAAAAGATTAAATAACAACAATTAAAACAAAATAGAATGATTATACCAATATATTGTAATAAAAGTTATGTGAATGTGGTCCCTTTCACTAAAAATATCTTACTGTACTCACACTTTTTATTTAGATGATGCACCTTATGGCTGCTTTTTAGAATATAATATGTGAAAGGTTAGCATTACTAGTTTTGTGCTTGGAGATATCATTAAGTAATATAAGGATTACTTGAACACAGCAGTGTGTGCAATATCATGATATTTGATCTGATAACCAAGGTGGCTAATGATCAGGTAACATATACCATGTGAATACTCTGACAAAAGGATAACTCATGTCCCAGGAAGAATGAAGAGGGATGGTGTGATATTTTATTCTGTTTCTCAGAATACTGCACAATTTAAAACAATGAATTGCTTACTTTTGGAATTTTTTACTTAACATTTTCAGACTGTATAGCTGATCAAAAAAAGTAAAACTGGGCCAGGTGTGGTGGCGCACGTCTGTAATCCCAGCACTTGGGAGGCTGAGGCAGGAGGATCGCTGCAAGTTCGAGACCAGCCTGGGCTACATAGTGAGTTCCAGATGAGTCTCAACTACATAGTGAGACCATGTTTCAAAAAATGAAACAAAACAAAACAAATTAAAACTGGCAAAGTGACTGTACAGATAAGGGAGGACACTGTACATCTAATATAATGCTGACTACAACACTGATGATTTTAATCCTACAAAAACAGCATAGTAGCTCTGATTTTAGAAAGTAACACAAAACTTCAGATTTATTTTTGAAACATGATACAAGGGTTGTCTCATTGATCTCTGCATTATTTTTCCTTTGTCAGAATTAACTCTATACAGTTTTATTTGTTGTTTCTTTTCCATTTTCTCCTATTGTATGAGGCTTTTTGCCAAGTTTGGAAATCATTTAAAGAAGTGACTTGAGTGCCTAGTTCCAACCTGATCACCATTGTTTGTATTTCACTGCCCAGCATTTGTTCTAGATTATCTCCTGCTTCTTGGCTGCTCCCACCTTCTTTTATTACATGAGAAATTTACCACAAAACACATTGCTGGCAGCAGTGGATCCACTGATATCTCTGTGGAGAGACCATGAAAGTAAAGGCAACAGAAAATTTAAAGAATTTTATATCACTTTAACTTATAGCCTGGTTTCATTTTGCTCTATGCCTTTTTTCCACCTGGCCCACACAGATTCCTTCTCATTCCTAAGCATTCATCCTAGGGTTTGTTTTCATGTCTGGGAGATGTATTTAGAGAGTATGTAAAGAATAAATTCCAAAGAGTCACCCCAAAGAGGGCTTTCAAATTTCTCTTTTTGGATATTTTGGCTCTAAGTCAGTTTTATATTTTAGCTCTAGATCAAGCTGATGCTGAGAGGCAGCATATTTTGATTGTTTCCATGTTTTTTTTTTTTACTATATTACAAGATAAAATCCAAGGAAGAAAAACATCACCTATAAATGAAGTTATGACATTTAAAGTGCAGGGATGGAGAAAGTACCTGCCAGCCTGGAAGTTGCTAATCCCCATTCCCGAACAGTTACTTAGATACCACTCTAATCCCACAGTGCTGATGCTCTGTTGGCTGCTGATAGGCCATCTGCTCTAGTTCATAGTGGATGTGATCAGATGTGACCCTCAAAGACCTTTCTGAAACTAAACCATATTTGAGGCCTGAATTATTCACTTTCACGCAGACTGGTTACATTTTACCTTCTGCCCACACTACTTCACTTAGTAAAGAAGTAATCGACATACAGCAGGTATGAAATGCACACTTAGAGAAACTTCAGGTGAAGTTCACATTTCTGCAGGGTCATAGCGACTGGATAGTGTTGTTCAGCTTTTCATTATTTAGCATGCTTTAAAAATTTATCTGTATTTATTTTTAAATACCGTGTATGAGTTTACTCAGGTTTTTAATCGGTTCTCTTAGCAATAAAAATGAAGAAGTTCTTTTCAAACTAGAAGACTCAACAGCAGGAAGAGGCATAAATGGAAGACTTGTCAGAAATGACCTCAAGATGGAGCAGTAGCAAATGTTATGTTTTAGGAGGATGGGATTTCAAGGGGGACCCCTTGTACTAAAATGAGTCCCATCAGCTTGTCATTTTGCCAGTACAGACTTACTCTTTTAGTGTAATAGATTTTTAACTTCTGAAGTGAACCATTAACTTGGAAATTACCTTAGAAATTATTACGCAATATCTTCTAATTAAGCACAGTATCCTGTAAACATAAGGGATAAAATGGGTGATAGCATGGTCAGGGTGGAAGGAGAAAGCCATTCTGAAAGTGTAAGGTGGAAAGTCAAAACTCATTCTCCTCACGATTTATTAAAATTAGACTCTCCTAAAGGTGGTGTGTCAGTAAGGTGGAGTGATGAGCCAGCAAGAACTGACCAACAGCAGTATTAATGTCTACCTTACAAAGGATTGTTTAAGGACTGTTTGATAAAGCTATTAAAGACTCAAATAAAGTAAATATTTGTTTTCAGAGCTCTCTACCATATGTACAGATTTATCATAATCATGATTTTATTGAATTTTCATTGTAAGTCTGTGTAGGTTAATACCTATTAATTTGGTTATGATATACAGAATCATTGATGTTGGGCAATGGCAGAAATATATGAGCATTCAATACTTTTAAAAGCAAGTACTTTGGAGAAGAAAACAGCCTCAGAAATGAAGTTCCACATAGATATGTGACTTGTCCAAAGCTGCATTAGCTGTGCCTCTATGAAATGTGCAGTTTATTTGATTAGTTTATATTGTTTTAAATGTATGAATCATTTATGACAACTGCATTACTATGATTATATTTGAACATATATTTTTATTTCTAATATTTGAAGTAATCTTTTGGAGTGGTTTTTCTATTTAATATAAATCAATAGCAAAGAAGGATATATGAGTTATTGTTCAAGCAGGGAAATAATATATCTGAGATTTCATTTTTGGCAATATATTTTTTACGTTTCTGTCATAATGTTGCTTCTAAAAATATATTTATGAACACCAAAATAATCTTAATCTTACTAAAGCCTTGGTATAGAATACATGTTTTTCTCAATTTTCTAAAAAAATTTTGATGGACACTGAGGACAGAATTATATATCCATGATTTAAATATTTTTGAATCAAAAATGTCATATGTACTGGCTTATAATACCTATTACTGTATTGAAGAATATGGAAGTATTGCAAAAAGAGTATATCACATTTAGATTTATGTTTAATGAATTTTATTTTGAGGAAAAAGATTTTTTAAAAAATACCTGAAGTAGGGAAGTTGGTTTTTTTTCAGACCATTTAGGACAAATGACTGGTAATAACAGGAAAAATGTAGTTTTGAATTATGACAGAATAAAAAAATAAAGAAAAAGATGAGGGCAATATAATGCTACTGTCTTTCATATTGTTTTCTCAAAACATTTTAAAAATGAAATCTTATAGCACAATTTCAAACCTTGTACAAAAAATACTCCATAAAAATTAATGCTTTTCAGATTTCCATGATTACATGGTGTCTTAGTTACTCTTCTCTTGTTGCTTAGACAAAATACTTGACACCTAAAGTAAAAGGGGAAATCCTTTAATTGGCTTACAGTTTGTAAAGCTTCCAGTCCATAACCAGTTGGCTCCAAGGTAGGATGGCAGAGATAGTAGTTCATGGTGGTGGAAGACAGCAAAAGCAACAAGGGACTTTTGGAGCATCTTTCTGCCCTGTTATCTTTTTCAGACTACTGGAATTAGGGCAGTGCCAAACCAATCACTCAGGTGCAGTAGTTTAGTAATCACATGCCCTTGGTCCCAGCAGCAAACACTCTAGATTCCATCCCTTGCCCCCAAAGACTCATGAACATCCCTTTATGTAAAAGGCATTTCGTCCATCTCTAAAAGTTGCCAAAGTCCTAATAGTTCAGCAACACTGAAAGTCCAAGTCCAAAGTCTCCTCTGGGATTCATGCTAAAGTCTTAGCTGCAAGCCCCTGTAAGAGAAAGTTAAAAACTAACAAGATTCAATAGCACAAGGCAGACATTTCCATTCAAAAAGTTACAAGTGGGGAGATACAAAGTAATATGACCAAAGCAAGTCCAAAATCCAGCAGGGCAGTCATTAAATTCCACAGCACCACTTCCAGCATCCCCAGCAATTGATAGCAAGTTGTAAACTCCAAAGTATTTAGTAAAATATTTGTTGGTACATTTTAGGTATACAGAATAGTAACAGACCATAGCTTTACTGGAGCTTCCATTCGGGCCAAACTAAAAACATTTTAAATCATTCTGCTGGGATTTTTATTCTTGATTCTCAACATAGATAGTGGCTAAAAGCCCCCAATGGTAGCCATGCCAACACCTCAATATTAGACTGCCCTAGAATGTCTTCTGCCAGATTAATTAGTCTGCTACCCCTAATTTCAGTCCCAGACAAAGTCTCTGGACAGAAGCAAAAATGCAGACAAACTTTCTAAAAAGTAATAACACATCATCTGGAGTCCAACAGTGAATGCAGTCCTTCTTCCCAACACAAAACTCCTGGCCCTGGTCTTTAATGGCAGCATTCTTCATTCTGAGCAGAGCTTCCCATACAGAGCAGCCTAAGGCATTCCAGCTCTACTTCTTCATCCAGCATCTCCAAACCTTTCCTAACTCTTCCCCTTCCACAAGCAAGTTCTAAAGTCTCTTGAGCCACATGGCCAGGTAATGTCACAGCAATGACCCCATTTCTCTGGTACCAAATTCTGTGTTAGTTATTTTTCTCTCATTGCTCAGACAAAATACCCAACACCCAAAGTTAAAGGCTAATGAACTTATTTAGCTCACAGTTTGCAGAGGTTTATAGTCCATAATCAGGTGGTTCCAAGGTAGGGTGGCATGGCAGACAGGTTTTGCAGAGGTGAATAGTTGTGGTGGCCAGAAGGTAGCCAAAGGGACAAAAGAGAGAGAGAGAGAGAGAGAGAGAGAGAGAGTTTCCAGAGGCAGAGTACCTTTCTGACCCTTTTATCTTGTACTGACTACTGAAATCAAGGCACTGCCAAATCAATCACGCACATGTAGTGGGTTACTAATCACATGCCCTTAATTCTAGCCTCACACCTTCCAGATGCAGCCACCTCTGACCACAAGAGGCTTAGGCAGGAGGCATCCAGATCAAAATCATAATACATTGTTTAGTCTTCTACTTTTCTAAGGTTATTTATCTGATGATGCTGATTTAATTAGCATCTTTCACGTGGTTTTGCCTATTACTAGTCAAGGATATTTGAATAGTGAGAACACAAATTTCTTTTCTGAAGTCAACTTTAGAATTTTGATATAAAAGTCTATTTTAAGGACTACTCCCTAACACTTTTGGCCTTTGAGAAGTATATGAAGTCCTCTGATATTTGTAAGCTACTACTAGACAAAGGCAAAAATAATCAGTTATTTCGTTTAAATTTTCATGAACTAGTACTAAAAGGAATTTCCAAGTCTCTTGAATAATTGAGGACACAGGAGACTATAAGAGCAAAAAGAAAAAAACTGTGTAAATCTCTTATTTTTTTTTTATTTTTTTGTTTTTGGAGACAGGGTCTCACTATGTAGTTGAGACTGACCTGGAACTCACTATGTAGTCCAGGCTGGTCTTGAACTCACAGTGATCCTTCTGCCTCAGCCTCCTGAGTGCTGGGATTACAGGCATGCGCCACTGTGCCTGGCATGTAAATCTCTTATTAAAAGAGTGGTTGCCAGTGTATTCAGAATCCCTTTTTATTTTCTTTGTCCAAAAGCATCCACTTCAGTACTTAGTGGAAATTTATATAATTAATGATATCAGCTACAGCTACCAGATTCAATGCTCCAGTTTGGACCATTTCTGGGGAATGTCTCTTGTAAGTATAATGGTCTAAACATAAGTCCATTGAAGGCAGAGATCATAACAATTAGATAGTTTTTTTAAAAAATCAGGGTGGCTGGACCCATAGCACAGGAGGTAACAAAACAGATCAATCAGGCTCTAGAAAAATTCAACTCAGAAATAATTTCCCAGTTAACCAGAGAGATGATGAGCAAAATGGAAGTCATGATTCGAGACTCTAGAGCATAAACTGACAAAAAAATAGGTGAGCTCAAGACCATGATAGAAGCCATAAAGACTCAGCATAAGAAAGAAATGGAAACAATGAATGCCCAACAGAGGAAAGAAATGGAATCCATAAAACAGGTTCAAAAGATATCCAGGAGATTAAAAACTCTATTGAAAGTGTACACAACAGAATAAAAGATTGTGAAGATAGAATTTCAGATATAGAAGATAGGATCGCAGTCAGTGACCGTGAAAACAGAGGTCTCTTAAAAACAGTAAAGGATCATGAGAAATCAATCCAACAACTTCTAGACGATACAAAGAAAAATAACATGAGACTGATAGGAATTCATGAACAAACAGGAGAAAATGCAAATGACATAAAAAAGCTCTTCACAGAATTAATGACAGAAAACTTCCCAAACAGAAGGGAAGAATTAGACATACAGATAAGTGAGGCATATAGAATCCCAACTAGCCACCATCAAAAAAAAATCTACACCTAGACATATAATAATCAAGATTCCAGAAATCCAACAGAAAAACAAAATACTACAAGCAGTAAGAGAAAAGAAACAAATCACATGCAAAGGAAAGTACATTAGAATCACAGCAGACTTTTCAACACAAACCCTTAGGTCAAGGAGAGCCTGGAGTGAGGTATTCCAAGTCCTAAAAGAAAAGAATCTCCAACCTAGACTTTTGTATCCTGCAAAACTCTCTTTCAAAATAGATGGGGAAATAAAATACTTCCACGACAAAGAGCACCTGAGAAATTTCATGAACACCAAACCAGCACTGCAAGGAATTCTAAACAATATCCTAGAAAAGGACAACGAAATTCACAATAACATGAGGCCCAACAGACCAAATCAAATAGGCAAGGCAAGAAACTAAAAGGAGATGGGAGAAAAAGTAAAAAGAGTCAACAAATGGACAAAAACATGACAAGAATAAGTCAAAATATATCAGTTGTAACCATCAATGTTAATGGCCTCAATTCACCAATCAAGAGAAACAGATTGGCAGAATGGATTAAGAAGCAAAATCCAACAATATGTTGTATACAAGAAACACACCTAGTGCAAAAGGAAGTCCATAGACTGAAAGTGAAAGGATGGAAAACAATTCTCCATGCGTCAGGAGTCCAGAAAAAAGGCAGGGGTAGCAATTTATTTTCAGATAAAGTAAATTTCAAATCAAAACTCATTAAGAGAGACAAAGAAGGACACCACATCCTTGTAAAGGGAACAATTCAAGAGGAAGTGCTGACAATCATAAAGATATATGCACCAAATATAAATGCCCCCAACTATATAAAACAAATATTAAGTAACATGAAAAACCAAATAAGCACTAATACAATTGTAGTGGGGGATTTAAATACCCCACTATCACAAATTGACAGATCATCTAGGCAGAAAATCAACAATGAAATAATAGAACTGAACCAAGCTTTGGAACACATGGACTTAATAGATGTTTATAGAGTATTCCACCCCCAAAAATCAGAATATACATTCTTTTCAGCTGCACATGGATCATTCTCCAAGATAGACCGCATACTGGCTCACAGAACTGGTCTAAATAAATACAAAAAAATTGAAGTCATCCCCTGTATATTATCAGATCATAGTGCAATCAAACTAGACATCAATAGCACAAGAAACTATAGAAACTTCACAAGCACATGGAAACTGAACAACACTCTCCTAAACAATCAATGGATTACAGAGGAAATTAAAGAAGAAATTAGACAGTTTTTACAAATAAATGAGAATGCCAATACAACATACAGGAATCTTTGGGACACAATGAAAGCAGTTCTACGTGGAAAATTCATAACATTGAATGCCCACACTAGGAAAACAGAGCGGGCTCAAATAAACAACTTAACGATGAAACTTAGACTCCTAGAAAAACAAGAGCAAGAAAAACCCAAAGCTTGAACAACAGAGGAAATTATAAAGATCCGAGCAGAAATCAATGTAATTGAAACTAAGAAAATGATGCAAAAAATAAATGAAACAAAGAGCTGGTTTTTTGAAAGAATAAATAAAATTGACAAACCCTTAGCTAATCTTATCAAAAAAAGGAAAGAAAAGGCTCAGATCCATGCAATTAGGAATGAAAAAGGCGAAGTCACAACAGATCCGAAAGAAATCCAGAGGATCATGAACACCTACTTTGAGAACCTGTACTCTAATAAAATGGAAAACACAGAAGAAATGGACAGATTTCTAGATACTTATGAATTACCAAAGTTGAACGAAGAAGATAAAAACATTTTAAACACCCCAATCACAATCAGTGAAATTGAAAATGTAATTAAAAACTTACCAACAAAGAAAAGCCCAGGCCCTGATGGATTCACTGCTGAATTTTACAAGACATTTAGAGAAGAACTACTACCATTACTCTTCAAACTTTTCAATGAAATTGAAAGAGAAGCTATACTTCCAAATTCATTCCTGGAAGCAAGTATCACTCTGATTCCCAAACCAGAGAAAGATACAACCAAAAAGGAGAACTACAGACCAATCTCCTTAATGAATATAGATGCAAAAATCCTTAATAAGATACTAGCAAACAGAATACAGAGGATTATTAAGAAGATCATCCATCATGACCAAGTCGGATTTATTCCAGAGATGCAAGGGTGGTTCAACATACGAAAGTCAGTGAATGTAATACATTATATTAACAAAGTCAAGGACAAAAACCATATGATCCTCTCAATAGATGCAGAAAAAGCATTTGGTAAAATTCAACACCCATTCATGATAAAAACCCTCAAAAAATTGGAAAAGATGGTCTATAACTCAATTTAGTAAAGGCTGTCTATGAAAAAAACATCAGCCAACATCATATTTAATGGCCAAAACCTGAAAACCTTCACGTTAAAATCAGGAACAAGACAAGGATGCCCATTATCACCACTTCTCTTCAGTTTAGTTCTGGAAACATTAGCCACAGCAATTAGACAAGAGAAAGAAATTAAAGCAATAAAGATAGGAAAGGAAGAAGTTAAACTATCATTATTTGCTGATGATATGATACTCTACATTGAAGATCCAAAAAACTCCACCAAAAAACTTCTAGACTTAATTGACAGATTCAGTAGAGTATCTGGATACAAGGTGAATACCCAAAAATCAATAGCCTTCTTATACACAAATAACAGACTCACAGAGAGAGAAATAAGGGAAAAAATTCCTTTTACAATAGCATCCCAAAAAATGAAGTATCTAGGAATCAGTCTAACAAAAGAAACAAAAGATCTCTACTCTGAAAACTACAGCACTCTGAAAAAAGAAATTGAAGAAGATATAAGAAAATGGAAAGATATCCCCTGCTCCTGGGTAGGAAGAATCAACATAGTAAATATGGCCATACTACCAAAGCTGCTATATACATTCAATGCAATGCCAATTGAAATTCCAACACTATATTTCACAGAAATAGAAAAAAAAAATCCAAAAATTCATTTGGAACCATAAGAGACCTAGAACAGCAAAAGCCATTTTAGGCAACAGACACATGGCACCAGGTGTAACAATTCCCAATTTGAAACTATACTACAAAGCCACTGTGATAAAAACAGCATGGTACTGGCAAAGAAATAGGCCTGAGGATCAGTGGAATAGACTGGAAGGCATAAAAACAAATGCAGATGTATTCTGCTACGTCATCTTTGACAATGGAGCTGATCATCCTCAGTGGAGGAAAGATAGCCTCTTTAATAAATGGTGTTGGAAAAACTGCATGTCAACCTGCCACAGATTAAAATTCGACCCTTATCTTTCGCCAGGCACTAAATTAAAATCCAAATGGATTAAAGATCTAAACATTAAAACAGAAACATTAAACTTGCTGGTAGGTAAGTTAGGCAGAACTCTGGAAGACATTGGTATAGGAAAAGGCTTTATGAACAAATCCTCAGTAGCACGGAAATTAGCAAATAGAATCAACAACTGGGATCTCATCTTACTAAAAAGCTTCTGTACTTCAAAAGAATCCATCAGCAGAACTAAGAGACAATCTACAATGTGGGGAAAAAATTTTTACCAGCTGTTCCTCAGACAAAGGACTATTATCAAGGATATATAAAGAACTCAAAACAATCAGTTCCCCCAAATATAAAGACCAAATTCAAAAATGGGCATCTGAAATGAACAGACATTTCTCAGACAAAGAAGTAAAAGCAGCAAGAAAATATTTGAAAAAATGTTCCACATCACTGGTCATTCGAGAGATGCAGATGAAAACAACACTGAGATTTCACCTCACCCCACAAAGAATGGCTGCTATCAAGAAATCACACAATAACAAATGTTGGTGGGGTTGTGGAGAGAAAGGAACCCTTCTCCATTGTTGGTGGGAGTGCAGACTGGTGCAACCACTATGGAAATCAATATGGAGATACCTCAAAGAGCTTGGACTGGAGGTTCCGTTTGACCCAGCCATCCCTCTGCTGGGTATCTTTCCAAGAGAACTAAAAGAATCATATCACAGAGAAGTATGTGCACCCATGTTTATAGCGGTACAGTTTGTAATAGCTAAATCTTTGAAACAGCCCATTTGCCCATCCATTGGAAACTGGATAAAGAAGATGTGGTTTTTCTATAAAATGGAATATTACTCAGCCATAAAGAATGAGGAAATAGATTCATTCATAGTAAAATGGATACATATTGAAGATATATTCCTAAGTGAAATAAATAAGTCACACGTGTAAATATAGAATAGTTTCCCTGGTGTGAATAATCTGCAACAATGCATAAGATCCTATTAAGATTATTGACATTTAGAAATGGGAAGAAAGGAGCTAAAGGTGTAGGGAAGGTGAGATGGGTAGGGGAAGAGTAAAAAGGGAAAAGAAAAAAATGTGAGAGAATGAAAATATGAAAATAAAGTGTTTGTAGGTGGGGAGGGGAGGAGCGGGTGAAGGGAGGGCAGAAGTAAGGGGAAAAAATGAGAATCAAGACTTGTCATGTAGAGGTACAAGATCCCAACAATGAATGTAACTGTACTATATCCCTAAAATGTACCAGTAAACTCAATTAAAGCTAAAAAAAATAAAAAATCAGGGTGGTATAGGTATTATAATTATTGGTATAGGCTTATTGGTATAGGTTTAAGAGTTTATGGAACATTATATTTTGAATGTGAAGGACCGGCTTTATGTTTTTCATCTCAGAAATGCAATTTACAACAATACATTAATCTCATCTTTCCAGTTTGTACTTGTGCTATTTACAGTAACTCAAATACATGGTGCAATCAAAGAAGCTCAATACTTTGAATGTGCTTCAGTTATTTATCACTGCATAAAAACAATGCTGAGGGCCAGGGATTTAGCTCAGTGTCTCCTCTGCCTGCTTCTCAAGCCCAAGGTCCTGAGTTTGATCCCCAGTACAAAAAAAAAAATCAAACAAAAAGCCATGCAACAACTTGTCTTACACGCTATTTTTCATGATTGTGTAAGTTGAGAAACTATACTTTCTATTACCATGAACTAGAGACTCATATTGCATTCAGCTATAAACTTCTCAATTCTAGTTTGTGTTGAATGTTCTACAGTCTTATTTTTGTCAAATTTTATTGCAAATCACAAAGTAACTCACATTAAAAAAACAAACAAACAAAAAATAGTCCTGACCCTTGGTAACAAGTTTTTTGTGCAAGAAACATGTAAGATGGAAGACACTATTATGATCATATTTGTAAATAATTTACTAAAAATGGAAGATTTTTAAAGGCAAGACTTGAGCATTGAATTATTCAGAGTAGAGAAAGATAATAGAATCCTCTCCTGTAATGGAAATCTAATGGTTCAATTTTCAGTATCCAAAGTCCATGCCCAAACAGGGAGTAAGGAATCTCCTTGGAAAATAGTCATGGACTCTAAATGCAATACAGCTTTTAGGATAAAATCTATTTCACAATTTCCTAATTGATTAAATTCTTTTTCAATTTTCTCATCTATAAATTGAAAGGAATAATACTTTCTCTCAGTTATTATTCTGAAAATTAAGCAATTTTTGTAAACAGCTTAAATCATATCTAACAAACAGTAAACCATTCAAAAAGTATTTATTTTGTTACAAAAATATATCTGCATGTAATTTGTGAATACAGTTATTGTGAAGTTAGAAAGATATTTCAGTCATAGCTATTATTGAAAATTTAGACAGAATCTTTCAGTTTGAACAAATAAATCTATATTCAGTAGAGGCATAGCTGGGGAGTACGTGAAAGAAATAAGAAAATCCACTTTTTGGAGGGAGATCTGACAGGAGATTGTTGATAAGCCAAGACCCCTAAATCTCAGCCTACAAAGTAGAGACCCAAGTAAACAGGCAGAACAAGGAGAGGGGAACTTATTTGCAAGTGCTCAGCTATGAAAAGGGCTGAGTCCTGGCTACAACTTTGTAGGGGCAAGGTTACCTTGAGTTCTCTTCAGACTACAAAAACCTATAAGTGAATCTTGATACAACAGAAAACCCAAGTATCTTATCCAATTTACTGTGCTTCAGATAAACCACAAAATTTCAACTTCCAACAAGGCCAGGGATTTAGCTCAGTGGTGCAGCCACTTGCCTCACAAGCACAAAGATCCGACTTCGATTCCACAGGATAAAACAAAACAAAACAAGGAAACCCCCAAATTTCAACTTCTAACAAAAACATGTATACTACTCTGGATTGGCTTGGGAACACATTTCAGTGTTGTGTGAGTTCTGGGAGAGGGTTCTCCCCTAGAAATGCAGGTGAGGAAAACAAATATAAGGACTGAAACACAGGGTAGCTACTTACATCACAGGATGGTGATGATAATAAAAGTAAACTTTGTAAGTGACTGTCCTCATACCTACCACCTGAGGCAAAGCATTTTTTATTTAAAAATGAATATGCTTGTCAAATTTTCAAAGTAGGGTTGAAACCAAGATGTCATGAATGAAGGCTGAGGTTAGTGTCAGGCAGAATTATTTCAACTGCAGCGGTGTCAAGAGCAGAGTTCATAGTTTAAACAGTCATTAAGGAAGAGGTAGGGAGGGTACTGGGAAGAGACAGTAAGAGTCCTTGAATGTGTGGGCGGGCATCTCAGTCATGTGTGCTGTGGAAATGTGACAGCAAATCCCACGACAAGGCTTATAATCCCTCTGCCCTGGTGTTAAGCAGTGTTTCTGATGTGGATGGATGAAGGCTTGCAGGTGTGTGCTGAGCTCCAGAAAAATTTTGCAGGTGCTGGTGATTGCAGTAAAGGTCTAAGTCCCTTTAGAGTCCTCACTGTCTGAACAAATGAAATGATTTTGAATGCTTCTGCTTGCTATGGGGAAATTTATAAAAAGACAGCATAATTTCATGCTCCTTTGGACAGCTTTTTAAAAGAGGTCCGGGCCAAGGAAATTATTCTTCAAAAGACTGCTAAATTTTTAAATGGAAACAAATTTGTTCCTTAATATAAGTAACATTAATTTTATCTTAAATTTATGACATGGGGAAGTTACTGCTCTTAGTCACTTTACCTATGCTGTAACACTGGGATTTTTTTTGTGTAACCAATGTCTGCTAAGGGTGTCATCACTGTTCTCTTAGGAAAAAGGATAGTTTTCAAAATGATACTGCAGAAGGTATATAATTTTATAATATATTGAGAATTAGTCAGAAACGTGGTGTCCAATTATTTACTCTGTAAGAAAATATGAATTTATTTAGAAAATAAATCTTATTTAAAATATGTGACTACCAACTAGTTGAAACTGTTTTCAAATGACTCATTTTTCTGCTCTATTTCCTTTCTGCTTTTCTTTGATTCAAAAAGAAGATTTTTGGGGGGTCTTGTCAATCTCCCCTAAACTCTAGTAATAGTCTAGATGAGTTGAGGTATAAAGATAATTAGTTAGATGATTATTTTCCAAAAAGTACCATTAATTCAGAGAAAATCCAGTTTTGGATTTATCTAATACATTCAGAGTCCTCTTTTTGATTTCAGCATTTACAACAAAGATGTTCCAAAAATAATTCTTTTTGTTCATAATTTTTCCAGTTCATGTGATGGCATCATGACAATCAGATGCTTAACTCCTGAAACAATGTGCAGGCTGAAAGTGAAATAAGAAAAACACAGACTGCTAAGTGAAAAGCAGAAGTTAACTACTAATGAGGTAATGAGAAGGAAGAAGGTGAGAGTTTAGAGAGATTCTGAAGTGAGTCTGAACTTTAATAAGATGGTGAAAAGTCATCTTGATAGAAAGAAAGGTTCATATCCATTTTGGGAGGTTATGCAATTGATAAGCTGTGAAACATTCATTTTCTTAGAGCAGAGGATCTCTGGAACATTTCCATTGAGCTGCATATTATATTCTTAACATGAGACATGTTATTGGTCTAAAGAATGCATTTTTCCCACCATGTCATAGTGTTAAATTAAATTATGATAAAAATGATTTTTCAGATTTGAGGAAATTTAGAAATTCAGAAAATTCATGTGACTTAAATTATAAATTTCAAAACAGAGTATCCTTATGATTTGTGTTTGCTGTAAGCCACATTGAAATCAACAGAAAAAAATTAATAAAGGGAAAGCTTCCTATCTTTCTTCTTTTCAAAAAACTAATTTAAGTGCTTTATCAACGTTTGACAAAATATTGAAAGAAAACACCAAGAAAAAATCCTTTCTGCCTTTATTGTATATAATGAAAACAAAATATAGTGTATGATTTATAATTTGATATCAGGTTAGAATAATTATGCTAAAACAAATGGCTTCTCTTTTCAGGTATTATTTATTTTATGTAGTAAACACACTATTCTCCCTTTGTCTGAGGCACTATTGTATTAAACTCACTAAAGTCTCACAGAATTTCTATAAAATAAATATCATCATTATCTCCATTTTACAGATGAAGAAACTGAGGAACAGGTTTAATTACTTGAGTTCACAGGGCTAAAAAACAGACATTCTTGAAGAAACAGATGTTCTAGTAGTTTAGATTCAGAGGTGGCTCTCTTAACAGGAGATATTTATAGGTGCTCCCTTATAGAGGACATGCTTGAAAATAGAACACAGCTAGAGAACACAACTCACTGGATTGAACTCTCAAGTATGCAGGGAAGTCAAAACTATTCCCATCCTATTTTCTTTTCTCTCTGTATTGCCTCTGTTCACTGTAAACAGAAATTTTTTAAATTTAGTCATTTCCACATCTTACTCACTTAAATTTGCCTCTTTTCTCTATTCCATTGCCAATTTTTCAGCACTTTCCAGGGCTCCATCATTCTATGAAAAGCCTATTCATTTGTTACCCAATTGTCCCTTTTGTTTTAAATTGTCCCCTAGTCTATCCAGTCTCCATATGGTGGAGAAAATGATTTTCAAAACAACATTTATCTGATCGTGTTTCTTTTGCACTGAAGGAACTTCATTCTTTCCCACCTGCTTACATGATAAAATCCAAAGACCTCGGTCTAAACAGCAATGAATCTTTGAATCCTATTTCATTCATATCACCTGCCACTCCCTTAATCATACTTGAAAATGTATTGGATTATGCTATTTTTGCCTCCTGTTTTGTGTATACTATTCCCTGTGTTTCAGATGTCCTACTCACCACTATCCTCCAGGAATATTCATATAAATGTGTAATAATCATCCATGTGGATGTGACCAGTTAACCTGCTGTAGTCCAGAATTAGCTATGCATTGAAGCCACATTTGTACAGCTTTTTGTTGTTGCATTTACCACACTTTATTGTAATTACTCATCACACATTCTGTGCTAGATTCTGAGCTCCTTAAGGGGACAGCAATTAATAGGAGGTCAATAAATGTTAATAAAATAAATTAGTTACAAATTTCTGTTCTAGCTCAATGCACTGTGAAAGATCTCAAACAGTCAGAAGATAGAGAAGTTTTGCAAATACTATACTTTTACACCCAGTGATAGAAAGGAAAGATTGGTGAGGTACAAAATAGATTGAAATGTAAAGGAGAACATGATACTTCCTTTGAAGTGCAGGAAAAATCATCCCTTACTTGCTTGGTATTCATATTCTCTTTTAACTTGGCAAGGTCTTACTATTAATATATTAATTTATAATTAACTATATTTCTACCTGGTTTTTATAATCTTAAAAAAAAGATAGCACTGGTATTGATTACCCCTTAAGTTATGTATTAGTTCCTCTGCATGACACTTTTCAACACTTAGAAGAATTTTAATCATTTGGCAGTTTAAACTATTTTCTACAAGCACCACTTGAAAGAAAACACTAATAATATACAGATCTTCTCTAAGAAGCTTCTCCATTTTCCTTAAAAACTACTTATTTTGGGCTGGGGATTTAGCTCAGTGGTTCCACCGCCTGCCTTGCAAGCGCAAGGACCTAAGTTTGATCCCCGGTACTAAAACAAAAACAAAAACAAAAACTACTAATTTTAATGGCTGATCACCATCAGTTTTTAAAACTAATTCTGATGGTTGGTGCTAAAAATAAAATGGCTTTAATTTTTTGTGTATAATAGTATTATTTCAAAGATATAAGAAACATGCAAATTACCCCACAGATTTTTGTAAAATAATGAAATATATTGCATGACCTTGAAAACTGCATTTGGTATAAAATTTAAGAGTTTTCTGTGTTGTATATCATGATATATTTATTTAAAACTTAATGATGTCATAGGTAAACTATTGGCTTCTTTCAAGGTGGGAGGGAGGGAGGAGGAGATTAAAAAAATTAAGATGTGTACCAACTCCCCATAGGAATGTAATCAATACACACTGCAACATATACCAGTGAAAATAAAAGAATTAAAAAACAATAAAAAATTCACTGAATAAATGAAAAGGAACTAGAAAATATAGTGAGTTTTTCCACTTACGATCCCAATTAATAGTTGTTTCAAGAGAATATTACAATGAAAAGTGGGCACAAACTTCCCTAAATGGGAAAAATTATTTTCTTTATAATACTATTTTATGTTATTTTTTTGGTTTCTGAGGTAATTAAAAATATATATTTGGTTTCTGATTGCTTATACACATACACTGCCTATTATATCTTTTAAAATGTTTGTTCCACTTATCTACCAGTAAAATAAACCCTGCAAATATTTGGTGGCATAAAACAATTGTTTAATTTTATCATAAGTGTGTAATTTAGTCAGAGCACAGCGGGACAGTTTTTGACCCAGAATTTCTGGAATGATGAGAAAACTTATATCCAGGAACAGATCAGTTTAGATTCTCTCTTTTAGTCTCAAATTTCTCCAGCATGATTCTCTGTATGTTCTCTAAACCCTGGTGGGTTCTAAGCATTCAGATTTATATTGCAATTCAGTGTTTGAAGAAAACGTGTTCCCCCCAAAACAAGGCCTCTATGACCTAGCTTCCGAAATCATGCAACAATAATATACATTCTGCTATATTTCAATTGTTTTTATAAAATAATCCCCAATCCATTGAAGGTGTAGTTTACATATGAATGTGAATGTTGAGGGGTGAACACAGACTAGAAACAATGTTAGGGCACTATACCGAGAGTCACTGTAACTCTCTTCCTCCGATTCTCCCTCCTACTATTCATTCTTCCCTGTCTTAGTTACTTTCTCAATGCAGAGACAAAATATTTGATAACCATAAGTTCAAGGAGGAAAAGTTTATTTTATTTTGTAGCGGTTTCAGTCCATAGTCAGCTGGCTACAAGTTTCGGTGGCACGGCAGAGGGGACAGTTCATGGCAAGACCGGCAAGAAGCAGCCCGCAATGAGCTTTCCTTTTCCTTTTTTTCCTTCCGGCTACAAGCCAATTGGTTCGTGCCACCCACATTTAGGGTAGCCTTCCCATTATCCATGCCCAGAACTAGGTTAAACCAATCAGTGGGCTGACCTAGTTACCACACACTCATAATCTAATATCATGGACCCATGATCCAGTCATCTCCCAAAAGCCCCACCTATGAGCGCATGAGGTTTTACAGGGACATCTAGGTATGAGCCATAGCATTCCTCCACTTCGTCTTGTCCTTTTTATTATTATAAATAATAATTTATATGCAGGACAATTTAGAAAAATATGTGTAGTTATACAATCATCACAATATTTTTGTGTGTCTTTGTAGTCAACACAGCCTTCCCACTTCCACCATTTGAACGAATCAGTTTCCTACTTCTATTTTTCTGCTTTGTTGAAGATGTCATAGCATAGCAAATATTGTGTCTATCTTTTTGAGACTAGGTGACTTCATTTAACACTGTTTTGAGATAAATCAGTATATTGCATGCTTTAGTAGTTTGATTTTTTTTTATTCTGTGATATATGCATACCTCTAATATTTCATTACTCCTCCAGAAGAAATGTGAATAGTTTCTAGATTTTGGATATTATTTAAAATGTTATTAAAGTGAGATGCTGATTTAGCAAATAACTAAAAATTGGAAATGTCTTAGATTTGGTAATCCATAGAGTGTGAGAGAATTTTGAGGTGCATGCAAAATATGACAAGATTAATTTGAAGAGGCTATTGGAAGAAATAGGGATGTTAAAGGAAATCTTGATGAGGGATCAGAAAGAAAAAAGAGCTGTAAGGAAAATGTCTCCTGACTGACAGAGAATATATGTTGTCATATAGAGAATGTTGATAGGAACAGAGCTACTAAAGGTCATTCTGGGGGGTACTCAAATGGAAATGAGGAATTCAATCTTAGAAATTGGGAGAAAGTCAATTTGTGCTATAAAGTGAAAAAGATCTTTTGCAAATGGAAAGAGGACCAAGAGATGAATGCTGAATGGGTATTGAAGGAAAAATAAAAAGAATTAGTAAGTGTTATGTATAGGTACTGACTTCCAACAATGAAAATAATCACTATATATTGCAAACACACACTTTAAAAAAGCCAAAAAAAAAAAGTGGAAAAGAATTTAGCTGAAATATGTTTTAGTGTCCTGTGGAAAGTAGAACTTTTAGAAAACTAAATTAGATGTTCAGCTAAGTGTATTTTTAAGGATGGGGTCCTGCTCCAATAAGATTAGTGTTGCTAATAGATACACTGATTTACTGCCATATGTACCTACACCAAGAAAAGTCCAGGTGAGGTTGTACCTAGAAGGCTATCTGGAAAGAGCATCATCACCAGAAACTGAATCTACCAAAAAGTTGGTCTTGAACTTGCATCTGTGACAAAATTAATTAATTGAACAGTGACAAAGCTAATTTTGATGATTTAATCCACCTAGTCTTTAGCACTTTTCTGAGCTGCCAATGCAGTTGCTGTAGTCTTTTATGCATAAGTGTTTATATGGTTGAATCTCCATCTCCTCTTGGTTAAACAACTGAGTGTGAGTTGTTGAATTGTCTGGTAAATACAGTATATGTTTAACTTTGTAAAAATACACTGAATTATTTTCCAATGTGATTAAAACATTTTGCATTATTACTGATAATGCAGGAGCATTGAAATTACTATGTTTTCACCAGAACTTCGTATTCTCAGCTGTGAGGTTAAAGCTGGTCTATAAAATAAATAGTGGTATCTCATGATGGTTTTTATTTATTTGCATTTCTCTAATGATTGGTCAGGTAGAAAAATGCTTTCTGTTAAATTACATGTTTTCTTTAATGGAGAGTTTAAATCTTATTCTCATATTTTATTGTATTTTTGTGGCATTTTATTGTTTTGAATATTGTTTATGTATTCGTGCCTTTAAATATATATTTTACAAATATTTTCTTGCAATCTGTGGCTTTACTCATTATATACTTACTAATGCATTTTAGTAAACATGTTTTAAATTTTCATAAATTTAAGTGTTTAAAAAAATTTCTCTCTTGTGGGCCTTGTATTGGTATCATAACTAAAACAACTTTCCTATCTTAAGATTGTAAATATTTTCTTGAGTTTTTTGTAGAATTTTTCTAATTTGGGGTTTTACACTTAGATTAATAATATTTGTATATCTTGTTACATTACAAAATAGAAAAGTTTAATAGTGCATATTTTGCACTATTGCAGAAATTATATTTTTTCATTAAATTATCTTTGAACTTTGTTGAAATAAATTGTCCTCATTGCCTTGATGCCCAAGCTCTCTATCATTTTCCTTCATATCTAAATACTTATCATTTCCACACTTGTTTGTTTGGTTTTTTTTGGTACCAGGGATCGAACTTGGATCCCTGTGCTTGCAAAGCAGGCACCAGAACCACTAAGCTAAATCCCAGGCCTATTTCTACACTTGTTGATTGCTGCTATATAATGTTTTTATTTGAGCTATGAGTCCTTCAATTTAATTCTAAATTTACAAAATTGGTTTATGTTAGGACCTTTGCTTTTCTATGTAAATTTTAGAGCCAGCTTGTTACAAGATGCCTGCTGAGATTTCTTTTAGGATTATACCAACTCTATAGATCCTTTTAAGGACAAATTATCTCTTTAAAATATTGACTTTAATAGTCATGATGTATCTCTTTATTCATTTAGCTTTATTTATCTCATCAAAATTTTCATATTTCAACATACAGATCTTTCCGTTTGACAAATTTATTCAAAGGCAGTTAATTTTCTGTCATTTTAAATAGTACTTCCTAAAATTATTTGAATTAATTTTTAAAAATTTGAATTATTTTTTGAAATTGTAATTTAATCTGTAATCTATTTTCATTGAAGCTTTTCTTCTGTCACTTAGCTAAGCCCCTTTATTAGTTCTTATAATGTTTTACTGGAATCTTTTGTAATATTCTGTGTAATCCATTAGGCATTCACAAAGAGAGAAATTTATATCCTCCTTTTAATCGCTATACTTTTGTTTCTTTTCTTTCTCTAGTGTCATGGCTAAGTTTCCAAATACAATGTTTTCAGTCTCAGATAAAAAGTATTTAGTCTTCCCTTTCATCCTAGTTTTCTGAGATTTTCAAATATGAATGGATGTCTGATTATGCCAAATCCTTTTTTTATAACTTAATGAGGTCCTATAATTTTTCTTCTAGTTTTTGGTCTTACTTTTCCTCCTTAGTCTATTGATATGGCAAATATTTAGCCTGATATTATAATGTTGACCTAAACTTGCATTTCTGGAAAAAAATAGTATTGACATATTACAGTATAATCTTTTCTGAGTCTATATTCTAATATATTGTTAAGGAACTTTTGTCTATGCTCATGAATGAAAGTGGATTATAGTTTTCTAGTTTAGTAATACCTTTCTTTGGTACTACTATCAGAATAATATTTGTCTCATAAATAATTGTGACATGTTTCTTCCTCTTCTGTTTCTAAGAGTCTGTGTAGATAAGGTTTGACAGAAAATATTAGTGAAGTTATTTGGACCTGGTGTTTAAGTCCTGGAAAGACTTTTAAAAACAAAGTTAATTTTCTTAACATAATGAAATGGGTTATTTTCATATTTGAAACATATTTTTATTAGGTGTCTGATTCTGGAGGGATGGCCTTTTCTGTAAGCCTTTTGGAGGTGTAGTCTGGCTTGTATAGTTCAAGGCCTAAAGTCTTCTGTATTTGGTCCTTTGTTATGATACACCCCCACCTTCAGATTTTGTGAGATATATATATATATATATATA
>NW_022900936.1:49273656-49409174 GCF_012274545.1 Fukomys damarensis | reverse complement strand
CAGGAGTTGAGCCAGACGTGGGTTTTATGATTCTCTAATTACTTTCAGTGTACCAGTTGCCTCAAATATTTTTCTACATTGGATTGATCTTGGCTCATTCTTAGGGTTTGGGTTGCATTGCTGGATGAGTGTTCTCCTGAGCTTTCAGATGCTCTTCCTTATCTGTTTTTCACCTAGAAATCCTCTCCTTTATCTTGTATCTTTCCCAGCAGCAAATTGCTATTGCTTGTCACTATGGGGTCAAGATTTGCCTCTCCGTTTTTGTGAATCACACACATACTTATGGAAATTCCATGGCCTTTGGTGTTGAAATTTTTTTTTCCAGCATTTCAGCAAGTCATGTTTATGACTGCCAAATATTGCTTTATTTCTCCAATACACTTTCATGAAAGTTTATTTTACACCAAGTTGCAATGAGAGACAACTTCAGCTAGTTACCTGTCCTCCTTTGAAGTAGAGTTTCATACATCCCTTCTCCAGCCCATTGATTCTTTGTGCTCCAGGTATGAAAGACTTTACTACTCTTATATCAGCAGCCTTAAGGCTTTTGCTTCATAGGAGAAAGAGGCAGAGAGAAGTGTGAGGTGCTTAAATATGATTATTTCTCACTCCCAATTACCTCTTGTATATCTTCATAGCTTTCTCTTTGTTCATGTTCTACTCTCGAGCCTTCATATTTTACTTGAGTTTTAGCCATGAATGAAAACTTCTTTTGTTGCTAGTTGTTATGGCTTAGCTTTTTTTGTGTGTGTTGGGGTTTGAACTCAGTATCTTGCACTTGTGAGAAGACTCATGCCCTTGTAGATGTGGCTTTTGGAAGGTGATTGGATTATGAGGGCTTACAGCTGACTCCCTTTGGTGGGATCTGGTCAGAAGAGATGGATCTCTGGGGACATGGCCTGGAAGGGTTTAAGATTTACCTGCCCCTCCCTTCACTCTCTTTTGGCTTCCTGCCTGCTAAGGCATGCATAACCCTCTTCCACCATACCTCTCTGCCATGACACACCCTGCCTTCAAGCCAGACAAATGTGGACTGAAATTAATAGAAACTATGAGCCAAGCTAAACTTTTCCTCCTTTAAATTGTGGGAGTCTGGTATTGTGTCTCTGTAACAAAAAATAACTAAGATACTAGGGTTTAATTATTTCAAATGTCTCTGGAAACATTTGAGAACACAATGTTAAGTGAAATAAACCTCACGGTTTCTCTTAGTTGAGAAATCAAAAATATAAATATATTAAAGAGTAAAGTAAGAGATAATAGAATAATAGGAAACAGGAACCTGGATCTTTTGCAAAAGAGAAGAGATGAGGAAAGGAAAAAGATGAGAGTGGAAAGAGAGAGAAAAAAAAAGAATTAAGATGAGCTATGTGCATGTACCAACTGCCCATGTGGAATATAATTATTATGTACTGCAAATATGTAATAAGAAAAATTAAAATTAAAAAAATTTCATATACTTAGATGTTGATATTTTAACAAACTTTTAGATTTGAAAAAATTTGTGTGGTACTTGCTACCTCTTTAGTCTGTTTTGGACAACAGACACAACAGTTTCAGCACCTTATCTGTTCCTGGAGAAGCTTACCTTTCTTTGGAATTTACTTGGTTACTTGGGTGCCTTTGAGCTCTGATTTTTAGTAAATGTTTTAAAATTTTATAATTATGATGGGGCTGGGGATGTAGCTGAGTTGTAGAACACTTGCTTATAATGTGCAAGGCCATGGATTTGATCAGCAGCACTGCAATAAACAAACAAACAAATAAGTATTTTAAAAACTGTAATTGTGTGTCTTTCCAAACTGTTTTATTTATGGGTGGGAGTAAGATTCTTTTCAGCTTTTAGAAGCTAAACAGAACTAGTTTTAAATACCTTCATTTAAAATGCTTTGATTTATTGGAAAGTAGGATGCAAATCTTGAAAGTCATTGTGTAAATGATCATGGCCTACTCTCATATGCATTATTTTGATTTTTTCCCTTCATTATTAAAAAAGCTCATTCAAGCCTTTTGTGGACATTATCCCAATGTCCATGTTCCTTGTGTATGACAAGAGTCTCTTTGCTTGTGGCATACTATAGAGATCTTGAAAATGGTCTATGACTTACAAATCTCCACATTTTCATCTTGAATGGACTTTCTCTTGCTGCTACGTGTCTGGAACTCTTGGAGAGAGGGAATGGAAGCTTCACTGAGAAAGATATTGAAGGAAAGGGAATTGTGAAAAGACTGCAGTAGCATGTCCATACCTCTTTCTGTGCACTTTTGCTTGTTTTGGATTCTCTTTGATTGGCAGAGAAACCTCCTTTAGACTGAATGCACTGTCATGCTTTCCTCAACTTCCAGAAGAGCTCAGAGCAGTGATCCTGTTACCTAGGAATGTACATCTATTCTGACTCTTTTCTTTTTCTTTTGTATTTTTACTCTCATCCTAACCATCAAAAACAGCAATTAAACTTTGAGTTACTTCATCAGAAGTTAAGACCAGTTAATTTAACACAAATTTAATAGTGGAGGTCTTTAAAAATAAACAACAAAGAGGATAGCAAGATCTAGAAGTGTTCATAAGAAGCAGCACCAATGTGTTCTGTGATAGTTAAGGTGGATGCTGTTTCTTATTTTTTCACCTATTGTACTTGAATGTCAATTCTTTGATCAAAAACTAAATTGCATAACAAATATTAAAGGTGAACACAATTTATTCAACTACTTTCTAAAATGATTTATTAAAGATTTTATTTAGGACAATATTCCATATGCAGATATAAAATCATGATGATTATAGCCATACAATAAAATAAGTGTTATAAGCCCTCTTTTACAGTTACATTTACAGTAGATAAGCACAGAAGTGTAGATTGGATTATTTCCTTACATGTGCTCAGAGTTGGGTCTCTGATGTGATTTCATTGTCACAGCTGGAATTTCTATTTCTATTTTTACACTTGGAGGTTTATGTTTTTATTTTTGCCATGATACCATTGATTTTTCTGGAAATGGAAGCCAAATATTTGGATATAAATATATAGATAGTTCATGGAAGAACAATAAGAAAAAATACATAAACACATCCAAAACAATAAATGTTATAAGTATTACAACAGAGACATGAAGAAAGTGCTTGGAAAAGAACCATTAGAATGCTTTTCATAAGTGTACCTGGAAGGGCCATTGATGAATTTACAAGGAAAATAACTGATAATTTAAAGGATTAATAAATTTTTTCAGAAATAATATGATGTAACATGGTTTTGTTTAAGTCAAAACATATGTTTGTACAAAGTGGTCTCTGTACCCAAGAGAAAGCAATATTTTCAGTGTGGCTGGCTGCAGCGTGTATAATATAATTCTGTGGGACAAGACTGAAGAGAAAAAATAGAAGCAGACTGTAAAAATGTCAAACTAAGGTTATAATAGGAAAACTGTGTTATTTTATTTTATTTATTTATTTATTTATTTATTTTTTTTGAGACAGGGTCTCACTATGTAGTCAGGACTGAACTGGAACTCACTATGTAGCCCAGGTTGGTTTTGAAATCACAGTGATCCTCCTGCCTCAGCCTCCCGAGTGCTGGGATTAAAGGCGTGTGCCACCATGCCTGGTGACATTGTGTTATTTTAAATAAGAAGGTAAAAAATAAATTTTGTACTCAATATATATGGGAATTGTGACTAATCAGCTTCATTCACTAGAGATCTTGTTCCTCTTAAGTAGTTCTTAGAACATTCCTGTTATTTTCTATTCTAAGGGTAACAGAAATGAAGAGAGTGGCACATTTTCAGAGCTGTTGCTCAGCTAAAATTTTAGACAAATTATTAGCTATATTGATTAATAAAGAGATAAATATAGAATATAATGTCATTTCTAAATTAGGTGTCACTATATTCCATGAGATGGAATATTTCATTTTCAGTGGTATTGAAAGGAAGATAATTTATATAAAGTGCAATGGGGTCAGTAAAGAGCAATATAAAAGATAGATAACAAGAAATAACGAGATAGCTCTTTTTCAAAAGGGAAGGAGACCAAGCGATGAGATAGAAGAGAGAGAAGGGAAAGGAAGAAGATGAAAAAAGAATTGAGGTGCACCTTGCACACGTACCGATTCCGTACAAGGAATGTAATCATTATGTACCACAAGCATGTATTAATAAAAAAATAAAAATTGAATAAAAACTGGTGAAACCTCAAAATAAACACTTGGAAAACAATTAAAAATAAATATATAATTAACCTACACAATATGTCCAAAAAAGACAATAGGGACCATATTATGAACACATTTGTAGAATAAGAAACATATTTATTGGTCACTTGGTTGATACAGAGGAAGAATAAGGTAATTTGAAACACACACAAAGCTGTCCCCTCCAAATGGTACCCTCCAAGTTGAATTCAGGAGATAAAAGAAAAATGTGTGATTAAAAGCAAAACCAGAAAACAATAGAAAAGATTTTGCAAGACAGTTCATGATTAATTGCTTAATGATTTGCAAGATTGTAGAGGAAGGAGGTTAATTAAAGGTGGCTAGCAAGGAAGTAATAGAAGTTGGGAAAGTTTACAATATGTCAGTTTACCTCAGGGAATAAGCAAAGAGATTCACTGACTGCTGGGTTTTTGGAGTTGTGTGTGTGTGTGCTTATGTGTGTCTCTAATGAAAACTTTCTTTTCTAGTGGGAAGACTTGAAAACTTCCATTGTGAGGTTTGGTTGGAGTTCCTGTGATTGGTAGTAGAAACTGGGCTTTATGTTTATTTGCTTTGGCTAGGATGCTTACTGCTAGTTAGCTCTCTTTAGTTCACATATGAAATAAATGTCTGTCATTTTGTACAGTCACGCTGAAGAAGACAGATAATAAAAATTCAGCTGCTCCAAACAAGGTGCATTCTGTTTAATGATTTAAGTTGCCCTTATCTTATGCCAATTTGTCCCTTCTGAGATAAAGAGATGGACATTTTATTTTGAATCTAAATATATGCTGTCCTTGGACTGCAAACCTATTATTTGGTCTTAGAAAATGCTGCTCAAACATTTACTCACATTTGTTGGAAGAAAAGATGACTTCAGGGAGGCCATGTAAAAGTGATAGTGTGTTCATCCCATATTCAAAGTCAGATTTCAGCCTGGAGTTTGGCTGTCATGGTGCAATTGTGCTGCTCTATTTGTGTGTCACGTGCAGTGCTACTTAATATTTTCAAAGACAAAGATAGAAAACAATGTCAAGTGGTATGGCTGCCTTGATTCCCAGATCCTATTTTTTAGGTGAAGAGGAATTTCCCTAGAAAATAATTTAACACGGCTTCTTTTGAGAAAGATTAAATTCTAGGATTAGAAACGATGAAGTCTTAGATCAGAACTGAGACAATTGCTTTTTTGTTTCTGGGATGGAATCAGAGTTGTGCTGTGTCACTAAACTGAAGATAACTTTGGTGAGGGCTGAACCTGCTTTCTCATTTCAGTGTGCTGAGAGCTAGTTGGGGATATAAGATATTTTCACTGTTGCGCCTCTCTTATTCCTTAGGTAAAATATTTCAAAAGTAGTATGGCTTGATGTGGGACACACTGTGAAGAATGAAAAGAGGGGAATAGCACGTGGTCAATGCTTGTGTTATACAAGTGATGGGAGTTTCCCAAAGCCAGCTGCCTGTGGTAGAAGATAGCCTGCACATTTGGGGAATAGAGTGGCTCCAAATGAGAGCAATCCATAAAAGCTACAAGCAGGGGAGCTAGGAGGCTCACAGGGGCATGGATTTGAGGTTCTTAAAAATTACTTGGAATGGAGAATTTAATTGAAGAATGGACTTTCTGAAGACTATGATATATATCCTCTATGACTGTTTGAGCATTAAGGGAAAATTGAAAGTAAACTCTATTTAGGGTGTTGTAATGGAAAATATAAAACTTCATTATAATGAGCTGAAAGTTCAGGAGACTATTTTTTTTTTTTTTACCAAAGGGGCATTCAAACATAAAGCCATATTAAAGCTAGTTTTTCTTACTTAGAAGCATCTCTTAAAATGAAGTGTGCTTTATAAACCACGTGAGAATTTTGTAATTATTAGGGCTCATGCAAGCGAGTAATTAATTTCAATTCACACCCATTTTTAAAAATGGAAAAGCAATGCATAAAAACAAATTATGGAAATGAAACAAAATACTTGAATAAATTGAAATGTTGGAACCTAATATTTTTCAAAACCTAAAGTATGTATTCTTCAGGTACTCAGGGGATTTTGTAGATGAACCTGATGTTAATATCAGCCTTGATAAGAGTACTTCATGTATGTATTTGTTTTTGCACTTGATAAGACTATGTCTCTGTATAATTGATTTAATTAATATTCTCCTCAGAGTAAATAGCATTGGAACTGAAGGATTAGTGGTGGGTGGAGTGAATCACTGAATTGCTCTGTCCTTCTAAATGGCAGAAGCATATGATAGGATTATTAACGTTGTCTGAAATATGTTCATCAGCCTACCTTGTTTAATTGACACTTGAGTATAGAATGCTCTGGTATGTATTATTCAAACCCTCCTGTGTTCCTTCTGAATTGTAGTCTGTTACTTGTCTGAGACAGATCTAGAGAGGTTGTTGACTAAGTAAGCTCTTTGCAAGTAAATTTGCCTTGATTCAAAATGAAGTAAACACCTGTTTGCCCTGGCGTAAAAAACAATGAAATTGGGAATTCATCTGTACATGGATTTACTTAAATAAAAGATAAATTCTTGAATACAAAGTTACTCACTGTTCATTTCTCTTAGATAAATTAATCTAGTTATGTGAACACAACAATAAAATCAAAACCAACTTTGAGATTGGTGTTTTTATTATCCATTACCATTAGCAGATTTGTAGAAAGGTATTGCATTTAAATTTAATGAATAAATTCAACAACCACACAATATAAACTAAATAAATAAGCAAGCAATATTAGGTAGACTATTTTTCAAGAGCCATGTTGAGTGTGGGAGATATGATGTGATCAAATTATATTCGGTCTTAAGTTTTGGTGAAGAATACCAACACTGAACTAGAAATTATAAATGCAATGTGCTTAATTATGATGAAATATAAGATAGTATGGAAAAATAAAGCAGAATAGGGTGAACCTAGTTAAAAGAATTCATTTAAGGCACATTCTGCCAAAAACATAAATAATATTTTGCTGGTGAAAACACAGGATTTAGAAATGCATAACTTTTATAAAAAGAAAGAATTTTGCTCTTTATCTTATTTATTCAAGAGAAGCTATTGAAAGATTTTTATAGACTGAGTGACAGGATCCAATTTACACATATTTTCAAAATATCTTCTAGAGATATAGAAAATTGGAAAGGACCAAGGGAAATAGAGACTCATTAGAGGAAATATGATGGTAAGTGGATTAATATTGGATAATGAAAAAGTGAGAAATGTAGTATTTTGAGAAACAATAGTCAGGGAGAATTGATAGGCGATTGATTAGATAGAAAATCTAGGAAAAAAAGGTAGTTGTGAACTTTTGAAAAAAATACTTTTTACTTGTCATGTGGTAGTAAATTCCTTTCTAAATATGATGAATTTGAAGACATTAAAGATCTGCAAGAGGAGATAATATTTTGAGTTTTTATAAGTAGTTCTCAAGTACAATAAAGGGATCTGAGCTTCAGATTTGTAGGGTATTAGCATATTAATTGAGTGCCTTAAGACTGTGTAGATTGATTAGATAGAAGTTCCTAGAGAAAACCTCAATGTACATTAATGCTTGGGTCAAATAGAAGAGAAAATAAAGCACAGTAGACTATGGAAAGAAGCTTAAAAAAAATTTTAAAAAATGAGTTAAAAAAGAAAATGTTTTGAGGACATCAGTACTGCCGAGCACCACCGCCTGATGCCCATTCATAAGCACGTATGAAAACCCACTGTTCTGTGGATCTCACTTTAAATGATATTAAATGGAATTATGTCCATAAAATATTACTTTAAACCCCCCAAACCCATCATAACTCCATTTTTTTTTTGGTTGTAAATCAAGAACTTGAATTTTACTTTTCATTGCATTCAGTCTTACTCTGGATTGTATTTTAGCAATTTTTATGCACCTGTCTTAATTCTCTCTAGTATACTGATGGAATTAAGATCAGAATTCTTAGTCTCCTCTGTTATTATGCTCCACCTGATACAGTGATATGCAGAATATTTATGATTATGAATAAATAAAAATATATAATATACTGTAAGTTAGTATAAGATTTAATAGGCTTTTCCTACTTTGATTTTTCAGTAGTATACAAGAGCATACCTCAGATAACCAGTGAAATGTATTTGACTACATAGAAATTACACAAATCTAATTCAATGTATGCTGCATATTAAGTTTTCATCAATATTCATATAGTATTATAAAACATAATATCTCCAAATCAAAATGCATCTTATTCACCAGTGAAAGCTTACACAGCAGCCAGAAGTACATCCTTTGTAGTTCTCTGTGCCTTTAATAATCACTAGTAACAAGACAGCCAGAAGTACCTAGGTGTACAGTGTTTATTCCACAGGAAAGAAATCCCAAAATTAAGATACTCGGATCTCATGTAGGCAGTAGGCAGTATCTGTCTATCACTATGGGAAAATGACTGCATGAAAACCACATCTTGGAATGTATTCACATTTCTCCAGGGAAGACAGAAGTCTCTAATTTGAAATATAATCAAAGAGCTATGAAAGGCAAAGTCTCTGAATCTCTTGTAACAATTCACTATGTGTGACATCTAAAGCATGACTGACATCACTTTAACCTATGCAGTATTCTCAGGAAGCCTGAATCACACAGAAATGTGAATATTCTTGTATACATCTCACAGTACATGTTTAACAGTATAAAAATTTTACTTCTAGGTAAGAATGGCAATTTGAAAAGTTTATTTACTTAGGTGTTTTAAACATATTATTGTAATTGGTTATTAATCTTTTTCAATGTGAGCAAAGAAAACATTCCATTTGTGTATACTTCTATGTATTAGACTATTTGTATCTAAATTTCAGTGATATTACTGAGCACATGTCTCTCTTTTTATAAATTTTAGTATTTGAACATATAACTCATCTTATTACCATCATAAAATCTAACAAGTGTACATATTTAGTACTTGGTCAGGTAAATTAGGACTTTAAATTATTTACATTGGTCTTCATGTCATATTTAATTTTTCAATATGTATTTTTATGAGAGATTTTAAAAACCTATTGAAAATAAGTTAGAAAATTTTAACATTCTCAGAATCTAATAAAGTTCTTTTAATATAGCTATTATATTACATGTTATTCTTACCTATATATTCCAAATTATACTATTACAGTTAGCCCTGACTTAAGAACAAGTTCAGTTCTGGGAGGAATGTTCATAAGTCAGATTTGTACCTAAGTCTGACAAAGTAAGTCTTGTGCAACTTTTACACAAATATACCATATAAAGCATACAAAACAACACACACACAGATACAGTGTCTTGACTCTACTGTACTACTTACTGTACACTATCACAATAAGCACACAGCAGCACATCTGTGACAATGTCTGGCATTGGTGAGCTACTTCTGTGATTTGTTCTTATCTACAAATGTTCATAATGTGAGATAAATTCATATCTGTGAAAGTTCTCAACTTGAATGTTCATAAATTGAACATTTTTATTGTGAATTGTGTCAAGATAAAAAATGGGGAATAATTTTAAAAATATCCAAATATCATACTCAATTTAACTAAATGTTAAATTATGCAGTAATATTGGCTTGGAAACCAAGAGACCTGTTGATATTGGTTCTCATCCCCAAACTAGGTGGTGTTAGGCCCAAGAAGAGCTAATTTCAGTTTAAGTGCAAAATTAAATAAATAAATGAAAAGGAAAAAAGTGTCCCAGCTCAGGAAAAGAAAGAATATCTTCCTCATGTTGGGATGAGTAGACTTTCGTTCCATTCAGCTGATGGGAGGAGCCCCACCAATATTAACAAAAGCAATCTGTTTTCATCAGTCTTTAGTCCACAGCTAGTCACACCCAGAAACACTGTCACAAACACAAAAAGAGTAATGTTTGACAAAAATGCCTGGGTTCCACATGGCCAATAAGGTTGATGCATAAAATGAACAATCACAAATACTTTTACTCATATCATTCAGTTTAACTGCTTTGAAGTACATTTAAAAAATTCCACCCTTCTGATGAAAATGGTGCTTCTGATCTCTCAGCATTAAAAGTGGCACTTCAGTGAATATTTATGTATGACTTTTCTGCATATATATATCTTAGGAAAGACATAATTTTAAATATAACATTTTAAAATTTAATTTTAATTTAAATGGAATCTAACTAACTTATCACCATATTCTTTGTTACTAAAATTTTTGTTTATAAGAAATATCTCTGTTATGTGTTTATCAGGATGATTTCTTGAAAGACTCACAAAAGCTTTAAAGCAATATCATGTTTTTTCAGTTTTAGCTCCTTCATTTAATTGAAATTTGTTTTGTGTTGCAGTGTGAGATGGATATTTTCATTCTTTTGTATGTGGCAAATCACACATTTTGTTACATATTTCATTCTCTCACCACTAATTGTTAATGCCACATCCAGGTTATATATAAATTTCATCTATGTGTGGACTGTTATCTTAGGTTCTGTCTTCTTTTCAGTATGCTAATTAAGCATTGTTGTATTTGCCGATTTTTTTTCCATTGAGTTTACTGGTAATTTTTAGGTATACAGTACAGTTACATTCATCATTGGGATCTTGTACATTTACATGACAGGTCTTGGTTCTCATTTTTTCCCCTTACCCCTGCCCTCTCTTCACCCCCTCCACCCTTCCCTATTTACAAATACTTTGTTTCCACTTCTTCATTTTCTCATATTTTTTCTTTTTCCTTTTCCCTACCCTTCCCACTCCCCCTTTACCTTTAGCCCTGTTCTTCCTATTCCACACTGTCAATTATACCAATTGGATCTTATTTAAACTTTAAGTTCTTCACACCAGAGAAACTATTTGGTATTTACACATGTGTGACTTATTTATTTCACTTAAGAGTATGGCCTTAATATGCATACATTTTCCTATGAATGACTCTAGTTTCTCATTCTTTATGGCTGAATAGTACCACATCTTATGGAAAAACCACATCTTCTTTATCCAGTCTCCAACTGATGGGCAATTGGACTGTTTCCAAATTTTAGCTATTATAAACTGTGCCACTATAAACATGGGTGTACATATATTATTGTGGTTTGATTCTTTTAATTCTTTTGGAGGACATCCAGCAGAGGGATGGCTGGGTCAAATGGAGCCTCTAATTCTAGTTCTTTGAGGTATCTCCATATTGATTTCCATAGTGGTTGCACCAGTCTGCACTCCCACTAACAATGGAGGAGGGTTCCATTCTCCCCACAACCCCATCAACATTTGTTATTGTGTGATTTCTTGATAGCAGCCATTCTTTGTGGGGTGAGGTGGAATCTCAGTGTTGTTTTCATCTGCATCTCTCTAATGATCGGTGATGTGGAACATTTTTTCAAATATTTTCTTGCTGCTTTTACTTCTTTGTCTGAGAAATGTCTGTTCATTTCAGATGTCCATTTTGTAATCGGGTCTTTATATTTGGGGGGGCCTGACTTTTTTTTTTTTTTAAGTTCTCTATATATTCTAGATAATAGTCCTTTGTATGAGGAGCAGCTGGTGAAATTTTTTCCCACATTGTAGGTTGTCACTTAGCTCTTTTGGTGGTTTCTTTTGTAGTGCAGAAGCTTTTTAATAAGATGAGATCCCACCTGTTGATTCTTTGTGCTAGTTCCCGTGCTACTGAGGATTTGTTCATAAAATCTTTTCCTATGCCAATGTCTTCAAGAGTTCTGACTAACTTCTCTTCCAGCAATTTAGTGTTTCTGTTTTAATATTTAGATCTTAATCCACTTCAATTTTAGTTTAGTGCATGGTGAAAGATAAGGGTCCAATTTTAATCTGTGGCAGGTTGAGATCCAGTTTTTCCAACACCATTTATTAGAGGCTATCTTTCCTCCAGTGAGGATGGTGGCTCCTTTGTCAAAGATGAGGTAGCTGAGTACAACTGGAGTTGTTTCTGTATCTTCCAATCTATTCCACAGAATCTCGGGTCTTTTTATTGTTCAGTACCATGCTGTCTTCTTCTCAGTATGTTAATTTAGCATTGTTTTTATCACAGTGGCTTTGTAGTAGTATTTGCCTATTTTTTATCTTAACTCTGTGTTGTATAATTTGAGTATAAAATAAAGATATGGTTTTTCTATAAAATGGAATAATACTCAGCCATAAAGAATGAGAAATTAGATTCATTCATAGGAAAATGGATACATTTTGAGGATATACTCCTAAGTGAAATAAATAAGTCACACGTGTAAATACTGAATTGTTTCTCTGGTGTGAAAACTGTAATAGTACACAAGATTCTAATGAGATAATTAACAATGTGAAATAGGAAGTAAAGGGCTAAAGGTGTAGGGAAAGTTGGAAGGGTAGGGGAAAGGGAATAAGGGAAAAGAAAAAAAACATGAAAAAATGGAAATAAAATGTTAATAAATGGGGAGGAGGGGGTGAAGGGAGGGCAGGGACAAGGGGAAAAATGAGAACCAAGGCCCGTCATGTAAAGGTACAAGATCCCAGCAATGAATGTAACTGTGCTGTATACCTAAAATGTACCAATAAAGTCAATAAAAAAATGAAAAAAACAGCCATTTTGAACTTTTGTTTTTTAACATGATATGAATTTGTTAATAATCACAAACATACGTAAACAGACATGATCAGTGAATTGAGGTTTTTGTTGAAATTTTAGTGTATATAATGAGTGAGGTTAACTAATAGGTAGATAATATTTTGACTTTTCATTATTACTAGAGACTGTCCAATCTACCTAAAGATTTAACTCCAGTGTTGCTCCAGCTACTTCACATCAAGTTTGTGCTTCCTGGCAGATCATTCCTGACAGAATGGCTACCCACTGCCATAATGACATGACATTAGTTTTTTAAGTGTCTTAGAGATTGTAAGAAGCTTGTGGATTTATTTCCAAATATAATATAATTCATAACTTTTTTCTATTTTGCTATTTTTTTTCTAGTACTTTTTGTTTAAGGCCAATTTTCATTTGGACACTTTTGCCCAGCTCACAAATTTCAATTATTGGAAGTGTTTGCAAAATTTTGAATATTAACTCCAGAGCCTGACAGTTCTCTGTGCTTGATTAACTCAACATAAATTGCTGTGTTTGTGGAGCTTATATTCTTGTGGGGAATTAGATAATAAATATAAACTTTGTGAATAAGTATATTTCAGAATATAAAAAGGTATGTTAAACAGACAGTGGTAAAGAAAGGACCAATTATATCTGTTGCTGCTCACTGGCCAGATAGGATTGGGTCTGATAATGGACTTTATGAAGGAGCAACGAGGAAGTTATTAGTGACCTTGAACAAAGCTGTTTCTTGGAGATGTTCAGGGTGAAAAAATACTTGAAAGTGCTTTAAACGATAGTGGGAGATGATTAAGAAACATTAGCATAGCATTTTTTTCAAGTTTTGCTACAAAAGCAAGCAAGAATTGGAATGAAAAGTGGCAGGGATAGAGAGGGCAGTGGGTAGCCATTCTGTCAGGAATGATCTACCAGCAAGCAGGACCTTGATGTGAAGTAGCTGGAGCAACACTGGAGCTGAATCTCTACATAGATCGGACAGTCTCTAGTACTGGCTATCCAGATGTCTTTTGAGTGCTCTGGGTGTGGCAACTGGATGGATTTATCCTTGCACAATTCTATGAGGTAATTATTATCATCCTCATTTACCTGGGGTCACAGGCAGTCAGTGGTGGAGCTAAGGTTTGAACCCAAGCAGGTTTCCTTCAGCTTAACTGCTAACTCTGACATCTGTTTCCTGTTGTGTATGCAGGACTTTACATTCTATTGCTTAGCAGTGACCTAATTCCCATCTGCTGCTGCTTTTCTGAGCCTGAGAGTAACATGCCTACGTGTACTTCATCCCCACACAGCAGTCAATAAATTCTGTTACATTTCTTGTTTACAGAGATAATTACCATAGTTTTGAGCTGTGCATTACTTTGGGATTTCCTTTTTTATGTTTTATTCATCAGTGATATTTTCTTGAGGTATCAGGGTACATAAATGAATTGACTCTATGCCCCAAAGCTATATACACTAGAGGAGAATGTTAACGATATCACATATTAGGAGATATTGTTAATATAATTCTAAATTCTAATTCCATATCTGTAGTTTTTTTATAATTTTCCTTATCTTCTTATGTTGGTATTTACATTCTATTATTTTTCTTATGCATCCATATTCCCCCCACTTCAGTTCTCCGAATTTTTCTCCATTCTAATAAAATCTGCTTTGTTTCTTATGCTTAGTTTCAGCTTTGTAATCTTTAGAGAATGACTTTCCTTCTCTGAACTGACAATCTCTGCTACAATACTATTTGATATTTTATTCAAAAAATAACTTTCTCTAGGAATTCTCCTATGATTCACTCCCTACACCACTTATAATATCTTTCATTTTTACAGTAGATTGTTCTCTACTGACAAATTGATTTGTGTGTCTGTTCTCATGACAGATTCAGGGATTTATATATTCTGTACATAACTTTTAGACTCTTGGACGGCAGGAAATTGTCTATTGAATTTTTTTTAAACACAGTATTTTTTGGCAATTATTATTTGGGGTACAAAAATTTCTGCTCAAAATATATGTTAACAAATCCATATTTTACAAGTATGGGGAACAAAATCAACAATTATAAGATGAGATAGGAAGCATTTTTTCCTATAAGAAAGTAGAAAATTAATTTCAAGGGGAATAAATGCCTATTTAAAGTATCATTTCAGAGACTGCTCTGCTACTAGATTGTTCAGTGTGTCTGATCTAGTGCTCACACCCCTGTACATTTGGAACTGAGAGTTTATATCTCAGTCTCCCTGATTCTTCCTGCTACTGCTACTTGACTTTGGGCAAATCACTTAGTCTCACCAGAATTCATTTGCTTTACTTATAGAATGGTCATAATACTGGGAAGATTGTGGAGTGGTGAGCAGCAGAGAAAGAGCCCCTGATATTTGGTGTCCTGACTCTGGAGCATAGAGGCTTGAGGAGGAGAAGAAGAGGGAATTTGGTCCCTGGGACACAGGAAGCATCTGTAGTGAGAATTGCAGTCCATAGAGAGAGCAAAGAGAGAGACTTTAATGAAGAGGAAGGAAATAGAAGCACAGATTTCTCTCAGAGCCAAGGATCATGGTGTGGGAATGACAGGTGAACCTGCAAACACATGGTGACTAGTTGTAATCCCAGGGGCCTCTGTGGAGAAATGTGTTAGTGGAATGGAGCAGTGGATGCAGTGGACTTTAGTGGTTCAAACATCACCCAGAAGAGTGCAATTTATTAATAGCCATCTTAGAGAGGGGCCATCTGAGATTAGGAATGCAGAATGAAAAGCTACAGGCTGACTCTATCTAGTGGCTTCTGGTGTCTCAGTGAAAATGCAAAGTTCAAGTTAGCTGGAGGTCAGGGAGTGGAGTTCAAGTCCACAGAGAGCCAAGTTCAAACTAGCCGGAGGCACATGGTCTGTTGCAGGCTCAAACAATCCAGTTTCAGCCTCATTTCCAGAAACCAGTCTGAACTTCAGTGGAACTAAAGGTGTAGGCTGGCTGTGATTATTCACTACTTTACCATAAAGCTGCAGATGGCTTTCTGGGATTAATCAATTCAGATCTGGATGCTATCTACACATTTTGTCTTTCAGTAACAGAAGAGACATGCCCTGAATTGCACTTAGATTTTTTTTCTTCTCTTTTCTGCGTCTTATTGTTTTGTTTTCTTGATTATTTGAACACAGTTTCTAGGTTTTTTTTGTTGTTGTTCTGTTCTTATTTTTACTTCTTCCTTCCTTTCTCTTCCCCTCCTGTCTTCTTTATCAGTTTCACAAAGTTTGTACAATCTTTGTTCATCCTCTGGGCTTGTTTCTTATATTTTTCTATTTTCCCCCAGTCCCTTTTAAAACTGCTCCCCCAAAGCTAAATTTGCCATATTAAGGGCTTATATATTGCATACAATTTTCTGGTTGATTTTGGATTTTCTTATATAACCACATATCTAGTCCATGTGTTTAAAGGTGGCAAAATAATAGTTAACACAGTTTGAAGTTTTCTGTGCTGTATTTGATGCTATTATTATTACTGATTGTACTACTTTATCCAAGGTGATATAATAGTGCTAATAAGTTGTTCTTCTTGGTATACCAAGACTGAAATTCCCTAAGGATCTTTAAAATAACTATGGGACAGTACTAAAGAACTGGCAGCTTGGACAAAAAGGCAGAAACTTTTCATCTCCTGTAAATTGAGGAGGTAGAATATTACAACAGATCCAAAACCCAAAAGCTAGCTACCTTGGAAGACACTTCTGAGAAGTAGTCATTTCCTAAGTATTCTGAATCCTGGCAATAAAGCAAATCACCATAAGCAAGTTGCAAGTATCAACCCATGAATTAAACTTAATAAAAAAAGAAAATGAGATGACACTTAAGATGCAACTACACCAGACTTTTAGCTCACCAAATACAAACCCAAGGGGCAATGAAATGGAGTGGTAATAGTGGAAGTAACAAAGCAGATGAAGAAAGCTATAGAGAAATGAAAGTAGAAATGATTTCCAAGATAACTACAGAGATGTTGACCAGAATGAAAGACATGCTTAGTGACTCTAGAGAAAATACAGGAAAAAAAAATAGAGGAACTCAGGAAAATGATGAAAACCATGAACAGCCAGTGTAGGAAAGAAAGGGAAACCATGAATTCCCACCACTGGAAAAAAATGGAATCCATGAAATGAATTCACACAGATGTCAAGAGTTTAAAAATTCCATTAAAATATATGCAGCAGAATGAGTCAATGTGATGATGGAATATCAGATGTAGAAGACAGGATTGCAGTTAGCAATCAAGAAAAGAAAAATTTCTTTAAAATATCAAGAGATGGGCCAGGGATTTAGCTTGATGGTTCTGCCACCTGCCTCACAAGCACAGAGGTAGCTATTTTATTTGCAAAGTGAATTTCAAGACAAGACTTATTAAGAGAGAAAAAAAGGTCAGACATCCTTGAAAAAGGAACAATCCAAGAGGAAGAGACAACAATCATAAATATATTTACATCGTATAGCAACATAACTATATACAATAAATATTAATGGATATGAAAAATCAAATACATACTAATACAGTTATTATTAGGGGATATCAATACCCCACTGTCACAAGTAGATCAACTAGACAACAAAAATTAACAGTGAAATATTAGACCTGAACCAAAGTTTTGAACAAATGCACTTAGTAGATGTCTACAGAATGTTCCACTCCACAACATGAGAATACATATTCTTCTCAGCTGCATTTGAGGTATTCTTCAAAGTAGTTTACATACTAACTCTTATAACATTTTAAACTAAATTCAAAGAAATTGAAATTATCCAATGCATATTATCAGACCACAGTACATTAAAAATGAAAAAAAAAAAAAAAAAAAAAAAAAAAAAAAAGGAAAAAACATGAGAATTTTATGAACACATAGAAATTAAATAATACCCTCCTGAACAACCAATGGGTCACTGATGAAACAAAAGAAGAAATCAGACAATTTCTACAATTAAGCAATAATGTGCATACAACATACTGGAATTTATGGAATGCAATGAAAACAGTCCTATGAAAGAAATGTATACTGCTGAATAGCCATATTAGGAAAACAGAGCAAGCTCAAATAAATAGCCTAATGTTGAACTTAAAGCTTCCTGAAAAAGAAAAACAAGTTAAGCTCCAAGCTCATACAAGGGAGGGAATTATACAGATCAGAGAAAAATTAATGTAATGGAGACTAGAAGAAAATACAAAAAATTAATGAATGGAAGAGTTGATTTTTAGAAATATTAAATAAAATTAACAAACCTTTATCTGACCTTATCAAAAAAGGAAAGAAAAGACTCAATTCCATGAAATAAGGAAAGAAAAGGACAACAGATCCTGCAGCAATCCAACTTGTATTGCAATACATGGAAAATACAGAAGAAATGAACAAAGGCAAAATACACAAGCAAAATACCTCTACATTGAAAACACTAGTATGTATAGAGTATGCTGAAAAAAGAGATAGGAGAGGATGTCAGAAAATGGAAAGACATCCCTTGTTCTTGATTAGGAAGAACCAACATAGTGAAAATGGCCATACTTCCAAAATTCTTACACAGATTTAATGCAATCCTAATCAAATCCCAACATCATGTCTCACAGAATTAGGAAAAAGCAGTTCTAAAATTAATTTGGAACCAGAAGTGACCTAGAATAGCAATGGCAATTCTAGGCAACAAGGGCAAGGCCAGGGGCATCATAATGCTTGATTTGAAATCCTACTACAAAGCTACTGTTATAAAAAGAGTGAAAATGACAAAAAACAAACCAAAACAATGACAAAACAGACATGAAGATAAATGGAAGAGATTAGAAGAAGATGCCAAAACAATTCCAGACATACTCAACCACCTTATCTGTGGTAAGAGAGACAAACATCTTCACTGGAAGAAGGATAGTTTCTTTAATAAATGGTCCTAGAAAAACTGGCTTTCAACATACCCAAGATTAAAATTAGATCCATATCTTTCACCATGAACTAAACACAATTGAAATGGATCAAAGATCTAAATGGATCAAAGAAATATTTACTCTGCTACAACATAGAACTGGTTGAGCTCTTGAAGATACTGATGTAGGTAAAGACTTCATGAACAAATCCTTATGTCACAGGAAATATCACAGAGAATCAACAACTGGGATCTTATCTTATTAAAAAGCTTTTGGGGATGGGGATTTAGCTCAGAGGTTCGGTGGCCTGCCTTACAGGAGCAAGAACCCGAGTTCAGTCCCTGGTACAAAAAAAAAAAAAAAAGCTTTTGCACAGGAAGGAAAACCACCAATGGAGCGAAGAAACAACCTATAGTATGAGAAAAAAAATTTTTTTGCCAGTTATTCCTCAAACAAATGACTACTATCTAGAATATATAAAGAAGTCAAAATATCAAACCCCTGCAATTTAAAGACTCAATTGGAAAATGGGCAGTGAATAGACACTTCTGAAATGAAGTATAAACAGCAAATAAATTTATGAAAAAAATGTTCAATATTACTGGTCATTTAGAGATACAAATGAAAACAATTCTGAGATTCTATCTCACTCCAGCATGAATGGCTGTTATCAAGAAATCAACCAATTACAAATACTGGGGGGATGTGGTGAAAAAGGAACACTTCTCCACTGTTGATGGGAGTGTAGACTGGTGCAACCACTGTGGAAATCAGTTTGGAGATTCCTCAAAAAATAAAACTGAAGGTTTCATCTGACCTAGCTATTCCTCTTCTTTGCATCTTCCTGAAAGTGCTAAAATCATCTATCTTATCATAGCAATATATGCACACCCATGTTTATAGAAACACAGTTTATAATAGCTAAATCTTCCTGAGTGCTAAAATCATCTATCTTATCATAGCAATATATGCACACCCATGTTTATAGAAACACAGTTTATAATAGCTAACTCTTGGAAACAGCCCAAATGCCCATCAGTGGATGAATGAATAAAGATGAAGTTTTTATGTACAATGGAATATTTCACTGCCATAAGAAAGGATAAACTTGAGTCATCCTTGGGTAAATAGATGCACCTTGAGAGCATAATTTGAAGTCAAATAAATTGGGTACAATTGTCTAAATACCACATTGTTTCTGTGGTGTGAGAAACCAAAAATAGAAATAAGAACACAAAGGTATAATATATACTGTGAAATAGAAAGAAAATGTTCAAATGGGAAGGGGAACAGGGAGGGGAGGAGGGGAAAGAAAGAAGGAGCAAGAAAAAAGGTGAAAATAGAAGGAAACATGGAAACAACGTTTTTATATATAGGGTGGGGGGGGTCGAGGCAAGGTAAATGAGAAAAATAGAAGAGGCAGAATATATCATGTACAGGTGAAAAATTCTTATGATGAGTGTTATCATTATTTATATCTAAAATGTACCAATACAATGTTTTGCTTCAAGAAACAGTGTCATTTCCAGTACTCATTCATTTATAAATTTACTTATCCAGGGAAGAAATAGTTTTGCTAGGGTTCTGAGTTCTAGACAGTACTCTAGAAATGTGATCATCATTTTTGAAGACATACTTTTAACACTTTCTTTCTGTATTTGGAGCCTATTAGAAAAGTGAATGATGGAATGTGAAAATCCATCTGAAGAAGAAACCCATGGTGAATAAAGCACAGATTAGAAATAGGATTTACTTGATAGGTAGGGCTGAATCTTGAGTTTTGGTAAGGAGTTGAGTGATGGAACAGAAAAATATGCCTGGAGATGGCTGCTGTATGATGAGGACTGCAAAAAGGGAAAAAAAGAAGCTCAGGGAAGTGGGCACAGTAACCTTTTACTTAACTGACACCTGAAGTATCCAAATGTCAAATAGTAGAGTTTACTTGAGATTTAACGGGAAGACAATCTGCATATTTTACTTGTGGTATTTAGACAATTAAGGCATTATGTAATCCTGCTCATTTTTTGTCTCATTTTCTATTCATCTATTTGTTTTTTCCTACCTCTTCCTCCTCCTTAAAAATTAATTTTTATCATTTAATTATGTCTTTTAGCTGATGATCTATCAGCTAATTCTGAGAAACTGTATTAGGACATAAAATATGGATCTTGAATTTATGAATGTACTTTCAAATGTTATCATAGAATTTCAAGTGTCATGGTGAGACTTGCTCAGTATTCCTGCTCTTTTCCTGAGCAAATAACCAATTATCCTTAGGTAATAATGATGTTGGTGCCCCTCTTTGTCCTAGGTGACAATGGACTGTGCTGTACCAGAGCAGGATCCTGAGCAAGTTGGATGCTTCTCCACTCTTTATGGAAGGACACTTTGCCCAAGTCAATAAAGGTCTAGCTCAGTGGCTGGTATAAGGACAAGTTCTGGTGAGTGTGTGTTGCTGTTCTTTTGGGAAATAATTTTGTCATAAATCAGAGAAGATTTCAAGATGCAAGTCATTTGGACTTGTCCTGCAGTTGCAACTAAACACCAACTTATACTTACCTAGATTCTGAAGCATGTGATTGACCCTGGGGAAAATCAACAGTCCATATAGGAGAAGATGCAAGAAGGTCAGTTATCTTATCACCAATTTTCTTTGAGATTCCTAGAAACCTTGTGAGAAAAATGTTTGTATTGATAAAATAAAATCCTTATATCTGGGATTTCCAAGTATTAGAAACTGTCACATTGGCCCACACTGAGCCTTGAATAATTGTTGAATTTTAGTGTTCTTATCTTTTATAGAGACTGACTCACTCTCTTCTGGTGTTGCTCTGTACAAAATGTAGTCATGTGTTCTATGTCTCAAAGGAGCTTTTACCTATGGGAATACAGTCTCCTTGTGACTTCATTTATCTAAAGCCTCCCCCCAAAGTTAAGATTTTATGAGTTATTTAGCTTTTGCTAATTTTTAAAGTTGTAGGTGCTCATTCAATTCCAAGGAAAATATTGGAGTATACAAAGCAAAGAGGAGAAAAGGTAGTTCAAATCACTGAATGAATAATTCTGCTGGCAAATACCTGCATACGATTGAATAGCTCTGGATTCATTATTTGAAGGTGAAGTCATAAAGATACATAATATTTGCCATAATCCATGCATGCCCACAAATACACGTGTACATCAAAAGTGAACAAAACAATTCTATATGTGAATTTTGTTTTACATATATTGTTTCATTGAATATTTCTATATACAATATGTATTCATATGAGTATCATTCACCCTTTTTTATTAATACACTAATAATACATTTAAGATTTTTATTAATACATGTTTTTGTAGTGATTTCATTCATTGTAGGGTACTGGCCCACATGTGTAACACATCTTAATTCTTTTTTTTAATCTCTCCTGCCCTCTTTTATTTTGCTTGCATCTGATTCATTTATTTATCTTATGGGTCACTATAAAATTAATTATCATTAATGCAGATTAACAACCAGACTAATAAGGCCAAAATATATTTTAAAAATTGACAATTATACTAAGTAATGGTACATTTTTAGGTACATTGTCCATGCTGCATAACAATCATTTTTCTCTCGCTCCTTTTTCCTATTATGTCTATTTCACAGTTTATTTATATATTGAGTTTTAGTATAAGAGAAACCATGTGATATTTAACCTTGTGTGTCTCATTTACTTCATTTAAGATTATGGTCTTATGATGCATTGATTTTCCTAGAAATGACTCAAGTTTACCCTTTTTTATAGCAGAGTAGCATTCTATTATGTATAAACACAATTTTATCCATTCATCTGTTAAGAGACATATAGACTTCTTTCAAGATTTAGCTATTTTGAATCACAATGTTATAAACATGGCTATGCATGTATCACTGTAATATGATGTCTTTAACTCTGTGGGAAAGATATCCTCCCAGTAGAGGAACTTTTTGCCTGATACATTGGTTTCTCCCCACTAAGTAATAGCACTATAGGTTTGGAAAACATTGCATTGGAAGTGAAGTTCTTATTTCAAAAATATACATATTTATAATGCCTCTCTAAAATGCAGATGAAAATAGCACCAAGATTCCATTTCACTCTAGAGAGAATAACTGCTATCAAAAAAATCAATCAATAACAAATGTGGGTGGGGCTGTGGAGAGGAAGGAACACTTTACCACTGTTGGTGGGAGTACAGACCGGTGCAACCACTGTGGAAGTCAGACTTAAGATTCCTCAAAAAACTAGGATTAGATGTCCCATTTGGCCCTGGTATTTCCATGCTGTGTATGTTCTCAAAAAGAATTAAAAGCGTCATAAAATAGAGTACTACTCAGTTATAAAGGAAGATAAACTTGAGACATTTATAATTGTATGGAGACACCTTGAGGCTATACTCTTAAGTGAAATAAATAGGACATATGTGTGAATACTGTATTGTTTCTCTGGTGTGAGACACTGAAGGTATAAATTAGGACCAAAATGTATAACAGACATGGTGAAATAGGAAGAAAATGTTCAAAGGGAAAGGGGAACTATGCAGGTGGTGCGAGGAAAGAGAAGAGGAGAAAGAAAAATAAATCAAAGAAAAGTAGGAAAAACTGGAAACAAAGCTTATGTAAACAAGGAGGAGTGGAGGGGTTGGAAGGAGGGCAGGGGAATGGGAAAGAATAGAACCAAGATGTGACATGTACAAGTATAAATTCCCAGTGATGAATGTAATCATAAGCTATACCTAAAATGTACCAATAAACTCAATAAAAAATATATAATGCCCAAGAGACAGTTAAAAATATTTGTTATTTTTTGTTTTTTTACAAGAGAGACATTATGAAAAGACCTTGTCTATGCAGGGGACAGTGTTGGAATCAATACACAAATATAAAAGGCATATATATTTATGTATAAAATTCTATGTATATTCTAAATAACACATATTACAGTAAAATTAATAGAAATTTGTGATGTGATTGCTAAGTTGATCTTTCTTCTCATCTTTCCCTGATCCTTTCACCGAAGTTAATTATTTTAATAGCTTTAATAGTTTCCTGTACATCTTTGTCAAATTTTTATATGTTCAAGACAAGGCAGACAGTATATCAAGTACTCCCTTTGTTCTATAAGTTCATTGCATACCATTTGTATTGGTTGGTCTTCTCACCACTGGGACAAACCGCCCTGCATCAGAAATTTGAAGAGGAGAGCTCTGTTTTTGGCTCATGGCATTGAGGTTTCCCAAGATAGGTTGGCTTCAGTGCAGAAACATCATGATGCAAGGGCACAGTGGAACAATGTGACTCAGCTGAGGAAGACAGGAGGTGGAGCACAGGGGAAGACTGTCAGAGAGATAAGCCGTCCAGCTACAGGCCCCTGATATACCCAAAAGTGTGATTGACTGATTTGCTGGGCCTCTCTTAATTTGATCACTCTGACAAATAATTCATGTCAGATGCACATTTGTTTGCCCATCAATTCATTTAAAAAATATTAAGTACTTATGTAATCTACACTTTAAACTTCTGGATTAATATAGTTTTTTCCCAATGAATCATATAATCACTTTGTCATGTCCAGGCTTTTTGATTTTACTTTTTCAGGTTCAGCTATTAGGCACAATGCTATAATTCACAACCTATTTACATATTAAAGGATATCAATAATTTTATTTCAGTATTCCCATCAAACAAATATCAAATAATGAAATTATCAGATAAAATGTATTTTTTTATGTTGGCATACATACTCTCTTCTCCAAATTTTTTCTAGTTTGTTTAGGAGAATGCCTGATTACTCAGCTCTTCATCATATTTTTAGTATTACACAATTCTTACTTGTCTGGAATGGATTATTCTTTCTCCTATTTATTATTCTTGTGAGTTCACTTTTATACGATAATATTTTGTGTTTGTGAACATATGTGTGCCTCTTGGCAGTTGAGTAATTTTAATCTTTCATGGAAGACTGAGTTGTAATTATTATTTTATTTATTATTATTTTATTTTTGTCTCATTTTAGTATCAACACGGAAAAGTTAAGACATGGAACAAATTTTAAACTTTATTTATTTGTCTTATTTTTTTGAGACAGGGTCTCACCGTGTAGTTGAGACTGACCTGGAACTCACTATGTAGCCCAGGTCTCATACTCACAGAGAACCTCTTGCCTCAGCCTCCCAAGTGCTGGGATTACAGGTGTATGCCATTATGCCCAGCTAAACTTTATTTTTTATCCTTAATATTTTAACTCTATGTTACTACTTAATGTACTACCTCAAAACATGGTACTTCAGACCAACAATTTTTTATTTTGTCTAATTACTCTATGTGGTCTCAATAGTTCTTTTTTTCATCTTTTAAGGGGTTATCAGTATTGCTAGAATGATTTAAATTTGTTGAAATGATGGAGTGCTTTTAAGATATTAATAAATAATACTAAAATATAACACTAGTGTAGAGAAGGGAAATTAATGAGTATTTTTATGCAAAGCTTATGATCAAATAAATATTTAAAAATAATCTTCCCATGAGTGATACTTTGCTTCTTTTAATAAAATTGAAAATCAAGTCTAAGTTTATTGACAGCATATTTTGCACAAGGTACCTTTAGGAAAGCTTGATAGCAATATCAATAAATGGCTATAATGTCTCTTCTGTTTCTCATTCTAAATGCACCAGTGCAGTTCTGTCTATTTAGTTATTATGTATAACCTCTCATCTCTGCTCTGAAGCACTTTGTGGACAGATCACATTCAATCATATGTAGGCTGGGAAATGCAGCTCTGTAGACTAAGCAGATTCCAGAATTTCTCTCTAGGGCACAACCTTACAACACAACCTGAAACAACATTTTGCTATTTAATTTATCAGCAGAAAAGTAGTTCTGCTGAGAGGAAATAAAGTTAGAACTACTTAGGTTCTAACCTATGTTCTACCCAGGTTCTGTATTGTTAGTGGTCAGAGTTTGGATTACTCAAATGCTTCTCAAAGAAAGAAACAGACAGCCAATGCATCTCAATAAGTGAAGTACAGTTGTGAGCACACATTCTGACAGTGTGGAAGCAATCTATGTTTGTGGTCATAGGGTGAACTAAAGGGCAAGATAAACTATGTAGATGGAATAAAGTTTATCTCCTCTCTGAACAACAAAGATAGGTAGTATCTGAATAGTAAAAATACTATTCAGTATTTGCATCAGCAGAGTACACTTTTGGTTATACAATTGGCACCATGAACTCTGCTTTTTGGAAGTGCATTATTGCAGGTATTAACTGTTTGGTTAATCATGAGTCGCTTGCCTTAAGTTCCACTCTCATTATTTCTGAAGCATCTACATAGTTCTGGAAAACTCTCACTTTGGGGAAACTGAGGAAACTATTTACTAGTGACTTATGTCTCTAAATTTAGTTGTGCAAAGGAGGTGGTTTTAAAATTTAGTGCTATTATAGGCACTGTTTCAGTCTCTTTCTGCTTATTTGCACTTCTTATGTTATTAATAAATCTCATATATTGCAATGAAATTGTTAATGTAGTTACCACCTTAGCATTGTGAAACACACAGAAAAAGAGACAACCTGTATTATACATTTTGAGAAATAGATTGTTAATCCTTCAAGGTGTTAGTGATACTATCAGTACTTGGGGATAGAAAAGCCCTACTGTTCAGTGGATTACTTACCTCTTTTCCTTGCCTTGATATTTTGTTATAGACCATTAAAACCTGCTCAAAAAGAATCCACACTAATAGAAGGTGATAGTAACGTGAAAGAGAGGATTACACATATTTCCACAGAAATAAGTAAGATGACAAAATTTCACAATCTGCTGTTTGAAATTTTGTGTATAAGAGAAAGTGTTTTAATATGAGATTAGATGTTTATCATCACACTATTTGGTTCCAATTCATTCTTGTTATTTATTACAGTTTTCTAGCTCAAATATAAGTATAAAGTAGGGAGTTCTAAGCAGATCCTTTTAAGAGTTCAAGAGAGAAAATTGGAAGTGGATTGACAATATGCAGCAGGAATGATTTTTGTCAACTTTTCTTGTTTCTTGCTCCAACACTTAAATATTTTATTTTTCATCTGTCTCCAATCTCTTTCCCTCTGTTAGGTATTTATATCATTATAATCACTCCACAACTATGTTGTCCTTGTGGCAAATACTTTATTTTAGATACCTTATTCACTGGACCTGCAATGTTGCAACTGCACAATATTCCTTTCCACTGTTTCTATCTGTATTCATTGGTTGAGAATAACAAAACATGATGCATGGTGTAATTTTGAAATTTAATAATTAGAACATAAGGAAATAAATTTTTAGGTTCAAGAGAATCTAAAATCCCATTCGAAAACATTCTTTTGTCTGACTAATGATGTATAAGAAGAATGAGATTAACGGGTGGTGGTTCCTCTTGAAAGAAATCAATTAGTGTCTCATCCACCCTCTCCCTGTGGGAATAAAATGAATGGCAATACAATTCCAGTTGGCACAACTTCTTGCAAAATCCCTTTTATGCTGAGGAACATTTAAAAATATTTCAAATGTTAAATTGGGCTGTAACTTTGCTGACATATCTCTTCTCCCATTTCCTCCACTGAATCACAGAATCAAGGAACATTATGTTGGATTAATGACTCAGTTCTGTACTTTGGAATAATTAATGTACCTCACTATAAAAATTCTGAAGGTTTTCAATTATTTTTCTCTTTTCTAGTTGATTTGCAACCTAATAGGAAAACTCTGATGTAAGCTTAACATTTTTAATCTGTGTGAAAAATTTCTATCTCTAACTATTTGGAGTGGTAAAGGAAGGCTAGATTAGTGTCTCATAATCTTCCCAAATGTAAAAATCACATCTACATGAGGGGCCATGTGTTTAGACACAAGAAATCCTAAAATGATAGTAGGGAGGGACAGGATATGATCTTACCTTGCATAGTTATTTAATGTAAATCCACTTCAAACTGACAGGGTTCTGTTCATTCTGAAGAAACCATACCCTTTAAAGCCATGAAATTTCCCTCTAAACTTTGTGACACATAAAACCAACCTGTGTAAATAAAATACTAAATTAACTTTATATGCTCAATAAATGAATGAGTGAAGGGGATTTGTAATGCAGAAAGAAGTTCTGAAGATTAAGTAAACTGAAGGCCAAATACATTGCTGAGTAATGGCAAGCAAACTCAATTATAATAAATGAGACTTCTCTGGGCTAAAAATTGAAACTAAGCCTAGATTGAAAATTTTAATGTAGCATGTTCATGTTGCTATGTCAGAATACCATAAATGAGGTGGCTTATAAACAATAGAAATTTATTTCTCGTGTGTCCAGAGACTAAGTTCAAGATTTAGATGCAGACAAATGTGCTTTTGGGCAGAACTTTCATTTTAGTTCACACACCGCCCTCTTGCTATGTTTATCCATTAGTGAAGGAATACAGGAACCCTATGCGGCTTTTTTAGTTTTGCTTTTAATAAGGATACCAATACCATTCTGGAGGGCTCCACTATCAGCTACTGATCATTTACCAAAGAGTTTACCTCCATCCACTGCCATGCTGGGAATTAGGCTTCAGCATAAGAATTTTGAAGGATGCAAGAATTCAGTCTAGTGATAGGTCCATTCTGAGAAACATCCATATTAAAAGATTCCATTGAGGAAAACACTTCCATGTTTGCATGTTTTAGAGAGACTAAACTCACAGCTTCCCTTTGTAGATTTGTGAAGCACATAAGCACATTGAATCCCCGTTGCCAGGTGGGATGTGTCCATTTCATAGGGTTCAGAGATAATTCATCAGCAGGTAGGAATGCCACATGGGAAAGCCGTTTAATGTTTTTTAAAAATCTTTTACATGTTTTTATTTTTGAATATTTTTATCTGTGTAACAATGATGTAAGTATTCAGTTACTTAATTTTGTGTAACTACATCTGTATCTATTAGAGATATTTTCTCTAAATTGTTACTGATGAAGTGTGTGAATAAAAAGTATTTTACTCCTTCATTAAAGGATCTTAGAATTTTTCCAGTAAAGCAATATTAATTTGAACTTACCTCACCATGGGAGACTATTGTGTATGTATGTATCATCAATTATGATCCAATAAAATATTTTATGAAATACTGCTTTAGAAGCCAGACACTTATTTTCCAGACACTATGCCTGTACTTACTGGATCTTCTACAAGGGTGATGAGAATGACCTAAATTTTAGAGTACAATTTGCATGTTCACCTATTCCTGGAAAAATCTTGATCTGAGAGTATAAAGCTAAAGCTAACCAATCAAGAAGTGATTCCTACCTATTTTCAAGTAAACAAGTTAGCTTTAAAGTAATGGTTGCTGATGGAAAACATTGGAATTGTGGTCAAAGTTGAATGGCAGCCTAAGTGTCAGAGATTGGCACATTTTGCAAGTTCCCTAAGACCCAGTTCCCATAAGGAGACATGAAAGGATTGGAATATACCTTCAGAACCCGTGAGCTGCTTATAGAAGGGAGAACTTGAATCTTTTAACATGAGAATCAAGCATACTTTTCCTTTGGTTCAGAGAAAATAGCTATCTTTATCTTCCAAAACACTTCACTATATAAATATGCATGAAAAGATAGTTCAGAACTATAGGCAGTCCATTCTTCTGCTTGTAAGATCAGAAACATGAGAAATTCTAGAGAAATGACCCCCAATTAAATTAATGATTCGGTTTTACAAGTTTAAGCAATATACCTTATGCCAAACTGCAGGATCTTTTTCAAACCATTTCACACACTGCCATCTTCATGGCTTTACAAGTAATGTAAACACACAGCACAGAGTCCCACATTAAGGACTTACTCACCATAGCATAATGGTCTGTAGTCATCTGTATTTGCTGCCTTGAAACTCTTAATGTTATCCTATAGCTTCTGTTTCAGAAGGGAATTTCCAAGGGAAACTAGAACAGTTGCCAGGAATAGGCAATATCTGCTTGCTTATAGTCTTGCCTTTTATCACCTCATTACCACCCAAGGGTTTGAGCCATTTGCTGTCTCTGACATCTTATACCCAATTCAACCTCTGCCTCTGTGTTGCATCCCTTTGTCTGGAGGAAATTTGTGCCTTTGCCTAGAGCAATGACAAGAATTTGTCTCCTTGGTATTTCCTTCCTCCCCCAGAGGATGATTGAGGGCAGCCAGCTCTGATAGCTCCACAGCATCTAATCCCAACAGAAACCATATTTTGGTGGTAGCAATCCTTTAACTCACCTCAGACCCAGGTACTGAGTGTATTCCGAGACATGTGGGAGTTTACAGATCATGGTACAGTATTTTTCTCATGGTTGGTGCAAAAGTACTATCGGAATAAAACATAACTGGCTTGATTTCCTAGAACCTACTCTGCTGGAGTATGTCAGTCTATCATCTGATAGGAAAGGGAGCCTGCTGTATCTTGAAGCACAAAGAAGAACCCCCAGACTCATATGAAGTTTGCATTTGCTCTCTGAGTATCTCAGTTCTCAAGAGAGCATTCAGTTCTTTCTGGCTCAAGGCTTGGCAGGGCTGACTCTCTGCCTTCTGTTCTTTCTCCTCTGTACTCTCAGTTCTAACTAGCTTGAGGCAATCTCTGAGAATCAGTTCTGGAATTGTGTAATTTTGACTTTTCTTTAGATGAGCTAATGGTTTCATATTTCTAGTTAAAACTGGCTTTGTACAACATAATTATTAAATTAATGCTAACAATTTAATATTCACTTTTTATTTTCCCAGAGCAATATTAAATAACAGTCAGAACAGGTGATAGGAAGTTGAGACATGGCAGAAGAAAAGTATATTGATACTTTCCTTACATTTTTTACTACATTTTTACAAAGGGGCCTTCCCTTTTCATTTTACATTTGGTCTCTGTAATTTATGCAGGTATACCTGCTCACATAGCTACCTCTGATCCATCTCATTGCATGCTTTTCATCTCATAATTTTTCAAATTTGAAAACTATTAGATAAGATACTCATAATCTATGTCACAGTGCATTCTGTTCTTGCCTGCCCTAATCTTGACTAACCTATCACTTTGTGTTCAGCTTATTTTACTCTTGTTCCTGTTAGAAACCTCACACTAGCAATTATCCTCTCCCCCACCAAACTTATCAATATTTTCTTCTCTCCTGTGTGTTTCCCATTAATATAATATCTATCTCAGTTCCATACACGTTTAAATTTAATGCATGCAAGCAACTATCGTTGCTTACAAAATGAGAAACGCTCTTGAACCCACAATCCTGCTTAACTACATTTCTACTTCTCTGCTGAATTTATCAGGCACATTTCACCAGAGTTGCGCACACTCATTACCTCTGTCTTCCTCTCAAATTCACTCATCTTCCAATTCCACTGCAATTCCTCCATCAAAAATTGTTTAATTACCAAATAAGCCCTTGAATACCAGATACAATGGCCACTTAATATCACATCGCATGTAACTTTTCAGTAGTATTTAGCCACTTGTCTTAGAATTCTTGATGTCTCTAACTTCTGGAATTCCTCACTATTCATTTGCCTTGTTCACTGTCAGTCTTTTTTTTAATGATGTCTTTTCCTCTAATACAATGCCAAATATGTGAGTGTTGGGAGGCAACCAAAATTTAGAACTTGTGTCTCTGTAGACCTAGAATATCTCCCTCCATCTCTCTCTCTCTCCAGATTATACTAATTTTCTTAATCAGAGGACTAACAGACATTTCAAAGTTATAATTAAACTGGCCAAAATGCAGTCCTTGATTGTTCCCAAGTATGCTGTGCTCTCTTTTTGTGAACTCAGTAAATAACAATTTTGGCTAATAACCTTGTTTTCCGTTTATCTTTCACTCAGGGTCTGTCAGCTAGTCCTCTTAAGGAATTATACATCTGGTTGAACGTATCATCTTTTTCCATCCTCTCATATACTGTCTCAGTTTAAGCAACCAAAATTTTTGCTGACAATAGGTTCCTGCCTGGTCTCTTTTCCACACTTGTCCCTGCACAACAATAACAATAATTTTAGTAATTAAACAAAGATAAATTAGCTTTGTTAGTGTTTCATTCATAAAATAAATATCATGATTTATATGAGAAGATATTAGTTGGCATCTATGTATATATACAACCTCTTCAAGTATTACCACATATTCTAGGCCCTTTCTTCTCTTTGCAAGCCACAAAGCTTCTTTTCTTTGAAGCAGGCACCTCGGAGGACTAGCTGGCATCTGAGATAATGCTTAGAATATACAATTCAACAGAAGTTAAAGAAATAAATTATTCATCCACCTGTCTATTGATCTTGTTTCCAATATTGACATGTTAAATCCCTACAATATTATTACTTGAGAATAAATTCTACTTTTCACATTGGGGAAAAGCCACAAAAATTCTATAAAACATATTTTCATGCATAACAGTCTCTGTTTATAAAGTCTTTTGTTTTAAAGAGAAACATTGGTTAATTTAATGTTGTGGTTTGATTGATTCCTGTAGACCATTGGAATAATTGAGTGTTGCAGTCTTGGTTGTGGGAAACCATAGAGCTCAATGGAACTTTTGAGGAATAGAAATTAAAACTCATAATCACTTTACACTTTTGTTAATTTTGTTGTACCATTCTTATCTAGGGATTGGTAGGGGTTACATGGGTAGAGTGTTAACCATGTCAGGGATGAACAACTTTTGTATATCTTAGATTTCTGGTAAAATGGGAGGCATAATGAGCATAAATTGGCTGTACTTACTGGAGCACTCACTTTTTTCCATGGTTCTTTTACATTATAGAGATTCCATTATTAAATCATTTCTAGTGTGTAAGTTTGGATGTCTTCTAGAGGACCATACAACTTTAGCAATAAAATAGTAAACTTTTCAATTGTCTCTTGTTTAGAAATACCAAGGTAATGTGTAGAATAGATTTTTATAGGACATTATTGTTTAAACATTTGCTGAGCAGGGTTCTGCCTGACAAAACTTTCCCTCCCTCCTCCCTCCCTCCTTCCTTCCTTCCTTCCTTTTCTTTCCTTCCTGTCTTCCTTCCTTCTCTTTCTTTTCTTTCTTTCCTTCCTTCCTTTTTTCTTTCTTCTTTCATTTCATTCTTTCTTTTTTGCTAAGCATGCATACTAAATTCACTCTTCTTCAAATCTTATTTAACTCTAGAAAACTAAAAAGACTACTTAACTCTCAAATCTCATTAATTTCTGCTTATTGTACTACTGGTTTTTCATTGTCCGTATCTCAAATTACTGTGCAAACTCTGTGAGCAAGAACTGTGCATACCCTGTTTATGGTTATTTCCTTAGTGAATTAAATGCTTGAAAGATTGAGTTGAGTTTAAGGAATGAATACATTTATGCTAGATGCAATAATTCATTTTTCAGAATAATAACTTCAAAGAGTAGCAAGGAGCTACAAAAGTCTTTCATGTTTGACCTTCTTCATTTTAATTATAAAAAATTTAAAAAGAAACAAAGAAGTCATATATTGTGCTTTTGTCATAGTAAATAGATATGGGGCTAGACAGTGTGAGGGAAAAAAGAGCAACAGGAAAAAAATCTGATGAAATTGCAAGCTTATTTCTTACATCTTTTTATGTTTATTGCTTAGAAAATTAGGAAGATGATATCTGATTTAAAATATACCTACAGATCCCTAAAATGTACCAATAAACTCAATTAAAGCTGAAAAAATTAAATAAATAAAAAAGTCTTCCAAAAATAATAAATAAAATATACCTACAGAATTAGTAATGTTAGCAAAATCGTATCCATCCAATCAACAACAGATACTGTTATCTGTTCATATTCAAGTGTCAATTTGCAAAAGTTTCACAATAAAATCAATTAAAGATATTTTTTTAATACTTTTCAAGGACTTGGAAATATATACTTATGATAGATGGTTCTGATAATGATATATTCAAATATTCCTTTGTAGAAGTATTTTTTTCTTTTCTGTATCATACTTCTAGGTAAAAGATTCAAGGATTTGAAATTCAAATTTTTAACTAGAGAGATAGTTTCCCTTTCACTACTCACACTTTTAAGTTACTCTGAAAATAGACCAAAATGACATCATTCTTTTAAAAAATCATCTACATGTGTAAATAATAGACTACTCTAGAGAATGGATCATTTTAACACCTGCCTCCTGCCTCATATCTATGTAGTAAACAGTAACTGCCTTATTCATTACAAGATTTTTCTTATAACCCCATTTATACTATCTCAAGTTTCATTCACTCATTGTGCTACATGAGGTAATCTGTTTTGAAGATAAATGAAAACTGACTCTACCTGTGTGTGGAGGATACCCTCCCGAAGAATTAAATCTTTCATACTTAGTTGAAATTATCATATAAAATAGTGTAAACATTGGATTTAAAAAGATTAGGCTCATATTTTATGAAGAGCAAATGGTTCATATGATCTTTTGAAAAGCTTTTCGGAATTGAGTCACTGGTTTAAACAGGATAAATTAGACACCAACACAAACTATTACGCTCTGAAATTTAAGTAGTGATTTTAGTCCAACTCCTAGTTTCTCCCATGGACTAGTGCCCAACTTCAACAGTGCACTTAATTTATCACTTGAGTGATCCCTGCAGCCTAGTACTATGGAACTAGCCTAACTCAAACATGAAATGCACCTGAAAACATTTATTGCACCCTTTGGGTAATTTCATAATAGTTGGCCTTTCAGTTCAGTTCAGTTATTTGAAATAAATTCTTCTGTAGAAATCGTGTGCAAAACACACAGATTAGTAAGGGTTTAGAAATACTCCTTAAAGTGCATTGACATGAGTACTCAAAAGACTTTTATTTTTAAGATGCTATAGCCTTTAATTTATAGCTGCATGTGTGTGTGTGTGTGTGTGTGTGTGTGTGTGTTCCATGATTACCCAAATTTTTCTTCACACAGGATAAGTCATGATGCAGTTGAGTTTAATTATGGTGACTTGACCTTTCTTGGCCATGGCATGACAACGTGGCTCTCAAAATCTGCCGAGGTCAATTATTTCTTTCGTGAGCCGCACCTTTTGATATCTGTTAAATTTAGACACAAACAAGAACAACAAAAACTCTGTGAATACATCAATACATAAACTATGGAGGAAATAAAAAAATTGAATGTCATTTTAAGAGTTAACATCTACATTTAAGAGTAGACCTAATTATTGCTAAATATTCTCTCTGTTAATTTGATATTTTGTGAGGAATATCTAACAGCTCCCTCGATTTTTCCCATTTAAATATTGGTATTCATTTGTCAGATCTCTCTTCAAACTTTTCCCATCCTTCAAAGACTGGATTTATAATTTGTGGCTGTGTGTGCGCGCGTATGTATGTATGTATGTCTGCATTTCAGTGTTTGTTGATTCTATTGGCTAATTTAACAACGATTTCTTCCAGTGTTTTTGAAGTTATAGGTATCCTGGAGTTCCTCAGGGAGCTTCTAGAACTGAAATTCAAATCAGAATCACTTCTGAACTCACTGTCAAAATGCAGATTTTTACATACATCGTTGCATATCTGCTCATTTTCATTCTACTTATGTTACTGTTGATCACTTCTTCATTCTCATCTAATTTTTTCTACTTGATTCCATATTAGGAACGAACCTCCAACTTACTAAAATTTGTTCATTCCTGTCTTTGAGGAGGAGAAATTTACTTACAATTTGGAAAAGCCGCATTACTGAGGCAGATTTATGTAGTACTGTAGGGAGTGCTTCCCTGTAAAATAGAAATTATTTATTTTTGTGTTGCATGCCCTTCCTTCTTCCCTCCTTCCCTTTCCTTCTCTTTCCCTTCCTTCCTTCCTTTCATTTCTCTCTCATTTTTTCTTTCTTTCTTTCATCCTTTCTTTTTCTTTCCCCCTCTTTACTTTAGAAAGGCTATGTTAATTGTAGACGAAATTAAATATAAGATATATAAATGAGAAAACAAATCCACCTATAAGTTCTACTTGTAACAAAAGCCTCTGTTTATTTCCTGCTATACTGTCTTCTAATCTTGTTCCAGTGTGTGTGAATGCGAGATTGCACATATCTTAAAACATATAGATCAAATGAATTTGCTAGTACATGTACTTCTTACACACTTACTTGAATCCTTGGGGTCACTATATATCATTAATATATATAATTCTCACATATATTGTAATTCCTATTTCTTACTTGTAAGTCCTATACCAATGATGTGATAAAATCTTACACTAAAAACTTTACTACAGAATAAAATTCATTAATGGTAAGGGCATGGAAACCTTGGGTACACACAACAGTATTCACACCATGCAGAAGCTCTCTTCATAGTATTTCCATCTAGACTATACAGACATGTACACATATATGTGTATATATATTAAGAAGTAATAATAGAATCATACTATATAAAACATTTGTAACCAACTTGTAAATTTAACGTATTTTTCTGTCATAATTTTATACAAATATCAACTAAGTATATGCACAATACTGCAATCCTTCATTTTAAACCTTTTGTTCAAATCAATAAAAAGGAATTAAATCTTTTTACTCACTGACAGAAATACCACTTGGAAGATAGTAACATTTTGCTGTTTATTGTGAATTTCATAAGGTCCAGAACAAATTAAAGGAAAAAAAAAAAGAGTACATCTCTGTACTTTTCCCCCTTATGCCTCAGGAATTCAGTATTTTGTTATAAAATCTTACTGGAATTATTTGCATTGCATCATTTATATTACAATATTAAGCCATATGGGTATCACATAAGTTATAGGTTAGCTATTGATATTGATTCAATACAGTATTGTAATTTTGTTCCTTCCCCTATTAATAGAACTCCTAGGTACAGAAATACGGAGACAGTATTCATAGTGTTCCTGACAAATAATTTGATTTTTGTTTTTTCCACTCTATAATGCAGTAAAAGCAACATATGCTCAGTAAAGTTTATATTCGAGTTGTGCCTTTTCATGTTTTCCCGGGCTAACAATATTCATTATTTGTAATAGCTGAAACTTGGAAACAGCCCAATTGTCCATCAGTTGGAGACTGGATACAGAAGATGTGGTTATTCTCTAAAATGAAGTAGTACTCAGGCATAAAGAATGAGAAACTAGAATCAGTCATATGGAAATGGAAGTATATTGAGGCCATACTCTTAAGTGAAATAAATAAGAGATACATGTGTACATACAGAATAGTTTCTCTGGTGTGAAAAACTAAAAATGTAAATAAGATCCAAACAATATAACTGGTAATGTGAACTAGGAAGAAAAGGGCTACATGTGTAAGGGAAGTGGGAAGGATAGGGGAAAGGGAATAAGGGAAAAGAAAAAGTATGAGAAAGGGAAAAAATGGAAACAAAGTCTTTGTAAATAGGGGAGGCTGGAGGGGGTGAAGGGCGGGCAGGGGTATGAGGGGAAAAAATGAGAACCAAGACCTGTCATGTAAAGGTACAAGATCCCAATGATGAATGTAACTGTACTGTATACTTAAAAAGTACCAATAAACTCAAAGAAAAAATATTTTCAGTTTAAAATGACTGTATGCAGATGTAACACATAAATTGAAGACCACATGCATAAACTATAGCAGAGTTGATCAATAAATCAAAACAAAGTAAAATTTGTCATATGTGTTTAATGGGATATCAACTGGTAAGGAAATTCTAACATGTTCTTGAGCTTTAGGATCATGTGTTTCAAATGGAATTAATCTATTAATGCCATATGGAAGTCAGAGAGGAGTAACTGGTAGGGGTGGTTGTGGGAGTAGGAAAGGATGAGGCTGAGAAAGGGAACGGCATAAAATGGGGGATGGAGCAATACCTCTGGGATGGAATGGTGGATTGTTTTCCCTTGTAATATTAACCCTTAAAAGAAGCTGCAACATGGCCACTGTTAGATTTCATGAAGACTGAATCTTATATCATTTTCTGTTTAGCCTTTAAGGAAACTGTCCACAAATTTGTGATGATAAAATTGGGAAGGAAAATGAATATTTACTTAAAATTGAAAATCATAAAAATTTACAAATTATAAAGTGGTAAAATACATGATAATCATAACAAAATCCCAAATAGCAACCTAATATATCCATTAATCAAAGGCTTGACAGACATCTATAATAATTATTCCTACATTTTTGGCAGCATATTCTTTGAGTGATTTTTCATATGGTAAACATTGTTGTAATTTCTTGTAAGGAGAGGCTAAAGATAATTAAATGTTTCCTTTAACAATGTTGATTTGAAATTGTTCTACATTATTGGTAGTTTAGAAAAGTTTCTCTCTGCCTCATAATTTATACTGATAGTGTTATGTAATATTTCAGGAATGTTGTCAAATTGGAGAAAACTTCTAGATTTATCTTTCAAATATTAAAAGAAAATTTAAATTTTCTTTTGAGCAATGACTAATTTGAAACACTCATTGAATTGATGACGTGCATACACTTCTCTATCATTTGTGTCATTAATGGCCTTTTCATGACATATTCTGCTATCTTTTTGATCCAAGTTTTCATGTTAAATCAGGAAGAAAATTGAGTCATTTGGCAGTGACTCATTCTGTCATTACTTAGGTTATTTGTAAGAATTCTCAAATATATTAATTATTTCTATTTGTGCTTTCCCTCTTCTGCTTAATGATAACTTTGATATAAACTGAAATTTTGTTATTATTAACTTCTCAAAATGGTGTTATGATTACTTATTTATTTCATTTGCTTGGAAATAAATTTAAATGCAATAAATGTGAAGATGTAAAATGGATGACTTAGAAATTTGACAGACATACATGGATGTAGTCAACACTTTAGTTGTCATATAAATTATTTCTGAGACCAGGAATTTTTTTGTGTGTGATTTTCTAGTAAGTCTTTTACCCCCACCTGCTTGTAGGCAACCATGTTGCTCATTTCTGACATCCTAGATTCATTTTGTCTACTTTTGTGCTTCAGCAAGAGACAAACAGCATTTTTCTTTTGTCTCTGATTCATTTTATTCAAAACAATGATTTTGAGAATCATACATGTTTTTACCTATAACAAAAGCTCAATATTTATTTAAAATTCATGAGCATGGTTCCATCTTACACAACAATTTATTTACCATATTTTAGTGGGATTGGAAGATATTTTCAGATGCAAACCATTTTTACTACATTAATCAAATTACTCCAATAATATTTCTCAAAAAGTTTTTCCCTACTGAACGGACTCTGCATCTTTTAGATAATCAATTGGCTATTCCCTGAGCTTTTTGTCAGCCATAACAATTCTTGTGTTAATTACTGAACATTGTAGTATCCATGTAAACATTCTTGTATAATTAGTTTAATTGGAATGTTTTCAATTCTCTTTGGCAAATAAGTAGAATTTCTGTGTCGTGAGGTCGGCATATGTATAACTTTATAAGAGTATCAAATGATATTTCAAGATTATTTTACCATTTTTATTGTTCATTCTTATCTACAATGGCTAATGTCAGTCTTCATTTTTTGCATCCCAGTTATGAATCACTTTGTATTCAATTTGAATTTCCTTTGTTCTTAAAAATTTTCATTTCTCTGATGAAAAATGATGTTGAAAACCTTTTAATATGATTTTTATCACTTTCTGTGATAAACTCTTTTACAAAGTGTTTAAATCTTTTGCATATTTTGTTTCTTTTCTATTTTTGCCTTTGATTTTTAAGAGGTCTTTTACAATATATTCTAGATATGGAAGCTTCTGTCTTACTTTTCATTGTATTGATAATTATTTTGAAGAGAGAAGCTTTTTATTTTGATGAAATAAAATTGAACATTATCTTTTCTTTTTGTGCTCAGTTTAAGAAACCATTACTTATGGCATCACTTATGTGTATTAACTAATATATTATTTTTCTTTTATACCTTAATATATTTTGGATTTTAGGTTTAAATGCATATGGTATGTTGAATTGATTTTTGTGGTATGATGTGAGATAAAGATTCAGGTTAATTTTTTTTCTAAAATTTATTTTTATTAAAGAACTTTTTACTCAAAAAAAAAACATGTATTTTCCCAATGAATAGCTTGGTGTCTGTGTAAATCTAGTTTTAAAATTTCTATTTTTGATCTATTCATCCACTTGTCTGATAGGTTTCTAGTGTATTTACTGTACACTGTTTTTATTGCTTTATTCACATGAAGAATTCAGAATAATTTAACATGAGTGAGATAAGAGACACCCAGATACAGTCATGCCTTATGAATAATGTAGTTTGTAAACAGAGGCATTCAGCAAAATTTTTCCTTCCTTTCTTGATTTCCACATAGGGTGACAAACAGAAAGGCAGCTATCTTATCCAGAATCATGGGATGAATTAAATTTGTGAACCCAGGTACCACCATAGCTGGTAAAGTATTATTTCTGGGATTGTCCCTTGTTTTCAGAAGAGATAGCATCTGAATCATTACACAGAGTAGCAAAGATTTAACCTCCCTCTGGATGTTGGCAGGCCCCATTCAGTATTTGGAGGGCCCGGACCAAAGAAAAATTGGAATAAGGGCAAATTTGCTTTCTTTCCTGGAGCAGGAAGAATTTCATTTTCTCATGATATCAGACATAACAGCTACATCTTTTGACTCTAACACTTGCATTAGTGCCCTCTAACTTCATCCCTTGTTTCTCTTGCCTTGAGCTTCAGGCTGAGAATTATTATGTTGGCTTTAGGTTTTAGCCTCAGATCGACTTTCACCACTGGCTTTTCTATTTTCATTAACATACACACACACACACACACACACACACACACACACAGATAAGCTATTGTTTCTATTTTTCTGGAGAACCCTAATATCAAGTAGTATGAGTCTTTAAATTTATTATTACTATATTAATTTTGCATATTAATTGGGGTTTTGTTCAATCTAAATATCACTTGAAAGAGAATTCATGACCTAGCAATATTGAGTATCAATTAATAATCATGATACATTTCTATGTTTATTATGTTTTCTGTGTCTATATATGTAAATATTTTATGTATTAATTTCAGTTGAGTAAAATTGCACATCTATTATTAAATATATCTTAAATATTTTGCTTTTCATTATAAATGGTAGTTTTAAATTTTTCAACCTTTTTTGAGATCATATAAAAATACAAGTGAAGGTTTTATATTCACTTTTGGAGAAACTTGCTGTTTCTCATTTATCTTACAGTAGTTTGCAGACTTTCATGATTATTTGATGGAAACAATAAGCCTGTCTGATAATAAGGGATTTTTCATTCTTCCTTTTCACTAAAACTGAGAAAAAAATAAGATGGATATTTTTGCCTTATTACCTATTTTATTAAATAACAGTCAATTTTTCATCAGTAAATATGATGTTAACTGTAAAGTTCACATCATTACCATTTATCACGAAGCCAAGCAGCACCTTCAAAGTTTTGTTTAGAAATTTCTTCAGCCAAGCATCCTATTGCATAATTCACAATTTCTATCTTCCACAAAGCACTAACATATCAACACATTACAGCCAAGTTCTCTATCTTCTAATAACAATTGCCTTTCATCTGTTTTCCAATAATATATTGCACATTTTCATCTGAGTCTTCATCAGAGTGACCTTGTTGTCCATGTTCATACCACTCAGGTAGTCTCTGAGAAGACTGATGCTTTCTCTGGAGCTCTGCTCTACTCCTGAGTCGTTGCCAGAATCATGTCTATCATTATGTTTGCAGCAAGGTATGCTTTTTCCAGCATGCATTTCAAACTTCAGCTAGTCTCTGTCAATTAGACAGTTATAAAACTGCTTGTGTACATTTAAGTATTTATTTCAGCACTACTTGTACTTCTTGATATCAAACCTGTATTTCAGAACATTCATGGCTATAACAAAATATTATAGGCTGGGCCATTTACATATATCAAAAATTTACTCCTCATAGTTCTGAAGGTTGAGATATTCAAGATTTAGATGCTATCAGATTTAGTGTCTGGTTAGGGTATGTTTCCTGGCTCATTGACAAAACCTATTGGTTTTCACATTGAGCAAAGGGGGCAGGCAGCTTTCTAATGCCTATTTTATAAATAGCAAAATAATTCTATCACTTCCCCTCAATCCCATCCCCAGTGATCACCTTTTAGTGACAAAGTTTCAATTGGGAATATGGGTTGAGCACAGGTACTCTACCTGTTGAAGGCAGTATTGTCCCCTGCAAGTATTATTGATTTAAAATAATATTACATTCTGGAAAAGGTAGCCATCTTTGTGATATAATGCTTTTGTAATGTTCTAAACCTCTTAAATGTTTGTGTTCAACATAATATATATGAACATATTTGTTTTTCTTCTAAAAGATCAATTTTTAAAAATTTAGAGTATATGATCCAAAAAACTGGGATAACACTGTTTCTATAGCAAAATAATTTTTACATCATGAGAATATTTGATGAGATTGTAGAAGCAAGACATTCCTGAGATAGTCTCCCACTTTTGTTCATTTTGTGTTTTGGAGTTAGAAAGACTGTGCTTACATTGAATTTTATTCTGTCCTTGGGACTCAAACAAGAAATATTTAATATATAGTGTTATTTTGTCACCTAAGTCCCATCTTATTAGAAACTATCACTATATAAAGAGGAATAGAATCTTATGGGAACTAAAAGCTTCTTTTTGTTCCTTTGACTTTTAAGTTTAGTGTCAGACTGATCTTTCCCTTCATCCAAGTAGAATTAGCTGGTGGAAAAAACAGTCTCTAGGCTTGTCAACTGGAGAGCAATTATCACTAAATATGAGTAAAACAAATATTTTAAGTTCAATTGAAAGCTACTTTCAGTAAGGGGATTGCTGAATGTCCTTGTTATGTCTGTTTGTGTGCATCTTCATAGAACTAGGAGATGAAAGTTTCATTTGTGTAAATGGGAAAGAACATTAACTGTAGCTCTGAATTTATGCAACACATCGCTGCTGAACTTATATCCTGAATATCACAAAGATTAAGAGACTATTTTCAGAAAGAAAGTGAAAGACACCTATTAACATATGTACTGTTTGATCAGGGTTAGAATTTTCCCATAGTGGAGGGCCAAGTGAACATTTTAGTTGTGAAGTCATATCTGTGGGAGACTTGGTGTGATTTCTTTCTGACCAAGCCTATATTGGCTCTGCTAAATCTGAACCTCAGGTACGGTATACTGTACTGAATCTGGGCCCTTTTAACAATGTTATTATCTCTCCCACTGGTTTAATTTATGTATTTAATTTTACTTTCCAGGGTGCAGTATGCCTAATTACTGGAGAACTACAGAACTTTTCAAGTGAAATTTTTGCTTTTGTAATTTGTGCCACATCAAGTATAATAATGTACATGTAATTTCCTCAAGATAATTATGCTAATAGAATTATTTGAATATAAAAATTTGTACTTTGCATTGGATTATGTTCTCTACTTACTAATTTATATTAGCACAAGTCAGTTAGGAATTTTTAATAAGTCACTTCAACCCTACACCAGCAAGTCTGGGAATATCACACAGGCATCGAACTTTCCCTTAACATGTTATGGAGAAAAACCTGTCTTATATTACCTGAAAACCAGGATTCCTATTAGATCTAACAACATTGAAAATATCATTTAGCTCTAATATATAATACAGATTATTTGAGGCCACTGAATATAATGCAGGTGATAAAACAAATTGTGGAAGTAAGAGATCAAACACAACTTCATGTGCTAATTGTTTTGTATTGGTTATAAAAACCAAATAAGGTTTGTGTTAGGATTGTTTTGCTGCCAAAGTTGTATTTCCTTTTCAACTGATTAAGAAAGAGACTTTTAAAGTCACATTCAGTCTCTTGGTAGGATGTACATAGCCACATTATAGTAAGAGGGGAAGAGATGGTGGAGACTCAGTGCCAACTATCCGGGAGTCTACTGTGCCATTTTTGCCCATTTTTTCTACAAGAAAATATTTTTACATTTAATTATTCATACAATAAAAAATAGAAAACAATAATTAATGAAAGCTTGTTATTAGTCCTATACTTGGGGGGGTCCTAGGTAAGAGCATGAACTTGCTGTGTAAAAACAAAAACACTTGAATGAAAATTCTATTTGGGACATGTATGAATTTTATGTCCTTGTCAAGTCACTTCCATTAGCTAAGTCTTTTATCATCTCCTGATAGAAACAAATATAACGCCTACTTCCTAAGATTGTTGTTCAGATGGAAAGAAATAAAATATGTGCAAAGAGAATAGCAATGTTTATCACAGTGAGTACTTAATTGTTAGAAGCTATTAAAAATACAACAATCTTTGAATAATCCTAGTAACTCTGCAAGCATATGCAATACACAGTTGCATCATTATATAGTGAAAAATAATCTATCTCAACTCAATATAAACTTTACAAATTTATTGTCAATAGGTGGGAAAACTCAATTTATTGCAAGATTTTTAAAAGAAGTTATTTTACCATTATAGTTTGTTTATTCTGTAAGTTCAGAAGTATTTTATGATTCTTCAAAAGTAGAGAAATGGCTAAAGATGATCACAATGATGATCAAACCACTTTATATCGGAACTGAGAACACAGGCAGAAAGATGTGGAAAGAGGGTTACACAGACAGTGTTAATTAACATTTTAAAAATTAGAGTTTTAGAGCCCTGATAGAATCAGAGCCAGATTAGAGAAAGGTCTTGTGATTTTCCTGTTCCTATACATGTCTCATCAACCATCCAGAGTGGTGCATTTATTTCAACCGATTGACCACACTGTATTACGCCAAGTTCATACCGCATATTAAATTTTGCTCTTGATAGTGTATGTTTTAAGAGTTTCAAATATTTTTTCCACTTTCCTTTCTATAATTTTTAAAATATGGAAGAAAAATATAATTTTCTCAGTAATGTTTAGACTTTTCTTTAATGTCATACAATTCATGTTACATCCACCAGTAATAAGCAGAGTATGGGCTGAGATAAATCTATAAAAACAACTGAATTTTAATGGCACACTTATACCACCTGCTTGTGCTGTTAAAATGTTTAACATTGGTGTCTTGTTCATGAGAAATCTTCTCTCTCTCTGATGTATCTGTGTTTACATTTTTAATTAAAAAACACAGGTAAAAATTAATGTTGGAACCAAGGCAAAATTCGAGATATTTTATATTTGTAAACTCATGGTATTCATTTTCAAAACATGTGGACAAATTTTTTGTTCTGTGATAAGAGGTGTGGTGCTTTTTAATTCAGCAATGTTGACCTTTCATCCTTTACATTTAATAATTTTCAAGAAATTTGTCCCATGTGCCTGAAGACTCGTCTGTCTATAAATTACTTATAAAATTTATATCAAATTAATACTAAAGAAAAGTTCTCCCACTTTTCTGGACCTTTGGTCTACAATGAAATCTTGTTATATTCTAGCCTATGGGAAATTCCGTGGTTTTATTATAATCTTTATCTAATAAGCCTACAAGAATAGTTACCTGCTCTTTGGAAAATTATGGGTGTTCCACTAATTGTTCATCTAAATTAGCCTGTCTGAGGTTATTCTGTCCTTGGAAACTTAATTGTTCCTTTCTCTGTGTTCTCATAATACTTAGTTCACATTATTATTTGTAGCACAGAACATATTGTCATGTCATCCACTGTTTAAATTATCTATTTTTCACTAGAATTGGCATTATCTACAAGAAGAGATTTTGTATTCTTTATTTTTTAGAGTAATATCTAGCTATAGTAAGGTTCTAAACAATACTTGTTCCATATAGTATCATGTACTAATATGTATTTCCAGAATTTGTTAAATTAGATATTTTTTATAGCTGGCTGTTATTAAAGGTGTGATAAGAAATATTACCTGCTATATTATTGAATGTGTACTGTTTGTATTATTTTTGTCCTATCTATATCCTCATCTTGTAAATGATAAAGTTTTCACTCAATACAGTTTAGGAAACTTGTCTAGTTTCATAAATTTCCTAAAGAATTAGGAAATGAAATCATAACTTTTGTCCTCCGACACCATAACTTCATTATTCAATCCTGTGGTCAAACATGAGGATTCAGGTCAATATTAAAGAATGGAAATTAAGACAGCATCCCTTGCTATTCATCTGTAAGGAAGCTTCTTTATCACTTAGTTCTTGTATTATGATTCTCCAGCAGTATATTTTTTCTTTCCCTGAAAGGCTAGTGATACTCAGGAGATGGGTTAAATACATTCCAAATGTATTCTAAATTGTGTCTTTTCCTGAGGCTGATATTCCAGTGGTATTCAGCAGGAAATATACATGATTTTATAATGGCAACTAGTTCCTAGAGTGTTACCAGGGTTAAGTTTGAAGGGTCTTAATGCTTTGTTGAAAGATAATTGAAGAGAAATAATCTTTAAAAAGTAAGAAGTTTCTTTGTTTTAGTTCTGTCTTCTTTGTATTATCATGCATGCTGATTTACTTTAAATTGTGGAACAATTTATGAGTATATGGTATAAAGTATAAAACATTGAGTCAAGTATTGAAAGAACTGAAAGTATTACTATAAAAGCTCTCTTTCATTTTTCTGAACTGTAGTTTCAAATCACTGTGACTACAATAGAGACTTTGAGGCATCACAGAGCAATAACCCACTCTAGTGTCAGGGTCCTGTGGGTTATGTTTTGCAGATATATAGTTCTTCAGTGTCATAGTTCAGTTCTAAAATGCTCCACCCTAAATTCTTATGGATTCACAGTTGTATCTTTCAGAAGGTGATTTATTCACAGGGGAACTATGTGTTAATAACTTAATCTACTGATGAGTTCAGAGTTCAATATGCCGTTAGGTGGTGGGACCTCATTAGAAGAGGTCAACCACTAGGCATATGACCTGGAATGGTGTGTTATTATCTGTAGCTCTTTCCTTCTCTCTCTGTCTTTCCTGGATGCCATGGTTGAACAGCTTTTCTCTGCCATGCTCATCTACCATGGTGTTTCTGCCTTAGAGCCAACTTACTATGAACTGAACCCACTGAATCTGTGAGCCAAAATAAACTTGTCCTCCTTTAAGCTGCAGGTGTCAGATGTTTTGTTCCAGTGATGGGAAAGTAATATACTTTATGAACTCTCACCTGGCTCCTCATTTACTAAGCTTAAAAAAGAAATGCAATATATGAACATACATACATATCATACATATACAGTTGGCGAAAATTTAGTTGGTCCAAGGACAAGAGCACATAACATTTGAGATCTTAATTATCTCCTATAACTAATTGGACTGTGTGTAGTTTTAACCCAGTTAGACCTTATCCTTAGAAGACAGAAACTCAATTAACATATAATAAAAAGTATCATATATACTTTAAATACTGCAATTAGATTTTGAAAATTTAATATTATTGTATAACTGAAATATCCACTCGAAGAGACTCCAAAACTCCCTAGCCTTAACTAGGGAGCTCCTAAAAGGCTCACATGGTAATTAAAAGCCCCTTTGCAGAAGGCCACAACCCTCCCAGGGTAGCCCATTTTTTATGACTGATGAGATCACAATTTCATTTCAGCCTAAAGCGTCAAAACTCTGATGGGCTCACAGTTTCAACATGTTGGAAGGAAATTGGACTGTCTTCCTTGCAGCCTGGATTCTTTTTCAGCCTGATCTTACTTCTTGCTCCACTCTTCTGGAAGAGTTTATTCCAAAGGAATTCCCTAAAACATCCTAAACACTATGGTCCATATGAGATTTGTTTCCCGAAAAAAACATCATACAACATAGGGGGTCAAAGAGAGAACAGGCTACTCATTCCTTGGACTATCCCTTAGTTAAACTGTCAAACAAAAGTTATGCATATTTTGTTTAATTTTCTGTAACTAGATTTTGATCTTATACAGCACATAATTGACTTTTTGTACTTAGAGTTAACTCAAAGTGAAGAGTCTTCACTATGCCATAGATATCTTATTGAATAGACTCTTAGTGATTACCTTTTTCTTTTTGGCAAACTAACCCATATCCAGCTGGTTTTTGTGTGATAGATGGACTTTTTTTTTTCAGCTTTAATTGAGTTTATTGGTACATTTTAGGGATACAGTACAGTTACATTCATTGTTGGGATCTTGTACCTCTACATGACAAGTCTTGATTCTCATTTTTTCCCCTTACCTCTGCCCTCCCTTCACCCCCTCCTCCCCTCCCCATCCACAAACACTTTATTTTCACCTTTTCATTATCTCACATTTTTTTCTTTTCCCTTTTTACTCTTCCCCTACCCATCCCACCTTCCCTACACTTTAAGCTCCTTTATTAGAATCTTATGCATTGTTGCAGATTATTTACACCAGGGAAACTAGATGGACTTTTAGACAGTGGGCCCAAAAATCTGAGTTTCTTCTTTTCCTGCAAAGGTAATTAGCTGCATGGCATAGGACAACTTAATTTCCCTTTGCTCTTTTTTTCTCTAAGAATACTCTATTTCATACTGATCTCTTAGTTCTCTTGTAATTCCCTGAATATTTTATTCTTTTTTTTTTTTTTGGTTGGCCTGTGAACTTTCTTAACATTCAGCTTTTCTGTTCCCTCTAGTATTTTTATGAAGTAGTTAATGAGCTGTAAACAATTACTTAGTCTCCCTATCTAGTAGAGTCTTAAAGGAACCATGTAGTGCATCATTAGTAGTGTGAATAATTACCTCCTATTTTATGTACTTTGTAAGCACCGATTTATCTATTAGAATGTACTACTTATGAAAGGAAAAACTGACATCAGTAGGGTAAAAGTAACATCTAAAAACTGTCATTTTTTGAAATGTAATTTCAAAAGTAAATTATGGCTTTATATTGTCACATTTAACATTTCAAAATACTTTACCAAGAAAAATTCTTTTTTTTTTCAAGAAGTTTACCAGATTTTGTGCCTAATACATTGTGTCATAGCAGATGAGAATCTTTAGTTTCTGAGTTTTATTCAAAGACATTTGGTGTATCATGCCCTGAAAATAGCTTTGGCACCCTTAATACCCTCTAAGAACGCAGAGATACACAGAGATTTTACTTTTACTGCTTTGGGGATAATGTACACTGTGCTTCATTTGTCCAAATGAAACTATGTAAAAATTATTTATTTTTCCAAGCTATAGTGAGGAAATATTTATTCAATCTACTAATCTAGGCTCAAGCTAAATGTCAACTGTGATGATGCATTATTAGACATGAAAATATAACCAAGAAATAATTGAGGAGAGAGTGCAGAAGGAATGTTTCTGAAGGAAACATCACATCGAGGCCTACTTTAAGTATTTAAATATTCAAAATCAAAATTTGTTATTGTAAGAATGTCTGTTAATCATAGTGGAAGAAAAAAATGTAAAATAATGTTATTTGTGAATTTGTAGGTCACCTATCTAGATGTATACAACCTAGAACTTGCCCAATAATATCTCTAAAAACAAAGACAAATTTTCAAAATAATCCTAGACTTATGGTATATGATTTACTGATTTTAGAGTTTCTCCAAAAGTGTGAGGAGGAATGAAGACCACAATCATTCACTGAACAAACTGAAACGGGATAGATATAATAAGGAGATAGCACTTTTTCTAAAGCTTTCAATAGTTTGTATGCCTTCTTTTCTGTCCTCTTGCTAATTATCTCCAGATTTCAGTGCAATCCTAGCATATTTATATGCAGTAAAAAATGTACTCATATGAGTCCATATGAGAGCTTTTTACTTCTCTCACCAATTAAACATACTCTTTCTCTACTCCCCCATTCATAATGCTGAAAAGGTCATTAGCTATTCCACCCTGGTCTACATATTGGATTGTTTCTCACTCCTCCAGGATTGGGTAGGAACACAGGGAAAAAAAAATCAATACTGATGGTACTGGAGTCTTGTAAAAGGGACTGTTACATTTTGTATGTTTTGCATTTAGATGTCCCCTCAAATTCTCATGTGCTCATGGGAGGTGATAGGATTATAGCAGAGTGATGCTCACCAGCATATTTGTGCACTAATCAGTTTATACCTAAATGTGATTTCAGAAAGGAAAATCTAGGCAGAAGAAGCTATTACTGTGGGCCTGGCCTGGAAGGACCTACCTTCCTTTCGAGTCCCACCCTCACATGCTCTCTGCTTCCTGTCTGCCATGGCATAAGCAGCTCTCCTCCACCCGGCACCTCTACCAAGCCATCCAGCCTCGGAGCCAGCCAAGTACCTCTACCAATTTTGAGCCAAAATAAACCTTTCCTCCTTTTTGCCATGGAATGAGGAAAGTTGTTTTTCATTTACAAACCCAAGACTTGGTGCATGATAGGTGTCTTAGTTACATTTTCTCATTGCTGAAACAAAATACCCAAAACCCAAAGTTAAAGGAGGACAGGTTTATTTCACACAGTTTGTAGAGGTTTCAGTCCATAATCGGTTGGCTCTGAGGCACGGTGGCATGTTAGAGGGGCATTACATAGGAGAAACAGTTCATGGCATGACAGGCAAGAAGCAACGAGTAGCAAGCAGCAAGAGCAACAGCAGGAGTAGCAAATGGCAGCAGCAGAAGCAACAGCAGCCCTGTCTCCATTTTATCCTTTCCAAGCTACATGTCTTTTAGTTTGTGCCACCCATACCCATGGTAGGCCTTCCCATTTTCCACACCCTGACCTAGACTAAACCAATCAGAGGACTAATGTAGTAATCACACACTCTTAATCCCAGCATCATACTCTAAATTCCAGCATCATACACACTAGATCCATCCACATCCAAAAAACCCTATCTCTGACCTCTGATCACATGAGACTTTGGGAGGATGTGTGAAAACATGTTATATCATGAGGGAAATACTCTACCACTGAGCTATAGCCCCTGCCCATCTGTGGTGCTTTAAATATCTGTGTTTGTGGTACTTTGTATCAGCAGCCTTAATAAAGTGATAGATTGGTAAGAGCCAAGCTCAATTTCATTGGATGACCAGTCTCTAGATTATCTTCGCCTTGTTCAATTCATATTCGCGAATGTGAGTATTAATGCTAAAAAATAATGATAGTATAATTATGACTAAAAGGACTTACAAAAAAGATTTGCTTTATTATTTTTGTACTGGATATACAGAGATAAACAAGGGAGCAGTTTAATATTTGAAAGATGTTTCAGAGAAGATGTTTTGTGCTGTCTTGCTGTGCCTTCGCCTGCTGCCTTTCAAATATTATGAACAGAATGTGGGATTTTGTTTTGCCTGTCTCATGGAAATTATGCATTTTTCTTCTTTTCTTAAATCCCAAACTGCAAATTATATATATTTTTTGAAATGTTTACTAAGAATGTGATTCGGACTCTATAGAAAAATTTGAATCAGGAAGTTAGCTTAAAAAAAGTATCACTTAACCGCAACACTTCCAGCTAAAAAACAAAAAGTGTTAATTAATGGCTCTAACTTTAAAGTTTTCAGTATATTGGATGGAATAACAAAGCAAAAATGAAACATATGTGATTTTGTTCATAAGCAAGCATTGGTTTTCTAAGTCTAGAATTTAGTCAGGAACTAAGAATAATTCTTAGTATTTTTTTCATATCTACATGTACTTTCAAGAGACCCAAGGACTACTTTGTGGCATAACTAGGGTTCTGCAGCTTGAAATAAAGTTTGAGGTAATTGGGGTATGAAAAATCACAATGCTAAATCAATACCCAAACAGGAAGTTCTATTGGTAGAACAACTCGATTATCCACTTCAAAAAATTGCAATTCTCAATAATTAATATTGAGGATATACTGCATAAAACCTCAGTTTCATTATTCCTTTTCCCTATCATTACTCACTATTAACAGAATAAAAAGTAAAAATGCAACTTAAATTTATTAATTTAGTTTTATATTAATGAGCCTTTAATAAGTTATTTATGTTACTCAGTTCATTATTGTCTGTACTACTTCCATATTATCATAGCTACTTATTTTAGCAATGGTAAAATTATTTTAATTTGTACTTCACACTGCATTTATGCTAAAGAAGTTCTAAATAATTCTGAAAAATTAACCTTTAATAACATTTTTTAAAAAATGATTAAAATATTTAAAAAGAGGAGCTCTTATTCTAGTATTCATAGTTATCATTACTGAAGCTCCTGAATGTTGGTATTCAGTTTGCTTACATGTGCTCATTAATCTGAAAATTGATTTCTTAGTTTTCACCACAAACTCAAAGTAGGCCTAGTAGGAACTATTTATAAACAGAAAAAAATAAAGATCATTGAACCAGTAACACAGAATGGTTAATTACACTCATAGAGTATTGAATTTATCTCTCAAATTTCTGGAAGCCAAAGTAAATCAATTACATTCAATTATATACATGAAAACTATATATAACTCATACAGTAAAAATGTATGATTTTATTTGCACGCAGAGAAAGACTATTTCCAAGTATTAAATTTCAAGAGAAATCAGTTGTGTGGCTGGTTCTACAAGAAATATAGCATAATTTAATATCCAAATATTTTTGGCAGCAGGATTGCAAGAGATACGAACATTTTAAATTGATGCTTATAGTGAAAAAGAATGAAATAAACACCAAAGACCTAGCTTTACATCTTAAATGTGAAACTATAACTGTGGGAGAGGGAAGATAATAAAGACCAGATGTAATAACATGGGAATCTAGGTTAGGCCTAGAGAAATGGAAATTTTACATATCTCTTAGATAGACTCTCTCAAGTATCAGAAAGAGCATGTGGTGTCAATCAGTATGTTTCTAAATTCTTTGGCATTAGCATTTCACTATAGTGAAATTGGTTCAGAGCAGGATCATTCATTCAAAGGGTTAGATATTGAAAAAGACAAAAATGCTTTCTGACACAATTAAAAAACTAGACAAAATGTACCATAGGGTGGGCAATACAAAGAGACCAAATTTTTTAAAAGAGTGAACACTATTTTATCTTAAACACAGTGACAATCTCATTTCAACTGTGGATATTGAAATTAAATTTAAGGTTTTTCTAAGCTACCTCAAATCATTAAAAAATCATTTTAAGACTGTAGGATATGTACTTTTCACAGAACAAGATATTGATTGTTCCTCAGTGGTATTTTTAGTATTTTATGTAAATTTTATTTTAAATTTTAGTAATTTTATTTCACATGGAGATATTGCAAATGTTTAACAAAACTGATGCAGATTTAGCAAGCTTTTGTTGCTAATGACAATTTATGTTTTTCACAGTTAGTTTTTATTATAATAAACATTTTATCAGCATGAGAGTCTATCCTTTGCTTTCTTAAAATCAAGGATGCATACAGTTAATCTAAAAACTGTATCATGTATTAGATTCATAAACATTTGTCACTTGCTTCATTTCAAAAGTAATTAAGAGAACTTGCAGAAGGCTTTTCAGGTAGATTTGCAATTGGTGGCGGGCAAACCACCTACATGCTACTTCATCTCAAAACAAAAAGCCCTTGGGCTGGGGATTTAGCTCAGTGGTTCCACCACCTTCTTCTCAAGTGCAAAGTTCCGAGTTCTGTCTCCGTCCCCCACCCCAAACCCAAAAAACCATGAACAGCATACATTTGAAAGCTAAAAGCAGTAAAAAAAGAAAATCTTCTTGAATGTTTGGTTTCCTTATCTTCAAAACTTCTTAGAGTTTCTTACTAAGACAATATGTTAAATAATTTTACGTGTATAAATATATTGAATTCAGGAAATATTTTGGACAGTGGTGAATGTACACATGCGCATATGCGCGCGAAGGCACAGATGTTGAGGGTCTGCTATGTGAGCACAGGGAGGGCTTACCATGTTATAAGCCAGATCCAGCTTATGTCTCACCAAGTCAAAGATGGTATTATGCGGAAAATATAACTTTTAAAAAGTTAGCTCAATGAAACTGTCATTCATAATTATAATTTTGCTCCAATATAAATGAATTGCATTTATTCAGTGTTTTGTCCCTTTTATGTTCATAGAATAGTTAAAATAATTGATTGAAAGAAACTATGTGAACATGTACACATATTTTCAAATGTTTACAGTGCCAATTATGTGACACATGAATAGACAGTCTTGAAATATTTGAAATATATTTATCATGTTACATTCTTATGTTATCTACATTCTTCTGTATGTAAATAACATAACGTAATGATGAATGTGAATGACATAAGAATGCATAAATGCTTTGAAGAACACATGTAACAGAATCAGAATATATAACACAGGATTATTTCTGAAACATTTACAAAAATGCAAACTAGAAAGTCTCTTCCATCTCCATTTGAAATAGGAATCCTGCTGAAATATTACATCCTGAGAACTCCCAATATTTAAGTGGTGTTTTGGAAAACAGTATTTGCATCTCTCAGTTAGCAGCTATGAAAATGTGAGGAAGTTTCAGTTATTACTGTGTGTTCTTAATGATTTCACCCACTGGCTACCGTAGCATCAGACCCTTGATATGCACATGTGCTTCACAGATCATGGCTGTGAAATGAATGGATCCAGCCTGGACCCTGGCAGGGCAGAGGTTAAAATCGCAAGCAGCCATATGCCCCTGCTGATCTACTAACAAGAGTGACTGGATCAGCAGGGGCTCCCTGGCAGAATGCTGATGAGTCTAATTGGCAACAGATGCTCTTCTCCCTGGACCTAAAGAATGAGAATAAGTAAGAGAATGAAATGGAGACAAAAATGAAGACTTGAATTGAAGCCTTAGGTTGGAGAAAATCCCAGAAGTTGCTACTGAGGTCTAGCCTGACAGTAAAAGGATGCTGCTACCCTATTCTTTATATCTTATGGCATTTTATATCACACTCTCAATTCATGAGTCACAAATTTGACATAAATGGATTAACTTTCAATAACCCCTCAGCTCTGATATTCTATGCTCACTACCAATTTCATTAGTTATTCTTGAAATTGGCTACACTCTTAACATTTCTTTCTTGAATAATATCATTTTGTTTCTTGTTGGTTTGTCTGGAAGAAAGAATGGCATAAATTTTAAAAAGCTTGCTTTTTTGAAGCAAAAAGACAAAGACTTGACTTAAAATTCTCTCTATTGCTCTCTATCTTCAGTAAGACCTCAGTTTCTTCTATTGTAAAGTTGGCAAATAGCTAGCTTGCAAGAAAGTAGTGTGACTATTTAATGCTCATCACGTTCTATACTAAGGTATTTCTTTAAACTTACTTTCAAGTGTAAAAGAAATTTAAATGTAAGTCTGAAAGTATGGTATATGTACATATTATACAAACAATTCCTTTATCGAAAGGACTAAAATATAATCTTAGTTATACAGTAATTTACTTTTATCTAGTCTGTTATGCTTTAATTTTGTTCTTAATTCATATCTAAATTCATATTTGACAAAATGAATGCTTATGACTGATGTATTTTTTTGTTTTTGTTTTTGGGGGTTTTGTTTTTGTTTTTTAAAGACAGGTTTTCTCTTTGTTGTTCAGGCTGATCCTGAACTCACTGTACCGACCAGGCTGGCCTTGAACTTTCAGCGATCCTCCTGCCTCAGCCTTCTGAGTGATGAGACTACAGGCATGCACCATGATGCCTGGCTGTGACTGAAGTTTTTTGTATCTAATTATTTCCACATTTGGAATATCTAATGACTAGAATCATTATCTTAATTATATAACGTTTAAAAGACATAATTCCTATTAGTAGAAAAACATTCTTGTATGTTGTAGTAGTTCACATAAAAATGTAAAGATGATACATGCTGAAATGTTTATTTGTCGCACAAAATGATGGATTCTCTGAGTAAAACCATAGGGAGGAGAGTTATAATGCAGTATATAATAAAATATAATAAAATTCAGATATAATGAATCACTTTGTGACTCACTTTTTATTGTTTTTCAGTCTTATTTTGTAGTTTACAAGTGAATTTTCATCATTTTGTTCTGCATTCACTCCCTCCTTTTTCTCTCCTTCTTTTTCATTCCTTCCCTCCTTCCCTTTTTTCCTCCTCCCCTCCCTCCTTTTCTCTCCCTTTTTTCATTTCTCTGCTTCTTTCCTGGCTTACCAGAGTTTCCAACTAGAGGAAATACGCAAGACTTTGTTTCTTGTGTTCTGAGCAATATTTCAAATTCTTTAAATTATTCTTCCTTAAGTTACATCAAATATGTAGATGACTAGATGAGTTTTATATTTTTATCTATTATTTATGTTATATATCTTTGATTTAGAATGAAATAAAATGAGATTCAATAGAAAGTAATGGAAACGACTAAGAAACAAACTCCATTAATATTTTATGCATAATTTTATAATTTTGTCTTTAAAATCATGCAGTACTTTGGAATATTTAGGACAAAAACATTAGGACATTAATGAATTAAGTAGCACTATATATTTGTTAATATTGTATTACTTTTGAGTGTTTAGAGGAAAAGTTGACAAAACCTATCTTGAAGAAGTAGTGCTAAAGGAAAAACTGACCAAAATTGGAAATTCAGCTTTTGCCTTTATTGATTTGCTTGCTGTGCTATTAGATGGGAAAATTACCCAGAAAGAAAATAATTTCTGTAACTTAATGTTTTGGAGCTTCAAAAATGACAAATACTTTTCCAGCAATTGGCCAACTATGAATTATCAAGATTCAGGCACTTTTCAAGATATAAAGGCAACAGAAAATACCTTCTGTAGTTGTCAGTATAGAAATAAAATTAGCTTTACACAATCAAAAGTCAATTGTCACAACTGTGTGAAATAAAGAGACAAGAGAATATCTCATGATCAAATGTGACCCTTAATTGAACATTAAAGGAGTTAATGCTAAATAATTTAGGCTTTTCTCCCCCTTAAAAATAATGCATTAGTGGAAATCTATTGGTTGGAAATTAGGAAGAAAATGGTTGTTTTTTTAATCAATCAAAAGCATATAGTCAGTTTGTGGTGTTAAATGACATTATTCTATTATTTCTAGTATCTTACATTTTTTAAACATGGAGCTTTAAAGGTTGAAAGACAGCTGCTCTACATCTCTTATGAATCGTTATTGTGAATTCATTAGAGTAGATTATTATGAAATGACTGGGATGAAAGCAGCTCTCTAACTGGGATAAAAGCAGCAATCTGGCTTGCTGAGAAGCTCCCTTTTCCTGTAATCATCCTATGGAATTTAAACCTTAGAGGAGGGCTAATGTCACATTAAAGTGTCCACTTAAGTACTCATGAGCGATGACACTGATGACTTCTAATGTTGGCTATATCTCCATTTCTATATTTTAAAAGGTTATATAAATTGTGGACTATTTCCCTTTGCAATGTTCTCTTCTCTATCCATTATCGACCTGCAAATATTGATAAGAGTAAACAGCATCCAATTCGGTAAAAATGACACCAGCTGGGAATAAGATTTTAAATGAATCTTGGAATTGAACTAAGTACATGTTGGAATACCAAATGCAGTTATTTTTTATTACATAAAGCCTAATGTTCGCCTTTTCAGTGATCTGTCATTAAAATAGAATAATTTAGTTATCAGAAAAAAATGTATGTACTACCTTTTTGAACCTGAGCATACTCAAATATATTTTAACACACAATATCTTCATTTCCTATTTTCATATAATATGTGAAATATCTCCATTTGTTATTTTCATAGAAATTTTCACTGGTTTATTAAAATTACATGTTTATATAGTACAGTGTGATAATATGCTACCTGTATAAGTTGTGTAATAATCAAATAAGGATAATTAGACTATCTAGTTCAACATTTACCATTTCTTTTTGTTGGGTAACTTTGAACACTTCTCTTCTAGTTCTTTATAAAATGCATAGTAAATTTTGCTAGTCATCCTACTGTATTGTAAATTGTTAGAGCTTTTTCCACTTACATAACTTTATTTTGGTACTTGCTATCTAATCCCTTTCTACTTCTCCCTTCTTACTACTATTCTAATTCTCTACATGTAGGAAACTAACTTTTAAATTTACAATAGAAGAAAAGGTCTAATGGTGTAGGGGAAGTGGGAAGGGTAGGGGAAAGGAAATAAGGGGAAAATATATGAGAAAATGAAAAAAATGGAAACAAAGTTTGTAAATAGGGAAGGGTTGGGGGGTGAAGGAAGGGCAGGGGTAAGGGGGAAAAATGAGAAACAAGATCCGTCATGTAAGGGTACAAGGTTGCAATAATGAATCTAACTGTACTGTATGCCTAAAAAGTATCAATAAACACAATGAGAGAAAAAGAAGTGAAATCATATAATGGTATGTATTTTTATGCTTATTTAATTTAACATAATGTCCCTCATGGCCATCCATGTTGCCACACATAATGAAATTTCATTCTTTTTGTGGCTTATTTATATTCCATTGATATTATCTTTGTTAATTCTTTTCATTCTTTCATTCATTATTGGTGGACACTCCAATTAATATGTGTCTTGGATGCTGTAAAAAGTGCTACAATAAACATAGTATATATAGACAGTGCTTTGATGGACATTTTCTTTCTTTTGGATATATATGCAGAAATGGAATAGCTAGATCATATTGTACTTCTTTTTGTATATTTGGGATTTCTATATTATTTTCCATAATTACTTTACTAATTTATATTCACAACAGTGACGGGAAGAGTTTTATATTTTTACATCTCTATCAGCATTTATAATTGTTTGTCTTTTTATTACAGCCACTCTTTGAAAAAGACATATCACAGTGGTTTTGACTTGTATTTTACTGATGATTAGTGGTTATAAGCTTTTTCAATATACCTAGTTTCCATTTAAGAATCTTCTTTTAATAAATATTTATTCAGATAATTTGTGTGTTTTAAAGACAGATTATTTTTCTTTTTTTTTTTTTTTGCTGTTGAGTTCTTTGAGTCCCTTGTATGTTTTGGATTTTAGTCTCTTGTCAGTTGTATACTTTGCACATATTTTCTTCTATTCTCCAAGTTTTCCCTTCACTCTGTTGATTGTTTGCTGTGCATAAACTTCTTAGTTTGTTATAATCACATTTAACTGCTTTTGCTGCCTGTTTTTTGAAAGCCTTACCAAAAAATCATTCTTCTGATTTCCACTGCTTTCTTCTGGTAGTTTTATAGTATCAGGTCATACATTTAAATCTTTGACTCATTCAGGGTTGGTTTTTGTATATGCTGATAAATATCTAGTTTCTCTTTTTTGCATATCCAATTTTCCAGAAACATTTATTAAAATAACTATCTATATTCACCAGCTTTCCATCTCTGGAAGAAAATATAAGGTTTATTTGCACTTAACAATTTCAGGGGGTTCATTCTGGGGTCTGGTAGCTGCAAGTTAGAGATATCATCACAGAAGGAGGTGATCGAAGAAAGCTGCCCAATCCGTGACAGTCAGGAAGCAGAGAGGGCAAGCAAGAGTCAGAGTACAAGATACATTACCCAAAGACACACTTCCGGTGACCCACGTTCTCCACAACCTGACAGCACATTCAGCTATGAGCTAACAAAATGGACTTATCCATTGATAAATACAATGCGCTCACAATACAATTACCTTTGATAGTCCTACCTCTCAACAATGAGAAGTTTGGAGGACATTTTACATTTAAACCATCACATCCCACTCGTGGTCTCCAAAAGGCTCATGTCCATCTCATTATGCAAAATGCTTTTATTCTTTCACCAAGAATTGTCAGTCTTAACAGTTGCAGCATTACTCCAATATCCTTTTCAAATTCACCTCTAAGACTCATGGAAAATTCTTAGTGGTGAGCCCCTGTAGAAATCAAAACATGTACAATGGCACAGTATAAATATTCTCCTTCCAAATTGGAGGAATAGAGGACTGGAAAGGAAGGAGATCCACCGTAGACCAAAATCCAGCGCTATTAAATCCTCCAGCTATATGCCCCAAACATAGAGGCTGTAACGGTGTGACGTGAGCTCCACAGGACCCAAGCAGCCTTGTCCAGACAGCCTTGCTGACTGCAGCCCACAAGGCCCCTGTCTTGGGCTAGCTCCATTAACAGTCCGGGGCTTTCTTCAGCATATGGTCCATGAATTCTGTAGCTGTTGCATGAAATGTTTTGTAAATCTCTTTTAGGTCTATTTGATGTCGTGTGATTTAATTCCATTGTTTTATCCTTGTTGTCTGAATGTTCTGAAAGTGGAATTTTGAAGTTACTATTACTGTTTTGGGATTGATCTTTGGCCTTATACAAGTGAAGACTCTTGTTTTTGAGGTTTTGAAATATACTCATTTCATCTATCTAATTCATTAGCTCTAAGATAAGTTTGTTCATTTTATCATCTTTACTTCTTTGCTATATTTCTTACTCACATCATGTATTATCTTTCTATTTTTATGGAATTATCTCTCATATATTATGTATATAATTGAATTCCTTTAAAAACACTGTTTTTTAATTATTTAGCAATTTTTCATTCTTTTTTTGTGATATGTCATTAAAGAGTAACTGTGATCTTTTGGACACATAATGTTATCTTGCTTCTTCATGCTTGTTGTATATAGTGTGTTCATATTTGAGCAGCTGACATAGTTTCCTCCACCAAAGTTATAGGTGGTTTTCATAGGTAAAAACCTTTCTTTTAAAAGTGTGTCCTTTACTGTTTTTTGGGTAGCTGTCTTCACTTTGATTTTAGGTGGGGCCATAGTGGAGTGTCTGCCATCTTCAGCTTGATCAATGTCAGTGATGCTGAAAATATTACATTGGCCCAGGGTACAGGGGCTTGTGGCATTTGTCTTCCAGATGGAATGCAGCATCCTTTGGTTGAGCAGATTTGCCAACATCTGCGGGTGTATGTATTTAGCTGGACCCCTTGGGTACCAAAAGTTTCTGTGAATCATGGGCTCTCGTAGGCTCATGCAGAAAAAATGAAACCTGCATAGTAGAAGAGATGGGTTATCCTAAGCATCTTCTAGGGCCATGTGGGGATGCAGCCCCTTCAATAGGTCGAAACAGCCAAAGCCCAGCACACACAGAAGGGAGAGTGAGCCACCTATAATAGCTAAAGGGATGCTCAGGAGCTTTCATGGTACATCTGAGGGTCCACTTCCTTGTCTGTGTGCTTCCTTGGCTGCAGGTGAGAAGATAGAGCTACTGACTTACTTTTTGGGAACACAGCTCACCAAGTGGTCTGGGAAGGGATACCTGCCTGCTTATCATGGATGTGAGGGAAGTTGGTGGGGGCACATGGCTATTTTGCACAGCTGTCTAATGGAGCTAATGGAGATGACTGTCCCAATGCTCTAGAGACCCTCAGGCACGCCGCCTCTCGTGATAGCACTATGCCCAAGAGCACCAAGCATAAGGAGCCTTGACATAGGCTATGCCATTTCTACTGGGTAACAGAAAACTTCTGCTTCCCTGGCAGCACCGCATTCCAAACTTAGGGTTTCTGAGGATGAAATATTCTCCAGCATAAATTATGAGTGAATTCTGTGTTGCTCTTCACCAGGATAGTAAGTGCAGTGGGCTTAGGTTTCTTATTTATGAGTCTATGGTTATCTCTGTGTTTAGATTTCCTGGGTCACAACCCCATTCTATTTCTTTACTCTATCTCAATAACTTCAATGGAATGAACAGTTTTTAGATTTTTTGTTTTGTTTTGTTTTTGCTTTTTTCTTTGTTGTAGAGAAAAGCAAGGTAAACACGGAAAAAATGGTCAGCCCTCTTGCTGACATCACTCCTTCATTTAAGTTATTTTTGATGCAAAGATTTTAAAGGCCAAATGAGTTTTGGAAGCCACAAGGTTTTATGGTTTTCAGTTCAAATGACATTTTTTAATGAACTGTATTGTACAATTTGAAAATGGGAAAGTGGGGGAGCTTATTCTACCTTTTTATGTGGAAAGACTTTTCTTCTAAAAGCATAGTGTAGGGACAGACACACAACACCACTTCGTGATTATCACTACCCTGCGAAAAACAAGAAGATATAGTACAAATCATTGGAATATATTCTGTGACATTTTATGTACTACAGCAATGTATTTTCTTTATTAAATTTTCTTCGGTAAGTTTTCTATGAATTCCAGTACCCAATCTTTTAATGAAATGACACTGAAGAGTCATCTAACAGAAATTAAAATATCTTTCCTCTTTATTTGAATCACTATAAAAACTTTGCTAAATCTGCTTGTTCCTTTTCCTGAAGGTGAGTCAAATTTGGAGACTGCATGAATATCCTTCTGGGATTTTAGATTATTTGCAGTTACCTTTTTATTTATCCAATCATTTAAATTATAAATCTCTGTAATCTACCTTTAAGTTCGCATTCTAATAGCATATAATTTCCTATTTACTCCTGAACTCAATGTTGTAAGGTTGGAGTTTGACACTTAAGAGCATCACAAAAGAAATAAGAATGATAATCTGTTTCACATTGTCCATTATATCATTAGGATCTTATGTACTCTTACAGTTTATTCACACCAGAGAAACTATTCAGTATTTACACATGCATGACTTATTTATTTCACTTAGAAGTATATCCTCAATATGTATCCATTTTCCTATGAATGAATCTAATTAAAGGGGCTAAAGGTGTAGGGAAAGTGGGAAGGGTAGGAGTAAGAAAATAAGGGAAAAGAAAAATATGAGAAAATGAAGAAATGGAAATGAAGTGTTTGTAAAGGGGGAGGGAGGAGGGGCGAAGGGAGGGCAGGGACAAGGGGAAAAAAATGAGAACCAAGACTTGTCATGCAAAGGTACAAAATCCCAATAATGAATGTAACTGTATGGTATACCTAAAATATACCAATAAACTCAATGAGCAAAATAAAAGGATGATATAAGGATTATTTGAAAGATTAAAATTGGCTCCAGTTTTATTCAAGTTGGAATATTAAGAAGAAATGTAAGTTGACTATACTTAGCTTTTTATGCTTAATTGCTGAGTGGTTATTTAATTTTTAGTATGGGCTTCAATTTAAATTCAAGTATAATGTAGGGAACAATATTTCTATTTTTAAGACCATTATTAACATACATGATCAGAATTAAATTATTAGCTAGAAAACAAATTGAGAACTGAAACATTTAGTGGCATCATTTAATAGTACGTGACATAGAAGCTATTGCAGTACTAATTTTTGTTCAGGGAGGAAGACTAAGCAATATTACTTCCCTAGACGTTTTCATTTTCCAACCACAAATTCCTAAGCATTTTAAAAGCCCCCTACCACTACATGCTATGACACAGTAGGCAGTATTTTGCAGCTATTCTTGAAAAAATAGCTATGCATATATATTCTTGGATAAAAATGAAATGTATTCCTTTATAATTTTCATTGCTTGTTGGCATATATTTGAAATTTAGCATTGGTGACATTTAACTTATAAAAATTCTGTAAATGTAAACTCTGTAGATAAAATGTACAGTAGAAATACATAATCCCAGATGCCTAAGAATTTGTGATTTCAACTATTTCCAGTGTTTATGTGTTCAACAGTTGTTGGCTACAAAAAATATAGTGTTTTTTGCCATTTGCTCCATAATAAAATAACTTTTTATTTTTCTTATTACATAGTCTTTCCAACCCTTAAGCGAGAAATCCAAGTGCCTAGAGTTGTATTTTGACTGAGGTTCATTGCTATTGAGTAAAGATAATTATGGCAGGAATTTCTAACATTTTCACAGAGATCTCTCAGGTACGATGTTGTTGCGATCATTGATACTGCAAATATTGCCATGGGTATCTCCACTTTGTACATATGGATGTACCTTAAAATAAACTCTACTTCATGTCAGGGAAATCAAATGATGATTGTTTTGCTTCAATTACACAAACTTCATGGTTATTGCTGAGAAGTGGGAAAGAGAATTTCTGTTCTTTGTTACTTTCCCATGGGGATTGGACACTATGATTATTTCAGCTTTAATTTGCCATTTCAACTTGAATTTTTCTCAGTCACTTTCATAGTCAGTTGTACACACTAAATTTTTAATTTTACACAAATTCAAATCCAAGCTGTTAAAACTTCTACATTACAGTCTTTACAAACCAAAACCCAAGTAGTAGTGGAGTATGAATTTGGCTGTATCCCTTCAGAGCTAGTGATGTAAGAGTTTAATTTAGCCACCTGTCACTGACACTAGATCACACCTGCTGTAGTTTAAATCTGAAATGTCCCTCAAAGACCCATGTGCTAAAGATTTAATTCCAGGCTTCATGGTAATGAAAGCTTGTGAAAACTTTAAGTGATGGGGCCTAGTGATGTTCTTTTCACTGGAGATGTGCCCATGAAGGGGATAGCATGATACCACCCCTTCCTCCTTCTCTCTTCCCTTTCTGGCTGCCATAATACAAGCATTTTTTTCTCAACCATGTGCTCCCTGCCATGATATGCTGCCTTGTCACAGCGATGCTGCCAAATGATCACAGGATGAAACCCCAGAAATTGTGAGCCAAAATAGACGTTTCCTTCTTGTAAGTTAATTACTACTTGCTGTAATTTGTTACTTTACTAGAGGTCTGACTAACACACAACCTATGGGTAGCAAGGCCTGAGCTGCTCATAATTGTTGTAATATATAAGGCAGAGGCTGAGGCTGGAGCTCTCAATGGAAAATTTATTAAGTGTCCCAAGTGTCACACTTGGTATGATTTTTTTTTTTTATGTTGAGATTTTTTTTTAGTATGGGGAATCGAACTTGGGTCCTTGTGCTTGCAAGGCAGGCGGTGGAACCACTCAGCTAAATCTCCAGCTCCTGATTTTTTTTTTTTTATCTCACTATGTAGTTAGGCTGTCCTTGAAATTATCAGGTCTGGAACTCACAGGGATTCTCCTTCATTAGGCTCCCAAATGCTGGGATTATAGGTGTATACCCAACAGTCACCTTTTATATATCAATTTGCAATTAGTGTTACACAACAAGTGGTTTTATGATGGAGCAACACCATTACTTATGGTTAAACTCAGTCTTTGGAACTGAATCTTGACCTCAGTCCTTGTCATTGTATTTCTGCATAAAATGGGGTTTCTCTCAGTAGACTCTGAAATTTTTCCCCTGCAGGATTTATCAGTGTATTATGTGTTTATTTGTTTGCAGACCATTTGGGAAAGCTTCTTTAAGATAGAGCTTATAAGATTAATTAATGGATTGCTTGGGCTGCAAAATGTTGATATTTTATAGATAAATTATGTAATAAATATCCTATCATTTTGCTATTCTTATGCTTCTGCTCAACGCTGAACATAGCTTTAAGTCAGTAATTATGTCTGAAATTTAAGGTCTAGCATTAATAGAGTTGCTGCTTATAGGATGTGAAACTTGAAATTTTGATGCTTATATATTATATTAGTCAAAAAAATTTAAAAATCATTTGATTCTTTTTAAAGTATGAATAAAGCTGCATTGAATTGGCCATATCAAATTTCTTTGTTCATCCTTAAAATATATTCCTTTTGAATAATGCCAAAAATTACCCATGCCTTCACGACAACTGTCCAAGTGTTTGAACAGCATTCAGCCAATGGACACAAATTTTTTTGTTATGAGATATGTAATTTGGGTCAACCATTTATTATACAAATAAGTTAAATATAAGCCATACATACTTGAGTGCAATTTTCTCTCTCAAATTTTGAAATATGATTTTCTATTACAATAATGTATTTTACTTTTGAAGAATAATTTCAAAGTAATTTTAGGTAATTAAATATATTGAACAGTAATTTTGAAAATTGCTGTGTGAAGGAAATAGGTGTAGCAATTTATCTTTTTATAGGTTGATATTATAGAGCTAAACATGAGATCTTTAAATTTTTAAGAAACAAAGAACATGGAAAGAAATAAATTATAAAACTGGCTTCAAGAATATTCACATTAGAGTTTTCGCAATTTCTCCTATCAGAAAATTGAGATGATAGAAAAGTACATATTACTACCTAATTATTGTGTGAGAACTTCTATTTTAAAATTTCTTCTTTCACGAAGATTAAATTATAAACTCCACATAAAAATGCTCAATTATTTTTAGGCTTTTAGTTTATATAGCGATTACTCCATAACACTCTAATGAGTATTGAAAGAATCAAGCTCATTTTTTTTTTTTTTTTGGTCTGGGATACAGGTTCCGTTGTCTAAATCCAAATAATTATTTCCATATGATGCACCTGATTATTTTAATTTCTTGTAATTATTTTATTAATCGAGAATCTGTCTAATAAGAATAGCTTCATAGAAACCCTAACAAAACCAAACTGCTATCTTGAGGGACTTCAAAATTTGCTACCTGCAAAATTTCAGCATGAGAAGCTGGTAAAAGTTTGCTTCTGCTTTATTAAAAATTTGAAAATAGATGTTAATGATTGATGAGAGGTTCTCTTCTAATTGTTTCACGAAGTCCTGGCATTTTCTTGTCTTATGGTTTTTATTTAAAGTGCCTCACAAAGTTCCTGTGCTAACGCCTTGAATGTCAGGCTGATATGTTGTTTCAAAAGTGACCAGATCATGAGGACTGTAGCTTCATCAAGTGGATTAACCAGCCTATAAAATAATAATAGGGTGGGATTATGAAGAGGCGGTGTAAACGGGGGTGGGGCCATAAGAGATTATATCCTTGGGAATTATATTTGGTCCCTGGCCCCTTCCTATCTGACTCTTGTCCTCTGTGCCTCCTGGCTGCCATGAAGCGATCAGCTTTCCTGTGCCACTCTCTTCTACCATGGTGTTTTTGCTTTGCCACAGGCTTAAAAGCAGTGACAGCTGACCGTGGACTAGAACTTCTAAAGCTTTAAGCCAAAATAATTTTTTTCTTAAATTGTTATTCTTATGTATTTGGATACAGCAACAAAAAGCTGTATAACACACATGGTATCTACGTCATCTTCAGCACGTGATTTTGTTTTTGTTCGTCATATTAAAGTGATGAATGGTAAGGATTCTGGAGGGTCTTGCATGGTAAGTTTATCTTGGCTGGACTGGGAAAATGTACATATCATTGCTTTCTTGAACAGAAATTACTTATACAGTCACAAAGAGTAATAATCATTTAACCTAAATATATGATAATTTGGGGTTATTTAATAGCTGATAATCTCAGTAACAACTATCAAGGAGTCATATATTATTTTCAGGCTTATAAAAAAAGAATCATCAAACTTATGAAAAGCCCACATCAGGATCTAGTTCTCCCTCATTTATTTTTACAGATTTTACTTTTTAAATATTAACTTATGATGTATAGCCTTCATACCATGAAATCCTTATTGTAATATACCATTTCTGTGTATTCACAAAGTTACACAATCAATACTACTCTCTAATTACCATTTAATCATTATTGAGGAAGTTTCTTAGAACTGTTACTTCCTTTCACCTGCTACAACCTGCTGGAAAACATTAACTTATTTTCTATGTCTGTGAATTGCCTATTTTACATAGATAGTATAAATTGAATCATACTATGTGTATCTTTTTTGTATGAGGCTACTTTTACTTATTATAATAAAGTTTGAGCCAGGTTCAGTTCATATCAGCAAAGTACTCTGCCTTTATTATGGGTTTTACTTTTTGTGGTTTTTGTTACCTGCGATTATGATCAACTAGGGTTCAAAAATTTTAATAGACAATTCTAGAAATAGCTTATTTGTTTAAATTGCACACTATTCTGAATAGTGTGATAAAAATCTCACAGTGAAATATGAATTATCTCATTGTTCAGTATATGCAAACTGTATATATATTCCCTTTCCGTTAATATTTTAGCAGCCATCTCCGTTGTGAGATCATTTGTCACAGTGCCATAATGCTTGTGTTCAAGTAATTCTCATTTTCCTTAATACCGACTCCCAAATATAAAAGTAAAGGTGGTAGCAATTTATGTATGTGAACCAGAAGCCATAAAGTGATTCCCCTAAGGAAAGTGAAAGTTCAATAAGATATTTTGAGACAACATTCATATGACTTAAAATACAATATTATTATAATGTTATTATATTATTATATTATATATATTATATACATATTATTATATTATTATAATCCCTCAATTTTCTTTTTAGTACAGAAGAAAGCATAGGAACAGCAGAAGAAAGGATCTCCAAAGGGGAAGCCCTAAATCTGTCTATCCACATTTATGACTGATCCCCAAAGAAAGCACATACAAATTGAATTAAAAAAGAACTGTCAAAACAAAGCCCATGGTTATTTTGCAAAAATAGTATATTAGAGTACAGCCAAAAAAATTCCATTAAAAAACAAGAATATAATTACTTATGAGAATAAAATTTTAAACCCTTAATCTTCACAATTTAATATTTACAATGTCTAGTAGAAAATTCAAAATTACTTGGCATAGATGTAATTCAAACACACACACACAATTTCAAGAAACAAAAAACAAGATGACACAAAGAAACTTTGAGATAAAAATTTTACAGTGGTTATTATAACCATTATCAATGAATTGCCAGAAGAAAATAAAAAAATAAAAAGATAAACCTATGTATCCAACAACTTTAATAATACTATCATGGTAAGTAAGAATACATATTCAAAACAGACTTTAAATAAAAAGTGAACAGGCAAGCTAAATCATTATAAAAAAGTGTAACTGTGTACTATATCCAGGAGATACACTTTAAATATAAAGACAAAATGGGTGAAAACTAATGGATAAGAAAAATATATTAAACAAAGAGTAAACTTAGGGCATATGCAGGGACTATCTTACTATTATATAAAACATATTTCACAGTAAAATTTCATAGGAGACCAAAAAATTATAATGCCAACAAAAAAGACATTTGGATATTCACAGAACAGAGTAAGAATCAATTAGAATATTATGAAACCAATACTAAGATAAAATGTATCAAAATTCTTGTCACAGATAAATCTGTTTTTACAGAAGTGAATATTTTAGAATACCATGACAAGAAAAAAAGGGGAGATGATATATATACACAATACATCTCAATTCTTTTACACAATAATATTTTATTTATTTATTTATTTTTGGTAGTGGGGATCGAACTCGGGTCCTTGCACTTGCGAGGCAGGCCACCGAACCACTGAGCTAAATCCCCGGCCCTAATAATATTTTAAAGAGGAAATTGATAATCAGCCAGTTGAATTTATTCCTCAAAGACAAGTTTGGTTTAACATATAAAATCAATTAGCATAATTTAACCCATTGATAGAATACAGGAGAAAACTGGATGATCATTTCTATAAATTAAAAAATGACAAAAATCAATACCCTTCTTTATACAAAGCTTTTGCACAGTAGAAATAAAAGTGGAATCTTCACCTGATCAAGGACAACTATGAAAAACCCACAGTTAACCTTATCTCAATTGTGAACAACTTTGTGAATGCTTTATTCTTGAACTCAGGAACAAGGCAAAAAAATCTTCTCCTGACATATTAACATTGTTAGCAAAGGTCATTTTCAATGTTATTAGATAAGAAAAGGAAATAAAAAGCTATACTAGTTAGAAATTTATACAAGACATAAGAAAGACTCTAAAAATATCAGAAATTGAAAAGTTGATTAAAATGTATGTATAATGGAAAATGACAGTGTAGATAAAATATTTTAACTATATGAACATATGTGGGGGAATTTTCACTGTCTAATTTCCTGACTTATACAAATCATTAATCAAGACTGTACAAAATCTATATTAATTAAATAGAATAATGAGCTCAAGTAAAACCCATAGCTTACATGGACAATTCATTTTAAACAAAAGTGCCATATTAAATCAGTGGAGAAAAGTTTGCTTTTTTAAGAAATGGAACCCAACAGTTTACATCTATATGCAAAATCATGAACTTGAATACTTACATGATGCAAGAATGTTAACTCGAAGTAATTTATAGATTTAAATATAATAGCTAATACAAATTTCTAGAAGAAGACACAGGAAAACATTTGCATTCTTGTGTAAAGAAAAGATTTCTTTGAAAGGAAGCAAAAAATGTCCACTAATGAAATGAAAGAAAAGAAAGAAGCACAGAAGAGGTTAGATCATTTGAAAGAAAATTTTAGTATGGTCAACATAAACTTAAACATATGAACAATTACATATCACAGTGTGTCAATGAGATTAAAACTTTAAATTTTACAAAGGTAAAACAAATGTATGAATATTTTAGAACAATTGTATCTATATAGGAAATGAATCTATAGGTAGACAATTAATTTATGTAATAGTTTTATAAGGCTTTTGTTTCCAAAGTTAGTGTATATCAGCTATATTTCTATGGACCACAGCAAATGGAAAGTGAATTATAAAGATAATAGTGCAAAAATTATGACAAACCTATAAATTACTCTTACTAAAGATCTTCAAAAATTTATAGGAAACTATTTAATATGTCACTATAATATTATTGGAATAATTAAGTAAAAACCATAATCAGTTATATACCATATTCACATATTTAAATAATCATCTCTAAAGAGAAGTCGCAACTTTACAGATTCCAAGTGGTCTATATCAACAGTCAATGTGGCTGTGCATGAGATATTTTGTTCTTGTCTATAAAATTGTATAAACAAAATTTTAAAATTCATATAAAATATAATGAATAAATTATTTTAAAAGAAAATGACACAAAGGGGTAACTTCTCCATTGGATTTCAAGATTTACTTTAATGTTACAATAATTTGGGCATCTGGTGACTCATTCAAGAATAAACTAATAGAAGAACACAATATTAATTTTATGAACAAATCCATAAATATGTAGACATGACATATTATAATGAAGATACAAGGTAGTCTTTCTACAAATGATGTGTAGGAAATTTCAGTTTTATATTTAGAAAGTGAAATAATATCTATATTATATCATACACAAGATCTAATTTTAGCTAAATTGCAGATTTAAATAACTCCTAGGAGATAATGCTGGAAAACATTCATATCCTTAATTTGAGACCATTATTTCCTCAGTTGGTGAAAACATATTGCTGTGTGGGAGATATTTAAAACTTGCATAATTAACCAAAAACATATTAATAGTATATTGAGTACATGGGAATATTAAGAAAAATATGCAGAAAACCTATTGAAATGTGTAAAAATTTTAAACAGGCAGTTAAAAGAAGATAATTTCCAAGTATAAGTCATGAGAAAATGCCCACCACAATACTTGGCCAAAAAATTGGAAATTAAAACCACACTAAAATACTAATCAACACTCTCTAGTAATGAGCTATAGTAACAAGAATGGCACTTTCATGAATGGGAGACAACTCTTAGGAAGACTGGGAAGAGTGTGAAATTTTAGAATTGTAACTGAGAGGTTAAAAATGGATCTTTAAATATTAAGACTTTTTTTCTTTTAGAGGAAATCTGTTTCTTCAAACTTCCTTTTATGCTGAGAGTGTGAATTCCCACTCTCCTCAGAAAAGATGAATGGACAGAGAATAATATCCCTGTTAGGAAGCTAGTGTATCCGTCCATAAGGAAAAGTGGATGCCAGATGCAGGAGGTCAAGATCTGGTTTATGTAGTTTTGACAAGAAAGCAAGGGAACTGAAAATGGCTAGGAATAAAAGCAGCATGGGGTTTTCCTTGTCAGTTGTCTTATTGACTCCTGTTCCCTCTTTTTCTTGCAATAAAAGCCCTTGCACACCTGAAGAAGGTAACACAGAGATTTGAAGCTATGAGACCTCTGCATCTCTTTTAGAGTTGCTTTTGGAATAAACCTTTTCCTTTTGCCAAAGGTTTTCTCCATATTCTTGGGGAGTGGCACATGGTACAGACCTGAGTAACTGGTAGAAGCACTTTTGAAAACAGATTAGTACCACGTAGTAAACGTGGAGATTATTCCCACCTGTAGTTCAGCAATTTTATTACTAAATGCAGCGTATTCTATACTTGGGTAGCAAGTGACAAGTACAAAATTATTATTGCAGAATTATTTTGGTAACAACAAACTAGAAATAACCTCAATGTTCATTGTCATTGAAATCATTACACATTTTAATATATTCACGTAATGAAATTCTGCAAAGCAATGGAAATACTAAACACTATACATAGAGACATGGTTTCTCTTGCAAATTTAAAATTGCACAAAAGATGCTAGACACACACGATATATATTTGATTCCATTTGTTAAAAATGAAAAAACAGAACTGGGAGTGGAACTCAGTGATAGAATTGAATTTAGCATGTACTACTGGGTTTGATTTCCAGCACCCTCAATAAGAAAAACAAAAAGCACAAAAACCTCAAAAATAGGTAAAGGAGGAGTAGTGTTTTGAATAAATAGAAATGTATATTTATTTATTGTGTAAAACACAAATATGACTATCATTAAAGTCACAGTATTGAAGATATACTCCTAAGTGAAATAAATAAGTCACACATGTGTAAATACCAAATAGTTTCCCTGTTGTGAATATTCTGCAACAATGCATAAGATTCTAATAAGATTACTGACATTTAGAAATGGGAAGAAAGGAGCTAAAGGTGCAGGGAAGGTGTGATGGGGTAGGGGAAGAACAAAAAGGGAAAAGAAAAAAATGTGAGAAAATGAAAAGATGGAAATAAAGTGTTTGTAGATGGGGAGGGGAGGAGGGGGTGAAGGGAGGGCAGAGGTAAGGGGAAAAAATGAGAATCAAGACTTGTCATGTAGAGGTACAAGATCCCAGCAATGAATGTAACTGTACTGTATCCCTAAAATGTACCAATAAACTCAATAAAATTAATAAATAAATTTAAAAAAAAGTCACAGTACTTGTGTCCTTTGGAGAAGAATGAGTTGTGATTTGGGGGGTCACAAGACAGACTCATGAATTCCTGAGGCTTTTTCATTTCTTTGCCAGAGTGACAGTTATACTATTTTAGGTAATTGTTTTGGCTGCATATTTCTATATTGTGTACATTTTCTACGTGTGGTATTCACAGTAAAATGAGCTAACATATGACATATTACCCATATTTTAACAGTTTTGATGTCTGTGTTTTATTAAAGTCAGAAAAAATAAATTATTATAATTTCAGGATATATAAAAATAGACAAAATGAATATTCGAAGACATAATTAATGTGAAACAACACTTAATGAAAATTTAGAGAAAGAAATGAATAATTTTCATTAGTAAAGATAAACCATGGTTTTATATTAAAATGATCATGCACACTTTAGTATAGAATGCAAATTTCAAGGCTACTGAAGATAAACTTATGCCTTTAATATTTTTCCCTTTTAGAAAGTTTTTAATTTCCACTGATTTCTTCAGAACTCACTCACCAAATACCAACCAACGTTCCTGACTGTACATGTCTTCACACACACACGCTCACACACACACACACACACACACACACACACAGACAGTATTATTTTTCACAAATAAAGTTTGTGTTCATGAGCAGGGCTATTTGTGAGCCTTTGCCACCCAGCTTAGTTTCTCTGATCTTAGATGAGACAATGTCCAGCTAATTTTAGTCAGAAGCGGCCTGAACCAAGGTTAATAAATGGCACAGGTTTGAAAGATATACAACCATGAAATAAGAATGGAGAGCAAATCATGTGGGAAAGATGAATAGAATATGTTATTGGAAGAATATTACAAGAGTTATGGCCAAACGTAAGGACTAGAATATATGAGAGCCAATGATTGTTGCATTAAAACATTTACTGTATAACATTTTTAGATGAGATGAAGAACTTTAGTAGTAATGCATTACACTTTGAGTCACTGACTCATTTGAAAAGCTTTTATTGCCCTCACTTTATTTCTAGAATTCATTTTTATCATAGATATTTCTCAAACTTTTTTCCTGTACATTTTGACAAATGATAGTATGGACACTAAGAAAGTCATATTGATTAGAAAATCATAACTATTTCTTGCATTTCTAATTTGAAGAATCATATTGTAATCCCTTTTTTATTGTACTGCAGGACTTCAAATTGATTCCATACAGATGGAAGTCACTATGAAATTCATAGGCATCAAATATAGCAGAACATGAATTTCATTTTATACTAAGTTGCTACACAAAAACCTGGTTCTCTTATAAATATTGATGAATTCCTATGGACTAAATTCCCTTGCAGTTAATTACATATGCAAACGCCTATTTGTCTTTACAAAACTAGGCAAATTAAATTTTGTTTAACTGAGACCTGCACTCAATATTGAGTATTCCATTATAGTTCGTGGCAAGTTACTTTAAGAATCTAACACTATGTGGGAAGGGCTTCTTGTGCTTATTGTCCAGTCTTGGGTATGTTTCCAGGTTGTGAAAATAAATTTGATCCTCTTACCTTTGCAATAACTGATTTCCATGAAGTTGTAGAGTTTATCACTATTACATATTGCCTCTTTCTATAATGCAGTTTTTCAAATTCTGCAATCAGAAATGAGATTTTAAGAGTTTACTTAGTCTTCCTGTTTCTTTTGGGGACTCTGTGGGAACTGCCAAGGTAGACAATCCACCTTGTTTTCAACTCATAGAGGGCGGAAAGGTGGAAATATGTTTCATTCTACTCTTAGGTCTTTTTAACTTGAGTGCTGACTCTGGCTATGTATCCACAGAGAGAAACAAATGAGATGGAGCCTGCCCTTATTCCTGGTACCCCAATCTAAGAATGACAAAAAAGTAAACTATCCTGTTGGAAAGAGGCCCTTCTTCTTCACCAGGTCAGAAGTTTAAAGGAAACTAATTGGATACAGACCTTAACATGAGCCTTTGCTGAAGCAAAAATTGGCCATTATTTTTATATTTATAATAAATGAGGAAATAAAGAATTCATGAAGGAGTATGAAAAATTTAAATTAAGAAAAGAACTTCTGAGAGTTGTTTTCATTCCTATATCATTTCTGTATTATGGAATATCAAAGTATACTTTACAACATTTACAAATGTTGCCCTATCTTTGTTCAAAATATATTATTAATATTGACCTCTATGATTTCAATTGGCCTCCTCAAAGATTTATTCTTCAATTTCCAAAATTATTGGAAGTTAGGCATTTGGCAATTTGATTGTTCTGAACTATGAAATATAAAATGGTGATATTTCATATCACTAGGATATGTGAAAATTTTATGAGAAGCTATGCACCTTTAATAGTTTTAGAGAAGTGATTTCAAAGTCATGATTGGGTGAAGTTAGAACAAGTAGAAATATTTGCTGTACTTGTATCTTTGCAATAGAATCTTTTATATCTGATGATGTTTCCTAGGTTAATCACACTGGAATACAAATTGGATGGTACCTGGAGAGTCTGTGCACAAATTAGATAGGAAAACTGTCTTTCATTGGTTTGTTTCCATTTGCAAGACTTCTAATACTTACAAGAGAACTGGGATTTTTGTGTTTTTGTCTTCTTGAATACATTGGTTCTTTTTAAAAAAATCAACTTTGATTCACTTAGAAAAATTTGAAAATTTCTATTGGAACACAATTTATATGCACAATGAGGATTTATAAGCACGATGAGGATCATTAAAAGTGGAAAGCCATCTTAAAATAACTTTCAACGGGTGAGAGTTCCCCTGCACACTGGAATATTGAAGACCAGTTCATTCAGTCTCTGCTATGCTCATAATTCTCATTTCTGCTTTGCCATCCCCCTCTACTGAATTTTGTCATCCAAGTGACACATATAATATATCAAAACCTACCTCCTTTCCACTGTGCCTTTCTAGGTAACCAGTCTTCACACCACATTTCATAAAAAAGGGCACACTAGAGTTTCATCTAATATTATGACATAATATTTAATGAGTCTATCAGGTTATTAGAAAAAACACTGCTGATTTTCAATATTAGTGAATGTTTAGAATTCAAAACAATAAGTTCCTAACTTGAGAACATTGGTAGATGTGAGCAATCACAGAAGTAGCTCTCGTGTCTGCTGGACACTGTTACAGTTGTGCTGCTGTGTGCTTGCTATAAGTGCTATTGTGTACAGCAGTGCAATACTCAGTCCGAGCCCATGATGTCTGGAAGCAAAAGGAAAAGCTTTACCTTATACATTTGTATCAAAGGTATATAAGATTCATTTAGTCAAACTTAACAAATGAACAAATGCTGTTTACAAATATTCTCCCAGAACAGAACTCATTTGTAAGTTGAGGACTATGTATTTTAGTTGGGGAAACTTATGACATATATTTAGACATTTTTGAAACACATACTTTTAAAATTTTAATGATGATATATGATTGGGTTGCTATTTATAAATATAACCAATGTGTTCAGAATATTTATGTAATATTGTTAATTACTAAATCAATCATATTTAAATGTTGAATAAATGGGAAAATTATTTGAGAAATGTTTCCATCCTCTTTTTTTTTTTTTTTTTTTTTTTTTTTTTTTCATCAGGGCCTCTCACATGCTATGCAAGCTTTCTACCACAGAGCTATACTCACAGGCCCTCCTTTTCCTTCTGGTTGAGACAAAACAAATTTGGTTATGAAAGGAAAATGTTCCTTTATATCTCTATGCTAAGTAGGATGGAGAAGTGAGACTGTTATCTGTTGGTTTCCATATTTATTTACTTAGCTAAAACAATTCTTTGGATACTTAGAGATTGCACAAACATAATTAATTACTGGCTTTCTTATAATAGCAATTGCCCACTAAGCCTAGGATGTAACTATTGACACTGAAGATCTAAGCAAAATTTAGAACGACACTATAATTCCATGGTCAGCAGCATGATTTAGTAATGTATATTTACTTATTAGTTATAACAAATTACTACTAAAACATTTTAAATGTTGGAATCAAAAGGAATACATATGAGTACTTCAATATAATCTCCACTTAAAACCTAACGTTTTGTGTAAAAAGAATAGTCTTTGTTATGTTTTTTATAGGTTCTGCAATCTACAACTTCAAAGTGAAGGATATATGGTCAGTAGTACTCTTTAGTTGTCTTATAGTACTGAGCAATTATCTTCTTTGCTACATTAACTATTTTATCCACAATACTAATAAGGGTCACTGAGAATTGAGGCAGGGGGCAATATTAATAAGAATGTCATATGACACAGCACTTCTGTTGATGTTGCCTGGGATGAATTTCCTGGGTTTTAGGATCCAGTTTACTATCTGCAAGGTTCAGCTGATCATCTCTACTTCATAGGGATCTATCTAATTCTGAGAACCTATCTGACACATAAAATACAAATGTTTAATTCATAAATCTAAAACAAATTGAGCTTTCTAAATAAAATCAATAAAGAACACATGATTAGCATTAATACCAATTTATAATAATTTTACCATAATGTGGATGACTAAATTTCATTTTTAATAACATATAGATGCAATTACTCCAATAATGATTTGATGTCATTCACATTTTTCATTTACATCATGGCATTTTCAAAATACTCTTCTTCTATTTTATTTATCTGCAGTACATAAAAATATCAAGGAAAACAGAAACTTAGCTTTGATATTTTGCTATACTTAATGATGAAAAATTAAGAACTGTAATTTATTATCCTAATCGACTCCCAAAGACCAGAGCTGTTACATTGGCTCTTGATATATTAAGAAAATGAAACAGAATTTTAATACCTTTTAATTTTGAGAAAAGATGATTTGTTAGAAAAATATGAGAAATTTTTCTTACTTTTGAAGATAATGACTTTATTCTATGTGTATATCTGATTCCAAAAGTACTTTTGCAACTTATAAATTAAAGTCAGCCAGATATCAAAGATTATGTAGAATTTTTTTTCAGCTTTAATTGACTTTATTGGTACATTTTAGGGATACAGTACAGTTACGTTCATTGTTGGGATCTTGTACCTCTACATGACAAGTCTTGATTCTCATAAGATTATGTATTATTCTGGTAATTATCAATTATAGCAAAAACTTCTAAATTTCTTTTGTTAGTAGTGAAGTAAATGGGTTAGTGAGTGCATGAGAAAATTGTTTTTTTAAAAAAACTGATTTCTGAATTCTGCAGTTCAAAACTGAGAAATAGATGGTGTTTTAGATCTTCTGTTTCTCTCATCATACATAAGTTTACTACTCCTCACTCACCTATGCACAGGTGAGATTTAGTCTTAAAATGTTCAGTGCGTGCAAAATGGAAGTCTTAAAAATTATTGAACAAATAATCAAATTATTTATTGCTTCATAGGTCCCTAGATTACAGTTTTTTTTCTTGGAATTTTATTTGGTCTAGTCTAAGGAAGACTCAACACTAAATTAAATGTGCTCCAACTCCATAATACTTTAATTCATGTCCAATTAAGCCAAAGCTTAGTTCTAAGCAACCTCAGGTACATGCTCCTCAAGAGAGACAACAGAATTACTTAACAGGCTTTTTAAACATTGTTATTCTCCAATAATTTTCCCATTTTCATTTATTCAAAATTTCAATATGATAAATTTACTGATTAGCATTATTACATAAAGTTATATTACCTGGACCTCAGTATAATATTCAGCTTGCTAGCTTCACAGTCTGAATGCTGTGGTAGTGAACACATGTGATAATAACAAATGAATCTGAAGAGTTAAGTTTCTGCAGAAAGCAGGGCCTTGTGTTACACTCATTATCTATCAGCTGGGTTGTCAGCCTAATACTTTGTTATGTAAGCGTCCTCAAGTAATTTTATGATGATTTTTTTTAAGTGAGTTTATTGGTACATTTTAGGTATACAGCACAGTTACATTCATTATTGGGATCTTGTACCTTTACATGACAGGTCTTGATTCTCATTTTTTCCCCCTTGTCCCTGCCCTCCCTTCATCCCCTTCTCTCCTCCCCATTTACAAACACTCTATTTCCATTTTTTTCATTTTCTCATATTTTTTCTTTTCCCTTATTACCCTTCCCCGACCCTGCCCACTTTCCTTACACCTTTAGCCCCTTTCTTCCTATTTCACATTGTCAATTATCTCATTAGGATCTTATGTATTATTGCAGTTTATTCACACCAGAGAAACTATTCAGTATTTACACATGTGCGACTTATGTATTTCACTTAGGAGTATATCTTCAATATGTATCCATTTTCCTATGTTATGACAATGTTCTACGTAGACCTTTCTTCCATGCATTAAAATCACATAGCCCTGTGTGGAGTCATTAATGAACAAAGATAAATTTGGGAAGAACATTATGGTCAGTATTCAAGTGTACCTCTGGTAGGATGGGAGTTTTAGACAATTTTCATTTTTTAAATCGTCTTTACTTGTAATTCATATATTTGAAAGTGAAGTGGTTCAGAGGTGATCTTTACCGTAGAACATATGCTATATAAATGCAAAATTCTTCTTGGTCATGTCTTTAAGTGAAAAAGTATGTGGCTACTGAAAGTAAATAAACACTAAGGATGTCACCACTGTTGGTGACTATTATTTGAATAATCGGTGTGCATCCTTTGTGTGTTTGTAGGGTGTTTGTGAGAAATGATAGAATGAAACAATGTAAGGCGAATAAGTATCTTCTTTCAATATTCGTGTATTGCTGTAAACAAAAGGTCACACTTCATACAGATTTGTTTATAACCTATTGTCATTTTTCTATACCAGGGTGTCATCATAAATATCTTGCTCATTAGTCATTTTATCTTCTTAGTTTCCTTTTGGACATGCCAGCTTCTCAGAGTTTCCTTATTTTTGAAGACTTTGGTTTTAATTAATGCATTATATTTTAAGCATATTTACTACATTATCACTTCAGAACCTAATCAATATAGACATTATCACTGAAAAAGTTCGTTTTTATGCCACTTTCAAAATATGTAGTGTATTTTCAACTTATCACATATGTCATTTTTCTTTTGAAAAATATTGTTTTTGAGGAATGTTGATCATGTTTTCTTTCTTTCTTAGAAGAACTGTTAATTAGCATTTCTCTGATTTTCTTCATGATTATATGGGAGATATGTTTTAAGGAGAAAAGTCACTGCCCTAAGAAAAATCGCATATTCATTGTCTGTCCCTTACATTTTTTTTCACAAAACCACGGATCATTTTATAGTCTGTACAGTTTTGCCCTTTCCAGAATACTATGTTAACACTAATAGTACTATAATTAATACTATATTAACACTTATAAACACTATCATCTTTTAAGATTGATTTCTTTATTTTAGCAGTATGCTTTTAAAATTTCTCCAATTAGAAATGGCATAACAGGTCATTATTTCTTATCACTGTATAGTAAGCTACTGTATACATGTACAACAGCTGTCCATTCACTCATAGAAAGCCATCTTTTGTTGCTTCCAGTTTTGGGAAACTATGAATACACTTGTTTATGAACATTTATACACAGTTTTTTTTTCACTAGTAGAGTAGATCTTGAGTGTGCATTAGTATCCAAATCTTCCATGTATTTTCATTTGATAAAAACATGCCAACAATTCACTAAGGGCTTCCAGGGTCATTTTAGCATCTAATTAAAAATTGTCATGTAAAGGTACAAGATCCCAATGATGAATGTAACTGTACTGTATACCTAAAATGTACCAATAAACTCAATGAGAAAAAATTGTGAAATTGTAATTACTATAAATGGGTAAATAAGGATATTTGCTTTGATCAATAAATAGAGAAATAGATACATTTGAATAATTTAAGGTATACCAAATATTTCTGAAAATTAAATTGATATTACTAAATATTCTTGATAAATAATTCTGTTTTAATCAAATGAAAGATTTAATGTGATTTCCATATACCAATAAAATTTAAATGTATATATAATTTAGAATAGTTTTTACTGACAATCCTAAATCATGAGAATATATCCAAACACCTTTATGTCTCAATCATTTTTAATATTTAAACATGTTAGCAAAAATTTTTGGTTTTCACACGTGGCATGTAATTTTCCAAATGCTAAAATAAACAACATTCTTGCTTTACAGATTTTAGGTAAAGTGACACATATATCAATAGTTAATTGACAGTGTGGCAATGACTGCGAATGTGGGATATGTTACTGGTGTGTGTAGAAAGAAATTGCCCTAGGAAGAAACTTCAAATAATGTTAGTATTATGTAGAAGTGTGTCAGGCAGGAAGACAAAGGAAATAAGAGGGAGTGAGAGGCTAGAGCACTCTAGACAGAAGAAAGCATATTGTAAAATAAATGACCTGTTTGCACATTGACTATTTATTTGTTTTTTTTCCTGTTAACTTTATTGGTACATTTAAAGCAAACAATACAGTTACATTCATGACTGGGATCTTGTACCTTTACATGACATATCTTGCTTCCCCTTCCCTCCCTTCCCTATTTACAAAGGCTTTCTTTCCATGTTTTACTTTTTTCCCACTCTTTTTTCTTTTCCCTTATCTACTTCCCCTCCCCTTCCCATTTCCACTTTTGCCATTTTATTCCTATTTCACACTGTCATTATATCATTTGAACCTATTTACACTTTCAGGTTTAAACATCAGAAAAATTATTTGGTTTTTACTCGAGTGTGTCCTATTTATTTCACTTAAGAATATAGTCTCAATGCACATCCATTTAGCAATAAATGTCTCTAGTTTCTCATTCTTTATGACTGAGTAGTACTCCATTCTATAGAAAAACCACATCTTCTTTATCCAGTCTCCTGACGATTTGCAATTGCACTTCTTCCAAGTTTTAGCTATTACAAACTGTGCCACTATAAACATGGGTGCACATATAACTCTGTGGTGTAATTTTAATTCTTTTGGAAAGATATCCAGCAGAGGGATGGCTGGGTCAAATGGGACCTTTAATCCTAGTTCTTTGAGGTATCTCCATATTGATTTCCACAGTGGTTGCACCAGTCTGCACTCCCACCCAAAATGGAGAAGGGCTCTTTTCTCCCCACAACCCCACCAGCATTTGTTATTGGTTGATTTCTAGATAGCAGCCATTCTTTCTGGGGTAAGGTGGAATCTCAGTGTTGTTTTCATCTGCATCTCTCAAATGACCAGTGATGTTGAACGTTTTTTCATATATTTATTTTCTGCTTTTACTTTTTCTTAAAAATGTTCATTTCACATGCTCATTTTTGATTCAAGTCTTTGTATTTAGGGGGGTTGGTTTTTTTGAGTTCTCATATATTACAGATAGTAGTCCTTTATCTGAGGAGCAGCTGGTAAAATCTTTTTCCCCACGTTGTAGGTTGTCTCTTAGCTATGTCGGTGGTTTCTCTTGTACTGCAAAAAAATTTAAAATAATGAGATCCCAGTTCTTATTTCTTTGTGCAGGTTCTCACGCTGCTGAGGGTTTGTTTGTAAAGTCTTTCTCTATGCCAATGTCTTCGAAAGTTCTACCTAATTTATTTTCCAGTAAGGTTGGTGCTTCTGTTTTGATATTTGATCTTTTATCTAATTGGATTTTGGTTTAGTGCATGGTGAAAGATAGGGATCTAGTTTAACCTTTGGCAAGTTGAAAGTCAGTTTTTCCAACAACTTTTATTAAAGAGGCTATCTTTCTTCCACTGAAGATGGTAGGCTCTTTTGCCAAAGATAAGGTACCCGAGTATGTCTGGTGTTGTTTCTGCAACTTCTAATCTATTCTATAGATCTTTGGGTCTGTTTCTTGGCCAGTACCATGCTGTTTTTATCACAGTTGCTTTGTAGTATAGCTTCAAGTTGGGAATTGTGATATCCCCGGGCATATCTCTGTTGCCTAGAATGACTTTTGCTATTCTAGGTCTCTTCTGATTCCAAATGAAATTTTGGATTGTTTTCTCTAGTTCTGTGAATTATATTGTTGGGATTTCAATACAGATTGCATTGAATCTGTATAGCAATTTTATAAGTATGGCCATTTTCACTGTTGATTTTTCCTACTCAGGAGCAAGTGATGTTTTTCCATTTTCTTATATCCTCTTCCATCTATTTTTTCAGAATGTTGTGTTTTCAGGTCTTTTGTCTCCTTTGTTATATTGATTTGTAGATATTTCTTTTTCTTCTTGATGTTATTGTAAAAGGAATTGTTTCCCTAATTTCTCTCTTAGTGAATCTGTTATTTGTGTACAAGAAGGCTATTAATTTTTTGAGTGTTGAACTTGTATCCAGATACTTTACTGAATCTGTCAGTTAAGTCTGGAAGTCTTTTGCACAGTTTTTAGGTCTTCTATGTAGAGTATCATGTCATCTGTAAATAATAACAATCTGGCATCTTCCCTTCCTATCTTTATTCCTTTTATTTCTTTCTCTTCTCTAATTACTGTGGCTAATGTTTCTAGAGCTATATTTACCAGGAGTGGTGATAATGGACATCCTTGTCTTGTTCCTGATTTTGGTGTGAATGTTTTAATTTTTGACCTTTTAGAATGATATTAACTGTTGGATTTTCATAGATAGCCTTTATCAGGTTGAGATAAAGATAGTCTATTCCAATTTTCTGTGGGGTTTTTATCATGAATGGGTGTTCAATTTTGTTGAATGCTTTTGCTACATCTATTGAGATGATCATGTGGTTTTTGTAATTGACTCTCTTAATACAATGTATTATATTTATTGATTTACTTATATTGACCATCCTTGTATTTCTAGAATAAATCTTACTTGGTTAGGGTGTATGATCTTGATAATCTTCTGTATTCTTTTTGCCAGTATCTTATTATGGATTTTTGCATCTATATGCATTAGGGAGATTGGCCTGTAGTTTTTTTTTTTGTGGTTGGATCTTTCTCTGGTTTTGGAATCAGAGTAATATTTGCTTCCAGGAATGAACTTGGAAGTATTGCTTCCCTTCCAATTTCATTGATGATTTTAAAGAGTAGTGGTGATAATTGTAAAATTCAGCAGTGAAGCCATCAAGACCTAGGCTTTTCTTTGTTGGTAATGTTTCAATTACATTTTCAATTGCACTGAATGTGATTAGGGAGCTTATACTTTTTATATCTTTGTTCAACTTTGGAAGTTCATATGTATCTAGGAATCTGTCCATTTCTTCTATATCTTCCATTTATTATTGTACAGGTTTTTGAAGTAGGTATTAATGATCCTCTGGATTTCTGGTGGATCTGTTGTGACTTCACCTTTCATTCCTCTTTTCATGAATTTTAGGCTTTTCTCTCCTTGTTTGTGGATAAGATTGGCTAAGGGATTATTGATTTCATTTTTTTCCTTCAAAAAACTAACTCTCATTGATTTTTTTATATCATTCTCTTAGTCTCTATTGCATTTATTTCTGCTCTGATCTTTATAATTTCCTCCCTTGTACAAGCTTTTGGTTTACCTTGCTCTTTTTCTAGGAGTTTAAGATTAAGCATTAGCTTGTTTATTTGAGCTCGCTCTGTTTTCCTATTATGGACATTTACTGCTATGAATTTCCCTCATAGAACTGCTTTCACTGTGTCCCATAGATTCCTGTATATTTTATGGGCATCATCATTTATTTGTAAAAGCCTTCTAATTTATTCTTTAATTTCCTCTGTGACCCTTTGGTTGTCTAGGAGAGTGTCATACAATTTCCATGTGCTTGTGAAGTTCTTGCAGTTTCTTAGGTCATTGATCTTCATTTTACTTGCTCTATAGTCTGACAATATACAGGGGATAACAATTCCTTTGCATTTGCTTAGGCATGTTCTATTAGTTAGCATGTAGTCTATTTTGGAGAATGACCCATGTTTAACAAAAAAGAATATATATTCTGATTTTGTGGGGTGGAACACTCTGTAGACATCTACTATGTCCATTTGTTCTAATACTTGTTTCAGTTCTATTTTTTCATTATTGATTTTTTATCTAGATGATCAGTCTGCTTGTGTCAGTGGAGATTGAGGTCTCCCACTACAATTGTATTAGTGCTTATTTCATTTTTCATATCCATTAATATTTGTTTTGTATGGTTGTGGTTATTAGTATTTGGTGCATATATATTTATGATTGTCATTTCTTCCTCTTGTATGTTCCCTTTACAAGGATGTAGTTACTGGCCTTCTTTGTCTCTTTTAATTAGTTTTGGTTTGAAATCTACTCTGTCTGCAAATAAGATAGCTACCCTCACTTTTTCCCAGGCTCTTGTCACATGGAGAACTGTTTTCCATACTTTTTCTCTCAGTCTATGAACATTTTTGTGGATTAAATGGGTTTTTTTTGTATATGGCATGCTATTAGATTTTGCTTCTTAATCTGTTCTGCTAGCTTATTTCATTTGATTGGTGAATTGAGGTCATTAACATTGATGATAATAGCTGTTATGCATTGACTTTTCATTGTCATGTTATTTTCCTGTTGTTGGTTCTTTTATTTATTTATTTTTATTTTTCCCTCGCTCCCTTTAATTTCTTGCCTTGTCTGGTATATTTGCTCTGGTGGCCCTTATAGAGTTATGGTCTTCAGTTTCTTTTTCCCAGATATTGTTTAGAAGTGTTTGGAATGCTGGTTTGGTGTTCATGAAATTTCTCAGGTGTTCTTTGTCATGGAAATATCTTATTTCCTCATCAATTTTGAAAGATAGTTTTGCAGGATACATCAGTCTAGGTTGGAGGTTGTTTTCTTTTAGGACTTGAAATACCTCACTCCAGGCTCTCCTCGACTTGAGGGTTTGTGTTGAAAATCTGCTGTGATTCTGATGGGCTTTTCTTTGCATGTGATTTTTTTTTCCTCTAACTGCTTGTAGTATTTTGCTCTTCTGTTGGGTTTTCAGGATCTTGATTATTATATGTCCAGGTGTAGAATTTTTTTTTTTTTGATCATGGCTATTTAGAGTTCTATATGCCTCACTTATCCACATCAAATTCTTCCCCTCTGTTTGTGAAGTTTTCTGTCATTAATTCTGTGAACAGTTTTGTGTGTTTGTGTGTGTGTGTGTGTGTGTGTGTGTGTGTGTGTGTGAGATTTGTATTTTCTCCGGCTACTTCATGGATTCCTATCAGTCTTGTGTTATTCTTCTTTGAATCATCTATGAGTTTTTGGATCAGTTTCTTGTGATCCCATACTGTTCTTAAGAGATGTCTCTTTTCATGGTAACTGACCACAATCCTATCTTCTATATTTGAATTCTATCTTCACATTCATTCATTCAGTTGTGAATGTTTTCAATAGGGTTTTTAATCTCCTGGATATCTGTTTGAATCTGTTTCATGGATTCCATTTCTTTCCTATGTTGGGCATTCAAAGTTTACATTTCTATCCTATGCTGGGTGTTCATGGTTTCCATCATGGTCTTGAGCTTATCTATTTTTTTATTGGTTTCTGTTCTAGAGGCTCTAATCATGTCTTTCATTCTTCTCACCATCTCTGTGGTTATCTGAGAAATTATTTCAGTTTTGAATTTTTCTAGAGTCTCATTTACCTGATTTTTTACGTCCTCTGCTAGTAGTTCAGGGTGTCCAGATGGTTGACTGTCAGGCTTTTCCACTTCATTTCCCCCTACTTTACCTTTGGTGGGGTGGAAGTCTGGGTTTGTGCCTTGTTTAAATATCTTGTCATTTCTATTTTTGTTGTTAGTACTGTACATGGTTTAATTCCTGGGTTAATGCTTTGATCTTCTAGTCTTTAGGTTTTGAGTCTCTAATGACTTCTGAGGCAATCTCACTTTCATTATACCAGGAAGGACACCTGATTAGATCAATCATAACACCTAAGTCCATGTGATACCATCAGCAACACAAAAGCATCAAGCACAGCTTAGAAAATGAAAATTTGTGGTTAGTTATTAATCTATCACCTCTGTGTGAATTAAATAAAAATCAAGGAATAGCCCAAAATATGTTTATAGTGAATAAACTCTTTAATATAGCAACTTTCCCCAACTTAGAGTTGGGGAGGAGGGATAGATAGGCTAGAGAAACATTAGAAGTGAGGTCAGAGGATGCTGGAAGATCACACAAAGTCTATGAAGTTGTTGAAGAGAAGAGGAGAAGACAGAACCAAATATACCTAAGAGTAGTACAAACTAACAGCAATAGGGTGGCTATCGACTGTAATCGCTTTCTTTTAAAACTAATGGCAGCAGAGAGAAGGAGAAAGAGAAGAAAAGAAAAGAAACAATAAATTCAAATTAGGATAAGAACAGGCACAAAAAGGGAAAGAGAAATGAAAATCAAGGAAGAAAAAAGGAAAAAAATTGAGAAAAGAAAAAAATAGATTAAAAATTTTAAGTTGATTAAAGATAGGAGAAAAATATCACTGTGAAAATAAAAAGTACAAATAGAAATAGAGGGCCTCCTTCAGATTATGCCTATGTTGACACAATAGACAGTGTGGGCAGGAGTGTGCAGATCTAAATTAGTCTCAGTAAGCCAGCAGCTGTCCCCTGAGGTTCAGGCTGATTTCTCTCTGGAAGGCCCAAGTTGAGATCTCTGACCTCCTGCTGGGTTGAATGAACTCTGCAAGGTTCTACTGCAGATTCCTGCTGTTTTTCCCCTGATGTTAGACCAGATTCAGATGTGAAGTACTGGTCCCTCTGACTTACCAGCTATGGCTGTGTGGTATGCCTTTATTGCAGATATTTTCTTCATTTTTCCAATGGGCTTCAATTTTGTCTAGGAGTCTGAGAGAAGTCCTTTTTCTCTTGTTCTTGGTGAGGGAATGGACACCGCTGTGTTGACACCCATGTGGGTGGTCCTGTTCCACTGGCCAGAAAGGACCAGCCTACCAGAGGGTCTTGCACTGCTTTCATGCTCCTCCGTTGCTCCACACCAAAGAGGTGCATTGCAAGCTGCTGCCAGGTTACTCTACTCTTAACTATTTATTTTATGTGATTATATCTCAGCTTGCTACTACAAAAAAAGAACCAAGAGAAGACAAAGAGGATCTTATACATTTTGTCTAGGAATTAATTTTTATTTTATCTTGCAAGAAATGGTCTTTAAAAAAGAAAAATATCCATTTTAAAAATATGGTGTACTTAACCATTTATAAGTTTGTGTTGTACTGCAAGTAATAAATTGAAGTATAGCAGATATTCTCCATTGGAAATTTTGCATCTTATTATGTTTATATATTTGTTTTCTTATGCTTTGTTTTGTCTTGCTTCATGTACATCAATTACCTGACTTACATAATTCTTGATATCTCTTTGTTCAATCTGTATCTCACCTAACTTTTGTGTGAAAAGAACACTTTAAAAAATAAACATAATGTGTCAGTATTTTAGAGAGCAATATCTTGGTATAGGACATAGTTTATGGCTAGAGTTCAAAAACTGTATCCATCCATGCAACTCACCAAGAAGGCTACCACATTCTTGGCATACTTAACAATATATGTGACTCCTCTCAGTTAATTTTGGATAACTTGCCCTCAATCATAATGAAGAAGTCATTTTATCTTTGTTACTATCATTTTATCTTTGTTTGAATCTGTGAAATCATGTGACTTTTATATTTTACAAGGCAAAGGAGTAGAAATTGCAGAAAAACCAGCCACCAAACAAATGATTCACTGGTATATGTTGTTTCAGCAGTCTGAAACCTCCTTCTGTTTATTCACACCCTTAGCTTGCTCTTTCCCAGGGTAGGGAGTGGCTGCCTCCTTGCTGAGAAGAACATTCTGTGGACTTGGCCAGAGGTGAATAGTGGTGAGAGAAGCTCTTTCATAAACTGTTTGCTTTGTTAGTTAAAAGTGCATAGCAAACAAAGAACATAAGTTATAAAGTATGTAACTTTTATACAACTGTTAATCATAGAAGAGGAGGAAAGAAGAGGAGAACAGAAGAGCAACTAACAATGAAGTCACTGGGGTTTGGAAAGGATCACTGTATTATAAACACGTTTACATCTGATAAAGTATGCTTTGGTAAGAAGATTGCTTTATTTGTGGGGAGATAAACGTTTTTCCTCTGTGAGTTACGTGTATTAAATATGACTTCTTGAACTGCTGAGTTCTCCATTTTGAACAGTTTAAGTTACACAAGTAAGTTTTATATATAAGAAAAACAAATAATAAAACATCCCGAAAATCCAGCCCCTATAAAATGTATGTATAGCAACTGAGAACATAAATAATCTAAGTTTAAAAGTAAATTTCTTCTCTTTCAGGAAATTATTATTATTAATATTTGAAACTATATAACCTCCTCCATGGATATTATTATAATTTATTTACAGGATACTGTGGAACAGATGCTTGTGCTACATTAAAGAAGAAGCAAAGTCTGGCAGCAAAGTTAAGTTGATACTTGATGGGTCCAAAGATATGTCCACTTCTGAGACAGAACAGAAAACAAACAATGGTATAAAGAAGAGAAAAAATGCTGTTGATGTTTTTTTTTGTTTTGTTTTCTTGATGCATGAATTGATTTTTAAAAATCTACAAATTTAAATACTAACTCCTGGAACACAAAGTACTGGAGCCTCTGATTACTCAGACAGTTATAAAGATTATATTTTGTTAAGAAAGAATTACAGTTGAACAAAGTAACTGGCACAAGTAAGTCTTTAATGAGGGATGTAGCTGTGTTCTTTAACAGAAGAAATATTAGTGTATACCTAATTTGTGGAAACACTCTGCTGCTGTTTTGAGTTTCTTTCTGCTGTTAGAATTATCCAAGGATACATACTGAATGTAGTATCTTGTTTCTTTCCTGCTGAATTTATTTGATACTTAAGGAACTACTTTCAACATTCCAATATAATTTGTGATTAAGATTGACCTCATTCACAATCTTTCAGAATTATAAAAGAATGATACTGTAAGCTTTGGTGCCACAAATATAAAAATGTACATAAACTATTACAAGGAAGGACATAACTTTAAATCTTGAATACTAACCAAATGCATTTGCTGGGTAAAATTTATCACAATAATCTTTTTACCCTGCTACTGGCTGCTTGAATTTCACCTCCAATCTAAATTAATATTGATGCTCTGAGCCTGGATCTACTTAAAAAGTGTTTAAGCATATTGCTTAATTTAGAAAAATATTGTTTTTCCTATAAATTTGCAAAAAACAGTGCAGTAGTAATCAAGTAAAGCTGCTGGAGTTGTAGCTCAGTGGTAGAGCATGTGCCTACCTTAGATCCATAGCATACATACACAGAGACACTATTTGTTTTTGCATTTCTCCTGGGATAGTGTATTTAGGGTGTGTGTGTGTGTGTGTGTGTGTGTGTGTGTGTACCCTTAGAGGTAAGAAATCTCCCAATCCTACTACCTTAATTCAACAAGTTTCAGCCTTTTATGTTTTGTACTTAAGGAAATAAACCATGGGATTACTCTCCTCTTTACCTCTCTCTCAGGATCTTAAATGGACATAAAATGCACTGATGTTTTTAATGAAACCCCATTTTTTTACATTCAAAAACACTTCACATTTTGCTTATATAAGGCTAGAGTTACAGGCATTGTTATAGATACAAACTTTTTATAGGAATATTAATGTCTGGATTGACTTCATTTTTAAAATTCAGTTATTTAATTTTAAAAATACTACACCTAAATAAATACATTTTTATTTATGTAAATAAAGTATATTACTATATTAGATGAACCCTTTTCCAAAATTAAGAATGCAAGTAAGATTCTAATTATATGTGTACAAACATTGGGTCTAAACTTAACAAATGCTCACTATAGCATAACTCTATTTAGTGAATCAAAAAGAAAATGTTACTCTATGAGAGATATAAGCATTAAGGTCATTTTCCCCTTTTAATTATTTAAATTCTAGATATGTTTCCAAAAATTTTTCTAATTGTTAGCAAGCACTTGATTGAATTTACAGAATGGAACATAGAAGGTTTATTTTTTTTTTTTTATTTTTTTTTGTACCGGGGATCAAACTCAGAACCTTGCATTTGTGAGGCAGGCATAGTGCCACTTAGCTAAATCTTCAGCTCTCTAAGAAATTTTTAAAGCAAAAAATTCAAATGCATTGATCAAGAAGAATGTGTATAGAATTAAAGATACCATGCATCTTTTGACTTTAAAGTGTTTGGAATAATATATAAAGTGTTAATGAGCATGGCTCTTTCATGTGTTCTAGTCACACAATCTAAATCTTCAGCAACTACAGTGTAATCATAATTCAATTTGAAATTACATTTAATGAGACCAGTAGGCAACATCTCAAAATTGAAGTGTTTCACTTGTGGTATTTCTCTTATTCTAAGATATTAATATATGTACTTTTATTTTATCTTATATGATTGTATTTATTATTACATTTTTTCTATGTTTTCCTCATCTCCCTCTGTTTAATGAATTATTTTATTACTCTCTTGGAAACTCTTGAAACTTTTAGACTTCAATTATGACACCATTCACAGACTTTATAATTGAGTGCATTATTATTTAAAGACATCTAAATATTATTTAAACTGCTATACATTTAAACGCATTTGTTCATTTTGAAATAGATATTTCTGAATATGTAGTGTTCTGAAGCAGAGATTATCAAAAAAACTAGAAAGACTTTCCAACATTGGAAGACAATGAAATTCTATTCTTTCTCTCTCTTTGAGCTAGTCCATCATATTTAATTTTCTATCATATCAAAGCTTATCAGCCTATGCCCTGTTATCAGAATTGAATCTTCTTATTTTCTCTGGTGAAATTAACTGTATTTATGTAAATTTAGAAATGTAGACAATTTAAAAAAAAAACTTCTAACCTATAATCCCACCATTCTATGAGGCTGAGACAGAAATTTGTGCCCAGCCCCGGAAATTTTATGACTCTGTAAGACCATGAATGAAAATAGAAACCAAAATATAATAAATGGCTAGGGATGTAGCTCAGTGTGAAGGCCCTGGGTTAAATACCCAGTACAAAAAAAAAAGGGACAAAGATAAAGAAGGAAGGAAAGAAATAAAGATCTGTATTTCTTTTTGTTGTTATATCATCTCTACAAAGAAAGTATTCACACACGTGTGCCATGTTTCTTTAGAATACCTTCTGACAAAATTTTACCCTATTACCCTCTGGTCTGTATAAGATCTATGCAGTTTTTTAGCAATTATACTTGTAGCAACCATTTAACTAATATTCACAATATGCAGTATCATCCAAATAACACCTATAAATATCTCTCTCTCTCTCTCTCTCTCTGTCTCTCTCTCTCACACACACACATACATACACACACACACACATACATACACACACACTGGCATATATATATATATAACACCTCGCTATTAATATCCAGTTCTTTCAGCAGTGTGAATAAATGGAGCATGTTAGGATATCAATGTATTTAGTAATTTTTTTGTTGTTGTTTTGTTTGTTTTTGGTACTAGAGATTAAACTCAGAACCATGTGCTGAGGCAAGCAGTGGCACCACTGAGCTAAATACCTGGCCCTACTCACTTTTTTTATTTTCTTGGTACTGGGAATAAAACTCTGGTCCTTGTGTTTGCAAGACAGGAGGCAAAATCACTGAGCTGAATCCCTGGCACCCTAGTCACTTTTAAGGAAAATGATACTAAACTTTATACCATTGTTCCTATTGAATTTTGTGTTTTAAAATGGTGCCTTTATTTTTTGTTCTACTCCAACTTGTGAAAGAAAATAAATTAAAAGTTTTACATCTGAAATTTTCCATTTATATTTGCCATATATCCGTGTGTGTGTGTGTGTGTGTGTGTGTGTGTAACAAAAGCAATCTATTTGATCATTTGGAGACCAAAATGATCATGAGTCCTGAAAGTTTCTTTTATTATTTATGTTATGCCCTTCCTTGCTCCTTTGCACTCCCTCAGCACATATGCAGGCACAGTTGCAAAGTTTATGATATATCACCACTGTCCCATCAATCCCAAACACACATCACAAAATCTACAATCTACAAACTTATTTTGTGGTCTGTGCCTTCAAAATTGGTTTTATATCTGCTCTAACATATTAAAAATAAACTAAAGTTTCCTCATAAAAGCATATGACAGAACATGTACATTATTCAGTTTCTACAATTATGGGCACCTTTTCTTTAACAGTGATTTGGAAACATATGCTTATACATATATAGACCAAGATATAAATCTATGTATCCATTTAATCTGGTCAGGAGGGAGAAACCACACAATAATTTAGATTTAAATGGAATGCAACTTATTTTTAAACTATGATAAAAGTGTTTATAGGATATAAGAAATGTGCATATGGTGCCCTAGCACTGTGAGAAAATACATAAGGAAGGACAGATGGGGAAATCTTCCTTGAGGCTGGGTTTCAGACCTAGCTGCAAGAGGTGCTGTGTATTCATTTAATAGCAGACAAGTGAACATCAAGTTTAGGCCAAAACTTGTCTGTTGTTCTTTGGTAAACTGAAAAAGAAAGAAGAAAGAAAGAAAGAAAGAAAGAAAGAAAGAAAGAAAGAAAGAAAGAAAGAAAGAAAGAAAGAAAGAAAGAGAGAGAGAGAGAGAGAGAGAGAGAAAGAAAGAAAGAAAGAAAGAAAGAAAGAAAGAAAGAAAGAAAGAAAGCAAGCTTATGGAGAGGAGAATTGGGCAAGGCAATTAGCAGTGGTCACATGAGAATTCAATGGGTGGAGGGCCCTGAGCAAGGTGTGCAGTCAGGGTCTGCAGAGACAACAGAAGTTTTATAATAAGATCCAGCTCTACCCAAGAAAGCTATCGGGGGTCTCCCAAAGAATCCAATTTGCTGGTGCAGTTGGGAAGCCATCAGCTCAGGGGTTGCTCTGTGTAGATATCCTCAGATGGTCATTCTCAGGTTAAAGTGTTGAGGGTTTAAAGGTCCTGGGGACTGGGTGGGGATGGCTCTGTGGATATCCTCACCCTGCTGGGCAGCCACAAACAGCAAGGATGATCCCTCCTTCTTAATATGTGACTTCTGTTACCTCTACCAAGAAAGACTAATGTCATTATCAATATAAAAAAGAAGTGATTAAAGGAATTGTACCTACAAGGATGAATTTTGACCTGTCAATTGAAACAGAGACAATATATTGACAACTTTCACAAAAAAATGTGCCTCAAAAATCTGTATTTTTTTACTATAAAGAATACAGTCATATTGTACAGTACACCCTTTTCAATTATTGTTTTGAATTGATCTTTTCCCATGCATAACTTTGTAAGATCATAAGTTAGTCATTTGGAACCTACGGCATTGATCCATAGAGTTATGTGTTACAAATTTTGACTTATTTCATGATACAGTATCAAAAAATCTTCATTAATATCATTATTGATCAAATCTGTAGGTAAGATTTCAGAGGCTGCCAAGCTCATGGTGGTTAAACTATGTTTTATAAAATTTGAAGTCTATTTTAGAATTTAATTATCATCATTAGCAGTAAATACTTGTTTTCCTCAGTTTGATAGGCTTAGTTCACTTTTAAGACTATGTCTCTGGTCATCTCTTTCCCATTTTGTCCTTTTGAGTAAAAGTTGAGATTGATGAGAAAAAACAAACACATAACTTTATGAATATTCTACTTAGGTGTACAGCAGACAGGCTTTATGTGCAATAAACATTTTCATAACAGAATATTTTAAATATGTACTCAGAAATTAGGATTTAAGTAAAAATTTCTTGCTTCATCAAGGACATTATAATGAAACTGGCTCATTTTCTCTATGTATGTGGCAAGGAGAAATACAGTGACTATTGCTAAGTCTATTTCCTTGATCATACTAATTTCAAGCACTCTTGTCATTGTTTTTACACCATCTATAAATATAGTATTTTCATAAAAATGTTATGAATGCACCAACTTATTGATGGAGTCTTATGGACCCCAAAAACTACTATAAGAAACTGTACTTAGATCACATACCTCTAACTCAAAATCTAAAACTAAATCTATATAGCTAATCCAAAAATGCTCCATTGATCAGAGTTTTAGCATCCTTCAAATTTTATTTCCTTAGAAAAGCATTGGTATCCCTAAAATGTACTAATAAACTCAATTAAAATAATAAAAAAAGAAAAGCATTCTAATTTCAGTATAGATTTTCTTTCTTGGCATTTTATTACACATTCAAGTTTTTAATAAAAACTTAAAAATTTAAAAGATATTCATAGTTTTATAAAAATCTTATTTTACCTTTTTCCATTAATTTATTGGTACATTTTAGGTATACATTATGATCACATTCATCATTGGGAATTTGTACCTGTACAAGATATACCTAGGTTCTTGTTTTTTCCCCATTCCCTTTCCTTCCTTTCCAGTCCCTCCACCCTCCCTATTTAGAAAACTTTGTTTCCATTTTTTCCTTCTTTTCTCATAATTTCTCCCTCACTTCTTTCCTTGCCCTTCACTTCCCCTTCCCTTTTGGATAATGTAAACTAGGGAGAAAAATTTTGTTTTTAAGAAAATATTTTTCCTGCCTGCTTTATATAATATCACAGTTTTAAATCATTTTCTAATTAAAAATTAATCTACAGGGGAAAAATCTGCTAATCCAATCTTCATTAATGTTTTCTTATTCAGTGGTAAAATATATCTTATATATGAACATATACTTTTATTTGAAGATTTACTATATATCTCATTAAGTTGTTTAGAATAGCTGTCAATTAGAACTCTTTAAAAATAGATCTTATTTTATGATTAAATTTTTATTATACCTGATTAAAATATTCTAATTAATATATGCCCAATACTAACCATAGAGCTTCTGTTCATGATTTCGATAATCTAATTATTTATAATAGTTTTATGTGATGTTTTTTTGATATTATATATGAAAATATCAGTTATAATGCTAGACCCATTACAAACACCTGATATTAATGTGTTCATGATATGTTCTAGTTTCTCTGAGAGATGAAGTAATTCATTCAACCTTATATTGTCAAATCTAGAATAATATGGTTGGGCGTGGTGGCGCACACCTGTATTCCAAGCACTTGGGAGGCTGAGGCAGGAGGATGGTTGTGAGTTTGAGACCAACCTGGGCTACATAGTGAGTTCCAGGTCAGTCTCAACTACATAGTGAGACCCTGTCTCAAAAAACAAAACAAAGCAAAACAAAAAGCAAACAAGTAAATAAAATCGAAAAAATAGAATAATATGTAACTCTTTAATGAATTTATTCCTAAACCTGACTTTATTATTTAAAGACAATGATGCATTTATATAATAAGTATAAAAAAATACTTAAATTTGCTAACCAGTCAGAAAATAAATGAAAAATGTTGAGTATCCCCAGCCATTAGAAAAATGCATATTAATACATTGAAACTCCATCTTGCTCCATAAAGAGTGGGGTATCATCTAGACATTAAATAATAAAAAATGCTGGTGGAAGGGAACTTTCTATATTACATTGGGAACATAAATAAGTACAATCACTGTAAAGATCAATGTGGATATGCCTCAAAAAAATAATTTGAAGTAGGGAGATCTTTTTCAAATGAGAAGGGGTATAAAAGATAAAGGGAGGGGGAGGAAGGAACAAAAAAGGGATGAACAAAAGATTACTGAAAAAATTGGAAATAGAGTTTTTGCACATGGGAAGGAGAAGAATTGGATGCAGCAGCGAGAGATGGGAAGTAAAGGGAAATAAGTATATATGTTACATACATGTACAAATTATCCACAGTAAATGTAATCATTATGCACTGTAAATATGTACTAATTAAAAATGAAAAATCCCTAACATTATGGATTCCATTTGATCTAGCTATTATTTTTCAGGTATCTTTCAAAAGGCATTACAGACATCATATTACCATGACACAGGATACTTACACATATAGAAGCACATTTCATAATAGATAAATATTTGAAGCAGGCTGTGTGTCCATAAGTAGACCCATGAATAAAGAAAACACAGCATTAAATCAATAAATGTAATATATGATATTAATAGATCCCAGGAGAAAAACCATACAATCATCTCAATAGATGCAGAAAAAGCATTTGACAAAATCTAAAATGCATTAATGATTAAAAACTCTAAAAACATTGGAATAGATGGTCTCTCCTCAATCTGATAAAAGCCATCTATGAAAAACCAACAGCCAATATCTTACTAAATGGTCAAAAACTGAAATCCTTCATGTTAAAATAAGGAACAAACAAGGATGCCCACTATCATCACTCCTGTTCAATATAGTTTTGGAAACTTAGCCACAGCAATTAGATAAGAAACATAAATAAAAGGAATAAAGATAGAAAATGAAGTAGTCAAATTGTCATTGTTTGCAGATGACATTCTATATAGAAAATCACAATAACTCCACCAAAAGTCTTCTAGGTTTAATAACCAAATACAGTATATTAGCTGGATACAAGGTCAACACAAAATTTAATAGCTTTTCAGTACATGAAAAATAGACTCACTGAGAAAGAAATAGGGCAATCAATTCCTTCACAATAGCATCCAAAAAATTGACATACCTAGGAATCAACCTAACAAAAGAAGTCAAAGACCTCTACTCTGAAAACTACAGCACAATGAAAAAAAGAGATTGAAGAGGATATCAGAAAATGGAAAGATATCCCTTGCTCATGGGTAGGAAGAACAAACACAGTGAAAATGGGTAGGAAGAACACCAGTGAAAATTCCAAACTGCTATATAAATTCAGTGCAATTCCAAATGAAATCCCAGCAGCATACTTCACAGACTTTGAAAAAACAATCCAAAAATTCATCTGGAACAGGAAGAGACCTAGAATAGCAAAAGCAATTCTAGGCAATAAAGAAAATGTAGGGGGTATCACGATTCCCAACATGAAACTATACTACAAAGCTAATGTGATAAAAACAGAATGGTACTGGCAAAGAAACAGAGCTGAGGACCAGTGGAACAGAAGAGAAGATGGAGAAGAGACCTCTACACTGAAAACTATAGCACTCTGAAAAAAAGAGATCAAGGAGGATATAAGAAAATGGAAAGATCTCCCCTGCTCCTGGGTAGGAAGAATCAACATAGTGAAAATGGCCATACTACCAAAACTGCTATACAGATTCAATGCAATGCCAATTGAAATTCCAACACTATATTTCACAGAACTAGAAAAAAGAACCACAAAATTCATTTGGAACCATAAGAGACCTAGAGTAGCAAAAGCCATCCTAGGTAACAGACACTTGGCAGGGGGTATAACAATTCCCAATTTGAAACTATACTACAAAGCCACTGTGATAAAAACAGCATGGTATTGGCAAAGAAACAGATTTGAGGATCAGTGGAACAACTGGAAGACACAAAAACAACTCCAGATGCACTCAGCTACCTCGTCTTTGGTAAAGGAGCTGACCATCTCCACTGGAGGAAAGATAGCCTCTTTAATAAATGGTGCTGGAAAAACTGTATCTCAACCTGCAAAAGATTTAACTAGACCCTTATCTGTCACCACGTACTAAATTAAAATCCCAAGTGGATTAAAGATCTAAATATAAAAAAAATACTAAACTTGCTGGAAGATAAGCTAGGCAGAACTTTGGAAGACACAGGCATAGGAAAAGACTTTATGAACAAATCCTCATTAGCACAGGAACTACCTGAAAGAATCAACAACTAGGATCTCATCTTATTAAAAAGCTTCTGCACTGCAAAAAAAACCATCAACAGAAGTAAGACAACCTATAATGTGGGAAAAACTTTTTACCAGTTGCTCCTCAGACAAAGGACTATGATCTAAAATATATAAAGAACTCAAAACAACCCCTCCAATATAAAGACCCAATTCTAAAATGGGCATCTGAAATGAACAGACATTTCTCAGACAAAGAAATAAAAGCAGCAAGTAAATATATGAAAAAATGCTCCACATCACTGGTCATTTGACAGATGCAGATGAAAACAACACTGAGATTTCACCTCACCCCACAAAGAATGGCTGCTATCAAGAAATCACACAACAATAAATGTTGGCGTGGTTGTCGGGAGAAAGGAACCATTCTCCTTTGTTCGTGGGAGTGCAGACTGGTGCAACCACTATGGAAGTCAATATGGAGATACCTCAAAGAACTAGGATTAGAGGTTCCATTTGACCCAGCCATCCCTCTGTTGGGTGTCTTTCCAAAAGAATTAAAAGAATCATACCACTGTGATATATGCACACCCATGTTTATAGCAGCACCGTTTGTAATAGCTAAAACTTGGAAACAGCCCATCTGCCCATCAGTTGGAAACTGGATAAAGATGATGTGGTTTTTCTATAAAATGGAATACTACACAGCCATAAAGAATGAGAAAGTAGATTCATTCATAGGTAAATTGGTACATTTTGAGGATATAATCCTAAGTGAAATAAATAAGTCACACAAATGCAAATACCGAATAGTTTCTCCGATGTGAAAAACTAAAATAGTACTCAAGATCCTAACGGGACAATTAGCAATATGAAATAGGAAGAAAAGGACCAAAGGTGTAGGGACAGTGAGAAGGATAGGGAAAGGGGAATAAAGGAAAGGAAAAAAATTATGAGAAAATGTAAAAATAGAATTAAAGTGTTTGAAGGTGGGAAGGGGAGGAGGGGGTGAAGGGAGGGTTGGGACAAGGGGAAAAAATGAGAACCAAGACCTGTCATGTAAAGGTACAAGATCCCAATAATGAATGTAACTGTACGGTATACCTAGAATGTACCAATAAATTCAATTTAAAATAAAATTTAAAAAAAAAGACTAGAAGATGCAGAAAGAATTCCCGACACACTCAGATACCTCATCTCTGACAAAGGAAACAAACATGCTCACTGGAGGAGAGATGGCATCTTTAATAAATGGTGCTGGATAAATTGGGTTTCAACCTGCCAAAGAATAAAACTAGACGTACATTTCTCACTATGCACTAAACTAAAATCAAAATGGATTACAGATCTAAATATTAAAACAGAAACACTGAACTGGCTGGAAGAGAGGTTAGGTAGAACTCTTGAAGACATTGGTGTAGGAAAAGATTTTATGAATAAAACCTCAGTTGGTTGTAGTGAACTAGCACAAACAATGAACAAGTGGGATCTCTTCTTATTAAAAAAAAAGCTTCTGCACAGCAAGTGAAATGACCAACAGTGTGGAGAGACAACACACAATGTAGCAAAAGGTTTTCACCAGCTGTTCCTCAGATAAAGTTCTACTATCTGTAATTCATAAAGAATCTTAAAAAAATCAGACCTCCCAAATTTAAAGACCCAATCCAAAAATGGGCATCTGAAATGAACAGACATTTCTCAGACAAAGATATAGAAATAGCAAATAAACATATGAAAAAGTGTTCAACATCACTGCTCACTTGAGAAACAGAAACAAAGCTGAGTTTCCCCTTCATCCCACAAAGAGTGGCTGCTGTCATTAACACAAAGACAAATGATGGTGGTGCTGTGGGTGGGGGCTGGTGAATCGCTGGTGGGAGTGTAGACTGGTGCAACCATTGTTAAAATCAGTATGGAGAAAGCTCAAAGAATGAGGTATGGAGGTCCCATTTGACCCAGCTATTCCCATGCTGGGTATCTGCCCCAAGGGATTAAAAGAATCATGCCACAGAGACATATATGTACCCATGTTCATAGCAGCACAGTTTGTAAAGACTAAAACTTTGAAGCAGCTCTATTGCCCATCAAATGGAGACCCAATACAGAATTTTTTTGTATAAAATGGAGTACTACTCAGCCATAAAAATGAGAAATTAGAGTCATTTATAGATAAATGGATGCACGGTGAGGTGATACTCAAGTGAAATAGGACACACATGTGCAAATTCCTAATAATTTCTCTACTGTGAGGAACAAAGTGTAAATAAGGATTAATGGTATAATATATAAAGCGAAATAGGAAGAAAAGGTGCAAAGGGGAAGGGGAAATGAGAGAGGTAGGGGAAAAGAAAGAAGGGAATGAAATTAATATGATAAAATGAAAAATAATGAAAATAAAGTCTTTGTAGATAGGGAGGAGGGGAGGGGTTAAAGAGAGTGCAGGCAAATGGGGGAAAATAAGAACCAAGATGGATTATGTAAAGGTGCAAATTTCCAATGATGAGTGTCATTATATTGTACACCAATGTACCAATAAAATTAATTAAAAAAAGAAAATGAAGCATTTGCACCCAATGGAGTACCATTCTGTCATTAAGAAGCATCAACAATTCATTGTAGAAGATCGATGTATGTTGAGTTCATAATGTTAAATTAAAAAATCAGACACACAAGATTAAAAGTCACATAGTTTTCTCATATGAGAAAGCCAAAATGTGCAGAACAAAATAAAACAAACAATAGCAAGCAAGGAGATACATCTTTTTAAATTAGGAAGGAGATCAAGAATTGGAAGATGGAGAAGGGAAAGGGAATGAAAAGAGTTGAGAGTGTTATGTGCATTCTCCAACTCCCACAAGGGATGCAATTATTATCAACTCAAACGTGTACTAATAAAACATAAACCCTGAAGAAAGGAGAAAATATTGCTTTCAAGTCCGTTACAAAATTTTGGGTACACTTGAGTATTCCTACAAAATCGTGCAAATCTCATTACATCTGAGTTATTAAATGGAAGGAATTTTAGCTCTTTGGAATGATTGTTATCCATTTTGTTGTTGCTAATTTCCTTTGTTCTATTCTGTTTATATCCATTACAACTGTGTCTTAAATTTTTAATATTTTTTACAATAAATTTATGTTGATAGAAAAATAGAGATATATGGGGAGGGGGGGCAGAGAGAGAGACAGAGAGAGAGAGGGGCAGAGAGAGAGGAGAGAGAGAGAGAGAGAGGAGAGCGACTGAATGACTGGAGCACAAATCTTAATCTTTTCAGTTGCTGCTGCCCTTTTCATGCGCAGCCTGAGGACAGAGCTCTCAGCAGGCTCTTCCCGCCTCCACCTGTCTCCTCCACTTGCCTGTGCAGACTCTAAAATTTGAGAGCCTTAGAACATTTGGTCTCAATGCCTGTAAGTAACCAGAAATTTCAGAGAAGTAAATAGTCTAAAATCTCAGCATTATTGAGTCAAATCTATTTATACTCTACTTTTACCAAAAAAGATTAGAAGCCAGCCCTCAAAGTGGCTTCTCTCTGGAGAGCTAATTCCCAGAACAGGAGGAACAGACATCTCCGTGGTCAGAGAAGTAGGGCTGAGTGTTCTGCTCAGGATATTCAACGGGATCAATTTTGGCAAGAACAGTTTAGGGAAAAAAAATTTTAAAGTTAAAACACATATGCTGGTTTTATAACAGTGGAATAGAGTGGATTAGTGAGAATTTATTTAAAATTATTTAAAAATGGAATAATGTCAAGTCCTAGGACAGATTCTCACTCTGGAATGTGTTAGAATTATATTACGCTTCTTATGCATTTAGCACCAGAAATGTGCTAAACTGAAATATTCAATACACTTTACCTGAATTATTATTTTGGCTTTTTCACAAATTTGGGTGAGATATTTAAATTCTGGTCATCTTATGATATCTCTGATGGAATCTTTTGATGTTTCAAAAAATTTCAAAAGTTGGCTGTAAGGAATTTTACAGTCTTTTCAGACTTCAGTTTGATCATTTCAGAATTCTTTTGTTTCTTCCAATTTTCAGAAGTTTCCCCTTGTTCACAGTTGCAACAGAATGATGTTTGATATCTTTGGCACTGCTTCTAATTGTGGTGCTGGTAAAAAAAAATACTCAAAATTAAGTCAACAGTGTATATTAAAGAAAAAGAAAATTCCCTTTATTGAAAACTGTTTACTTATAATCAACCTTTTCATGCTTTAACGTATATTCCAATTTTCTCTGAAGGAAAAGAGATATGTACAGAGGAAGAGGGACTGGCCTTAAGCATAGGGAGGATCTGTCATAGCATTAGTGGTTCATTTCCCAGGGTGAGGGCTTTATAAATTCATTAAAACTCTAGCTAAACAATGGCTATCTGTATAATATATTAAGGGCAAAACTAAATTCTATAGTAAATTAATTTATTAGAGTATCTAGCAAGTTCTTCAAGGTGTGTCTGTGTATATACACAAGGGCTTTAATATATAGTTGATATATACCTAAAGGCAAGTCTTGGCTGTTTCTGGTTACTAGAATTTGAGGAGCCAATGTTATGGATATCAGAAGAGAGGAGGCTTGAGTCAAGGAATACCTGTCACTATGTCCTGTTGTTAGTACACTCTCTAGTTTTTGTGTATGCTTTATCATAACTGTTGCTACTCTCTCTCCGCTATATATGTAAGAGCTTCTAATTTACTAACCTTACTAGGATTCTTTAACTTACTCTCCTCTTCCTACTCTTGTTTCCTTCCAATATAATGCTTTCTTCCTCCCTTTTCCAGAATGTTCTACCTAAAATACAGATGATGTGCAGTTCTGGAAAACGTGTGCATTTTTTATATAGTAGAGAACACTCATACTTCAGTTTGACTCCATCCTTTGTTTTGACACTCTCCTAAGAGTGCCAGCTATCTCGAATTTCCTGAAACAAGACCTTCGGCTTGCTGCTTGTGTAACTTTGCATGTGGTACTATGCCTAAATTACTCTTTCTATCCTTTTTTCTCCTTGTGAACTCCTTTTATTTGGGATGTGTACTGGAGATTGAAACCAAGGGCTTTGTAGTGAGCTACATTTCCAATACCTTCTGTTATTTTTAGTTTTTATTTCTTATGAAGTCTCTAAGTGCCCAGGATGGGCTCCAGTTTGTGGCCCTCTTGCTTGAGACCCTCAGAGTTCTGGAATTAACTCTTTTGTAATCACAGATAAAATATATCCTACTAAATGAAAAGTGTTTTGTTCCCCAAAGCCCAATAACTGAACTCCTTCATCCCATTTTTAATGTAACTTTCTTAGTTTTTTGCAACACTTTATTACAAATATTGAATTAATCATCCACTTGGTGTAATATTTATCTTAATATTTTCAATTTGCATTATGTGGGCATAAAGTAAAAACTCAATAAATGTCTTCCTCATTAAGGTGATTGGGTTATGAAACTTGTCTTTTTCTAGCTTTTAAACTTAAAGAATTGTTTGTCTTAGTCTAATACGGAGGAGTATATGACTAGACATTCAAATTTCTCAGATTATCAGTTTCTTTAATCTCCTGATCTTTCATAGATGATTAAAATTCAGATTGGGAAATATTTGTAAGTTTCTAAAGTTGTCAATTAGGCAATAGTTCAATCATTCCACTCTATACTATACACTTGATTCCTTGGGAAGAAAACTCTAAAGTTGGTATTTTTAGGTAGAATATGTATTGGAGAGTGTTCTTGGAGCAATTTCAGAGGAGAATGGGAGAAGTGGGATTATGTACAGAGAGAGCTGAATTTTTATGTACTTACAAAAAAAATGGAATTCACAGGTTTTCTAGAACTTGTGTGAACAAACAGACATATTTAAAAATGGTAGCAGGAAACCAAGCTATAGAGACCATTTCCCAGGAGGTGCTCCAGGAAAGGGGTGTAATCCTTTACTCTAAAGGCAATTTCTGAAGAGAGCTGCATGGTCACATTTCAGCAGCTCATCCTCCCTTCAGGTAGAGCAATGGATGCCTCCACTGAGGAAGGCAGATCTGGTAGTACACTGCAACAAACTCCACTGTTTTAAAAAATCCTTTAAGTAATCGCTGTTCTAGCAAGTCATGCACCTAAGTGGCTTTGATGACGTTGATGATTTCGCAGGAAGGTATAGCTGACATCTGAAGCTTTGTTCATTCTTATAATGAAATTCTGTTTGTTTTGTTTTGTTTTTTTTAAGTACAGGTTCACCTTTTCTGTGCTGCAGTCTCTGGCTTTTATCTTATTTTCACAAGCAACAGCTTCTCAGAAATAATTGAAAAAAGTAATCATTTAGAACCACACTGAAACAGATAGCTCACAAATGAGTACCATTAAGCTATTGCATTTATTTACAGGGCCACTGTTAAGATAATTAAAGAGAGAAAGTAATATTGTGTTGACACAAACAGTGGGAGGAAGAGGTTAGGCTTGTAGAATAAAATAAGCCACAAGAATATGCTTTACTGAAAAATATGACTCTTTTCAACATATGTTTTCAGTTAACTTCACTGACTAAAGCAATTTCACTGAAAGTGACTCATGGCTCTTTAGATCCATCACTATCTTGTCACTGCAGAATTTTTAATAAACAGACTTGGTTCCATGATGGCTTTAGAGAAACATTGTATGGAAGCAATGAGAACAATTACTGAGGTGAAAGAGATCATTCTAGAGTAACTAAAATTATGAGTTTGGAAATGTAATTTATTGTAAATGGGACATTTGGGATCTCTGAAGTTTTTCACATGAAGAATCAAATTGGTAGCCAGAGAGCCATTAAAGGAAGAATTTCTTGAAGCCGGGCGTGGTGGTGCATGCCTGTAATACCAGCACTCAGGAGGCTGAGGCAGGAGGATCACTGTGAGTTTGAGACCAGCCTGGGATACATAGTGAGTTCCAGGTCAGTCTCAGCTACATAGTGAGAACCTGTCTCAAAAAACTAAAAGAAAAAAAAAAAAGGAAAAATTTCTTATATGAATACTCCCCTTTCAGAAGAAGCACCAATAAGACCAAAGGCAAATTTTACATTTTAGGAGCTGGACTTTTTAATGATTTATTATATTCATTTTGCTCTAGGCATTGATTGTTCTACTTTCCCCTTCCTTTTCACTAGAGACACTGCTGTAGCAGCCCTGGGCTGTCAGTGTTGAACTGGGATTGAGGGTCCTAAGCAATCACAGTAGAATTAAGATACATGGTGCCTCTAACATACTCCAAATGCAAGTTGGCTATTTTCTTGATATCATAACTTTCCACCACTGCCACACTTTGTGTGTCTGTATGTTTACATACTAACGGCATCTATGTTCTTCTCAACTACATTGATTTTTGACCTGTTACAAGTGTTGTCTACAAAAATTTACATAAACTGTATCATGAATATATTTAATTTAAATATAAAATAAATAAGCGATACATCAAAAGTAAAAGGCTCAAAAGAATAAAAAACATATCCTCCCTAAAGCAGGAATGCAGGGAAAAATTTTTCATGACTCCTAGCAAAATGCCTTAATTTCTCCCCTCCCATTTAATTGCCCAAAACTTCATTTGTCACTGATGCTACATCTCAACTCTCTATCAGTGTCTTTCCCAATCCAGTTTCATCTGTATCTCCTGTATTTTCTAAATCCTCCTTCCTGTCAGTTCTTTCTTATGTACATGTGCCATAAAATTCAACTTTCTTTGTGAAACTCTTATTAGTAGTATAATAACAGGCAAAGACACCTGCTAATAAAATCCATATTCCCCTGAAAAAAGTGCATAGGATAAGCTCTTAAATTATACCTTCATTTTAGCATCCATGACACATTATTTTGCCTATCATTACCATACTATGGTTGTACAGTATTTAAATAATTCAAGATAAAAGTCAATAAGACTACTATATTTTCCAAATATCCACTTAAGAGGCTAGTGGGTGACCACACTAATTGCTCATGTACAGTAGAATATTGCAGTATTACATTTCCAGAATGTATGCTAAGGAGGATTTGTTTTTAAGATTTCTTTATTAGCATATGTTTGTGGTACATGCAGTTTACAGTCCTCTTGGGGAGTACGTACATGTACACAATACAGCACGATTTTTTTTATTAATCCCCTTCCCTTTTGGCCTCTTCCCTCCTCCTCTAAATCTCCTTTTCTAATTTTCATTCTTGTTAAAATTATTCATCTTATCTCATGTTTATTACATATAATGTTTACATTGATTGAGGTCATTAGGTTTCTTTGCATGGCGTATTTTTAATCTACTTATTTCCCCTCTCCCTCCTTCATCCCTTTCACCCTTGGTCTCCAGGATCACTCTCCATTTGCTAAAGAGGATTTCTAAAATCAGGTCTGGATTGTTTCATTTATGCTGAAGAGATTGGTCAGAGCGACTTTCTAAATTAAAGAATGGTAGTGGTCTCCACTGTTTATTCTACCTCTCCTAGAACTGACATGTGTGTGCATATTTTCTATAAATTCACAGTGGACTGTCACATGTTTTCCTTATTTTGTTGATAATATTGAAACAATTCTTGCCATTGTTATTGTGTCCTTAACTGACTTAATCTTTTTCTCTGCTTACATATGTATTCTTTTTCTCTTCTTTTGTCATGAAAATTATGACTTTATCTTGCATCTCATTCATATCTCAGTGGCTCTTTATCTGTCATCTTTTTATAGATGTAGACTCAGTGAGACCCCAGAAAATTAAGGGGCGCTTTGACAAATACACATTACAGTAAATGAACAAAGGTACTTAATTCCATTTCATTAAATTTAGAATTTTTATTACACTTCAGAACTCCAAATAAAATAATATAACTAGGATATAAGTTAGAGAATAGGCTGGGGAGAAAAGCTCTAATTAAAAAATGTAGTTTGACAGACTTTTATGACAGGTAGAAATGTTGAATAAAGAGCTTGACAGAGGCAATAAGGCATACATACTGCATTTCTTAATCAGTATTATTGCTGATAATTTTATAGTAAAAGAATAGGCATCTACATGTATTAGGAAACAATAAAGTTTACGTACCATATTTCTTTCTTTCTTTCATGTTACAGGGGATTGAACTTAGAGCCTCACACGTGCATGTCAATCTACCACTAAACTATATTTGCAGCCATTTTTAAATCTTATTTTGATTTGAGACAGGGTCTCACACTAACTTACCCATGCTGGCATGAAATTTGTAGTCCTCCTGATTCAGCTTCTCATGTAGCTAATATTTACAAGCATGTGCAACCAAAACTGATACATTATTATTTCCAATGCATCAAATGCTGTGGTATCAGGCAGATGGGTGAGGTAGGAAGGCTCTTTTATAGTCTAATGCTACTGAACTAGTCATCTATGTAAAACAAATACGTCTTCATGATTCCTGCTGTGAGGATGTGTCTAGTTGCATGATGGGAATTTTGGTATGATGTGCACATTTTAAATTATTTTTGCATAGTAAAAAATTTTTGTACCCAAACTCCTTTAAAAGTTCACATTCCCTTGTAGCTAGAAAATGTATTTCAAGGAATATCTGCTTCTACCCATGCCATAATTTTAGCTCTCTGACATTAATTCTGACTTCTTTCCATGGCACTTTTCTGTGAGATAAGATCAAAAGCCTTTCCTTTATAGCTCTTGGCATCTGGAAGAAACTTCTTGCATTTCTCTGCCACATTGAGCTATCTCTTCTTCTTTTAATATATTTCTTGAAAGTCTCTTCTCTTTTGCCTAAAGCTCTCTTAATTTTCTTCTCCCTTTGTGGTTATTTAACTGTGTAATTGTGTTATTTAACTTTGTAAGTCATTTTGGGATTCTGTGTATGTAAGACAGTGTGAATAATGTACTCCTTGAATTTAGTCTGTGTCTTCAACAGAAAGTTTTGCTTAAACAGCAGTTGTAGAACATAGGATTCTTTTTGTACATTTGCTGTTTACAAGTTAAATCAAAATCATAAAAAAAAACCTTGATGAAATTAAATTTATCCACTTTGTAATGGATTCTGTATCAAATATATTAAGTGTGCCCTTCCCAATTTTAGTGAATTCTCCTAGACACTAAGAGATTCATTTATTTGGATAGTGGTCACTTTTGTATTACCTGAAAAGGCAAGATAGCATTTTATTCACTGGCATAGTGAGAATTATGTTTTCAAATTTACTGAGCCACACAAAACCTAATAAAATAATGAATATTCTTTCTTATTTTGCATTTCGGTTTGCAGTAATCTGTTACAGAAACACCGAGAATCTGTTTCCTCTGATTTCCTAACCAACAGAATCTCAGTTTTGTTGACAAAGCAAGATGACCAGCTGCTCTCTCTATTTTCTGCAGTTAAGCGACACAAAAAGTGACTCTGGCCAATAAGATAAAATCAGAAATTTCCTAGAAGTGGTATTTTGGAAAACATTTTGAAGCAGACAAGGCATTTAGCTTCTGCCTCTTGCAATTTGTGCTGATTTTTTTTTAACTTTTGTGATCTTTTCTATTATTCCTAGAGAGAAAGAAAAAAAACTGCAGTTACAAATTCAGCAACTATGCTATGAGTCTGAGGAAAATAGTTATGCAGTAAGATAAGTGGTGATGAAAAAGAAAAATAATCTGAGCCACATTATGTCTCACTTTGAGAAAGGTAGTGAGTTGATAAAAGAAAGGAAGAAATCTAGGTCACAATTGTGACACTCTGGATCTATCATGCCTATCTGGGACTTCTTATACTGAGAAGTTCTTTTTTAAAATTTTAAAAATTAATTTTATTGGTGCATTCAGTATGTGCAATATAATGACATTCATTGTTGGAAATTTGTACCTTTACATAATCAATCCCAGTTCTTATTTTTTCTCCATGCCCCTACCCTCTCTTCAACCCCAACCCTTCCCTCCTTCTGTGTCTACAAAGACTTTGTTTCCATTATTTTTCATTTGTTTTGGTACTGGGGATCGAACTCGGGTCCTTGTGCTTGCTAGGTGGGCAGCAGAACCACTGAGACAAATCCTTGGCCCTCATTTTCTTATATTAATTCAATTCCCTTCTTTTTTAACCACACCCCTTCCTCTTTGTCCCTTTTCTTCCTATTTCACATTGTCTATTATACTTTTTAGTCCTTATTTACACTTTCAGTTTCTCACACTAGAGAAACTATTAGGTATTTTACACTTGTGTACTATTTATTTCACTTAAGAGTATGACCTCAATGTGCATCCATTTAGGTATAAATGACTGTAATTTCTCATTTTTTTCTTCTTTTATTTTGGGGTGGGCATTGGGGAATCAAACTCAGGACCTTACACTAGTGAAGCAGGTGGCAGAACCACTGAGCTAAATTCCCAGTTCCAATTTATCATTTTTTATGGCTCAGTAGTATTCCATTTTATAATTATTTTGTTTGTTTGTTTGTTTATACAGTTTCCATTGGATAGGCAATTGGGCTGCTTCCAAGTTTTAGGTATTACAATTTGTGTTGCTATGAACTTGGGTGCACATATATCACTAGGGTACCATTCTTTTAATTCTTTGGGGAAGATAAACAGAATAGGAATAGCTGGGGAATAGCTGGGTCAAATGGAACTTCTAATCCTAGTTCTTTGAAGTATCTCCATAATGCTTTCCCTAGCGTTTGCACCCATCTACACTCCCACCAGCAGGTCACTGGGGTTCCTCTTCCCCGTCAGCCCCACCAGCATTTGTTATTGGTTTAGTTCATGATAGCAGCCATTCTTTCTGGGGTGAGGTGGAATCTTAGCTTTGTTTTCATGTGCATCTCTTGAACAATCAGTGATATTAAACATTTTTACATATGTTTATTTGCTATTTGCTATTTCTCCATCTTTGTCTGAACAATTTCTGTTCATTTCAGATGCCCATTTTTGGATTGGGTCTTTAAATTTTGGAGGTTTGATTTTTTTTAAGTTCTTTGTAAATTATAGATAGTAAACCTTTATCTGAGGAACAGCTGGTGAAAACAGCTGAGGAACAGCTGGTTTTCTACATTGTGGGTTATCTCTTCACACTGTTGGTGATTTCTTTTCCTATGCAGAAGCTTTTTTTTTTAAATAAGAAGAGATCCCACTTATTGATTGTGCTAGTTCATGGGCAACTGAGGTTTTGCTTATAAAATCTTTTTCTACACTAATGTCTTCAAAAGTTCTACCTAACCTCTCTTCCAGCCAGTTCAGTGTTTCTGTTTTAATATTTAGATCTGTAATCCATTTTGATTGGAGTTTAGTGCATGGTGAGTGATATAGGTCATTTTATTCTTTGGCAAGTTGAAACCCAATTTTTCCAGCACCATTTATTAAAGAGGCCATCTCTCCTCTGGTGAACATGTTTGTTTCCTTTGTCAGAGATGAGATGTCTGAGTGTGTCTGGAATTCCTTCTGCATCTTCTAATCTGTTCCACTGGTCTTCAGCTCTGTTATTTGCCACTACCATGCTGTTTTTATCACAGTAGCTTTGTAGTATAGTTTCATGTTGGGGATTGTGGTGCCCCCTACCTTGTGTTTGTTGCCTAGAATTGTTTTTGCTATTCTATGTCTCTTCCTGTTCCAGATGAATTTTGGGGTTGTTTTGTTAAGGTCTGTGAAGTATGCTGCTGGGATTTTATTTGGGATTACATTGAGTCTATATAGTAGTTTGGAACTATGTCCATTTTCACTATGTTTGTTCTTCCTACCCATGAGCAAGGGATGTCTTTCCATTTTCTGATATTCTCTTCAATCTCTTTTTTTCAGAGTGCTGTAGTTTTCAGAGTAGAGGTCTTTGACTTCTTTTGTTAGGTTATTCCTAGGTATGTCAAATTTTTTGGATGTTATTGTGAAGAAACTGATTGCTCATTTCTCTCTCAGTGAGTTTGTTTTCCATGTACAGAAAAGTTACTGAATTTGTTGACCTTGTATCCAGCTACTTTGTTGAATTTGGTTATTAAGTCTAGAAGTCTGTGGTGTTCTATGTAGAGTGTTATGTCACCTGCAAACAATGATAATTTGATTTCATATCTTTATTACTTTTATTTCTTTCTCTTGTTTAATCATGTGACTAATGTTTCCAAAACTACATTGAACAGGAGTGGTGATAGTGGGCATCCTTGTCTTGCTCCTGATTTTAATGTGAAGGATTTCAGGTTTTGACCATTTCCTAGGATATTGGCTGTTGGTTTTTCATAGATGGCTTTTATCATGTTTAGATAAAGACTGTCTATTCCAATTTTTTGTGGGGTTTTATCATGAATCCTTGTTGGGTTTTGTCAAATGCTTTTTGTGCATCTATTGAGATGATCATATGTTTTTTTATCATTGGTTCTATTAATATAGTGTATTACATTTATTGGTTTGCCTATGTTGAACTATCCCTGCATCCCTGGAATGTGTCCTGCTTGATTAGGGTCTGTGATCTTCTTGATGACCTGAATTCTATTTGCCAGTATCTTTTTAAGGATTTTTGCATCTGTGTTCATTAGTGAGATTGGCCTACAGTTCTGTTTTTGGGTTGAGTCTTTTTCTGCTTGATACAGTCACAACAAAGGCCACAGCCAAGATTCTGCTGTTGGGATAGAGCCTCACAGAGGACCCCTTTGAGATCTATAATATCATACACTATTATATCCACATGTACCTTGATATCATCAAATTTTGGGGCCAGGCATTTAGCTAGTGGTTCCATCACCTGCCTTGCAAGCACAAAGTTCCGAGTTCAATCCCCAGTGGGGGGAAAAAAAATTAAAAATCATCAATTTTTGGGTATGTACTTTTATGAGGGAAGTAACCAAAAATTTTCAAGGGGGTTTTATTTGGCTGAGACAATTATCAAAGTGATCCTTAGCTAGCAACCATCAGCTACCAAAGGTCTGGAACCTGGGAAAAAGAATGGAACAGAACTGAGAAGGGTTGACCAGTGTATATGCTATTGCCTAATCAGTTGGTTTGCTGTCCTGCTGCTGGGAATATAGTTGGTAGACAATATTCCTCTGTTGGCCACTTCATAGATGCCTCAGCTGAAAAGAGCAGATCTGACCAAGTTCACACCATGTAGATAGCCTTGTGCACTAACTAAATGTAATGGGGTTCAAAGGCCTGTCTCTTTTGATTCAAAGTCTCAGAATTCTGACAGGATATTTTGTCTCCTATTGTTGACTGAACCTTTTGAGGCCTTTGGCCCAGTTTGACATTTTTGTTCTTTCTATCATCAATGTTAACTCCAAGAGCACTCCTTAATAATTGTCCTGCCCATAAACTCTCAAAATATGCTGTCTGGCAAGCAGAATTTGCAAAGTCGACTGGGTTTGAAGCAGAAGATTTTTTTTTGCACAAATTTTTCAAACCCCACACTGGTAGCCCGAAAGTAGCCAAAGTGGGAACATTTACAAGAAAATATTACTAGAGTCTAATTGTGGTTAGAACTTTTTCTTCATATAATAGATCTGAAAATAGTATCGCTAGAGTTCTGCTTGACTTCTTTTATTGGACAAATTACAAGAGCATTAGTGGGGAAGAATTGTGGCCTCATTACTTGCAATTGTTTTTTTAGCCTACAACTGATTCTTATATTTCCCTCTTCTACAAGCTATTTTGGCCTATCATCCCCAACAATAACTTCTGGTGCTAAAGAAGACTTACTTGATATGTGATCCAGACCCATGTCATACTGACACACTGTTTTGAACAAACAAACAAACAGGCAAACAAATATAATAATTTCTAGCACTTCTGTCATATGATTAGTCATCATGGTTAATTTCTTTTCCCTCCCTCCCTCATTCCTTCTTTTCCCCTTTCCTTTCCTTTCCTTTCCTTTCCTTTCCTTTCCTTTCCTTTCCTTTCCTTTCCTTTCCTTTCCTTTCTTTTCTTTTGTATTTTGTGGACTGGATATTGAACCCAAGACCTTTGAATTGAACTACATCCCCACCTCTTCTCTCCTTTAATATTGAGACAGGATCTCACTGGGTTACCCAGGTTGGGTCTCAACTTGGGAATCCTCTTGTCTGAACATCTCAGAGTGCTTCATTTACAAGCGTGGAGCAGCACACCCAGTTTATCATTGCTAATATCAAACTATGAAGTCAATAAAATTGATCTAGCATTCACAACAGATACATAGAAAAAATAGTTTATAGCTTGAAAGTCAATATCAACTGGCCCTAGTACACCCTGTTCCAGAACATCATCCCTACAAGTTCTGGATACTTGGTAACTATGCTTGCTTTGAACATACATATTTCACTTCATTATTTACATACTTTCAAAAATAGGAAATAAAATTCCATAAAATATCTCAATGGGCCAGAAAGTAGCACAGATATTCCTCTTGCCTTTCATTTCAGCAACATCTTCCATCCTACTGATTACCAAATTAAATTACCATTGACATGCTCCATTCCTTGAGTTCTGGTCTCACAATGGAAAAAGACCAATAGATTGGATGGTAGCTATAACTGAATTTTGATGAAAATTATGCTAATTGCCTGGTGGAGGTTTTTTGCTAATTCGTTTGTGAAAAAGGTCTCTTAATTGGCAGAAGGCAGAGTTGCCAGAAACCTGTAAAATCAATGGAACTGATAATGAGCACAGGCATTCCTTTTGCCTTTTATTTCCGGAAGTCATATATTCTTTGTTTTGGAAACATTAAATAATAGTTATTGATTTGATTTAGGAGTTATGCTACTTCCCATAGGATGATGTTTATCCTTTTTGTTTATTTATTTTTGTTTTTGTTTTTTTGCTGCATTTAGAAATACTAAATGGCGATGTGCATTTTGAGGAATTGTTGCATAAAATGTATCTTGACCATTTTTGAGAAGTGCTTATTCAATTCATTTGCTCATTTTAAATTGGCTTATTTGTTTTGGGAGCTTAATGTTTTTAAATTTTTAATAAAATTTTTAAATTTTAGTAACTTTTTAAATTTTTAGTAATACATAATGATTACATTCATTTTAAGGAATACACATAAAAGATCTCAATTCTTTTTCTCTCCTTCCTTCCACCTCTCTTTTATGTTGCAAGCAGAAGATTCATTAATTTAATTGTCATATATACATATTAACAATGAAACTAATAAAACATATAAAACACCTCAGATAATTGTACTAAATCAAGATATACCTTTAGATACATTGTCCATGCTTGGTTGCAATAACTTTTTTCTCTCTTCTTTCTCATTATCTGTATTTCATAAAGATTCCTCAAAAAGTAAACATAGAAATTCCATTTGACCCAGCTATTCCCTTTCTAGGTATCTCCCCAAAAGAGCTAAAAAGACCACAGACCACAATGATATATGGATACCCATGTTTATACCAGAACAATTCATAATAGCTAAAATCTTGGAAACAGCATATAGGTCCATCAAAGATGAGTAGATACAAAAAATGTGGTGTTTACACACAATGTAGTACTACTCTGCCACAAAGAAAGATAAACTTTATATATTCTAGATAATAGTCCATTGTCTGAGGAGCAGCTGGTAAAAATTTTTCCCCACATTGTAGGTTGTCTCTTAGTTCTGTTGATGGTTTCTTTTGCAGTGTAGAAGCTTTTTAATAAAATGAGGCCCCGGTTGTTGACTCTTTCTACTAGTTCCTATGCTACTGAGGATTTCTTCATAAAGTCTTTTCCTATGCCAGTGTCTTCAAAAGTTCTGCCTAACTTACCTTCCAGAAGGTTTAGTGTTTCGGTTTTAATATTTAGACCTTTAATCCACTTGGATTTAATTTAGGGCATGGTAAAAGATAAGGGTCTGCTTTTAATCTTTGGCAATAAGCTCCCCCAATATAAAGACCCGATTCAAAAATGGGCATCTGAAATAAATAGACATTTCTCAGACAAAGAAGTAAAAGCAGCAAGGAAATATATGAAAAAATGTTCCACATCACTGGTCATTTGAGAGATGCAGGTGAAAACAACACTGAGATTCCACTTCACTCCACAAAGAATGGCTGCTATCAAGAAATCAACCAATAACAAATGTTGGTGGGATTGTGGGGAGAAAAGAACCTTTCTCCCTTGTTGGTGGGAGTGCAGACTGGTTCAACCACTATGGAAATCAATGTGGAGATACCTCAAAGAGCTGGGACTACAGGTTCCATTTGACCCAGCCATCGCTCTGCTGGATATCTTTCCGAAAGAATTAAAAGAATCATATCACAGTGATATACGAACATCTCTGTTTATAGCGGCACAGTTTGTAATAGCTAAAACTTGGAAATAGTCCATTTGCCCATCAGTTGGAAACTGGATAAAGAAGATTTGGTTTTTCTATAAAATGGAACACAAGTCAGCCATAAACCAATGGTAAATTAGATTCATTCATAGGAAAATGGGTACATATTGAGGATATATTCCTAAGTGAAATAAAAAAGTCCCACATGTGTAAATACTGCATAGTTTCTCTGGTGTGAATAAACTACAATAGTACATAAGATCCTAATGAGATAATTGACCATGTGAAATAGGAAGAAAAGGGCAAAAGGTGTGGGGAAAGCGGGAAGGGTAGGAGAAAGGTAATAAGGGAAAAGAAAAAAATAGTAGATAATTTAAAAATGGAAATAAAGTGTTTATAAATTAGGAGGGGAGGAGGGGGTGAAGCGAGGGTAGGGACAGAGGAAAAAAATGAGAATCAAGACCTGTTATGCAAAGGTACAAGATCCCAATAATGACTGTAACTGTACTGTATTCTTAAAATGTACCAATATACTCAATGAGGAAAAAAAAAAGGATAAAATTGAGTGATTTGTTGGAAAACGGATACCCTTTGAGACCATAATTTTAAGTGAATAAAATCTGACATACAAGTTTAAATATCACAGTTTCTCTTATTTGAACAATCATTAGAAAAATAAGATGGGTGATTTCTGTGAGTACTTTGTATATTCTAGATATTAATGCTTAATCAGAACTGTATCTAGCAGACATTTTTTTCATTATTTTTTGGTTGTCTCATCTCTGACTTTTTTCTTTGCTGTTTAATAGCTTTTTAATTTGCTGTAATCGTATGGTGTAATTATTGATATTATTTTCTGTGCTATTGTGTCCCATTCAGGAACTCTTTATTTATATTAATGGCTTGAAGTGTTTTCCCTATGTTGTCTGTTCCAGAATATTCAAAGTTTCTTGTTTTATATGTAGGTCTTTCATCCATTTTATTTGATTTTAATAAAGGGTGAAAAATAGAGAACTATTTTCAATCTTATGCGTGTGGGTATCCAATTTTCCCACACTGCATTACAGAGGTTGTCTTTTTTCCGGTGTATGTTTTTGCCTGTCAAAATCAGATAGCTGCCAACCTGTGTCCTGTATTCAGGGAGTTAAGAGCATTTATATGACATGTTATTATTGAAAGGTATGCCCCATCATTTTGTTGTTCTTGCGGTATTTGATATATTTATGTTTCTTGTTTATCAACTATTATGTCAGTGGGATTTATTCTTTCCCTTGGCCCCATACTGGTTATGGTGCTCATCATCTCTGCTTAGGATTGATTTTTCTAGTTTCTACCATGCTGGCTTGGTGATCGTGAATTTCTTCAGTTTATCCTTACCACAGAAGTTCTTTATTTTTCTCTCAATTTTACAAAATATAGTAATCTGTGTTGGCAATTATGTTCTTTCAAGATTTGAAAAATTTCATTCCAGTCTGCCTTCCCTTTAAGATTTCTATCGAGAAATCTGTTATTCTGATAGATTTGACTTTAAAGTGATTTGGTGCTTCTCTCTAATGGCTTTCAATATCCTTTCTCTGTTATGAATTTATGGCATTTTGACAATTATGTGTTGTGGAGTTTTTTTTTTTTTTTCTGACCATGTCTATTTGGAGTTCAAAATATCTTTCTCACTTGGGAACCCATCTCATTCCCCAGGTTTAGGAAATTTTCTGCAATAATTTCTATGAAGAGGGTTTTTGTCATTTTGTGTGTGTGTGTGTGTGTGTGTGTACTTTCATGCAATACTCTGACACCATATTTTAATCTAATAATTTTTAGTTTTTTAAAAAAATTCCTAAGAGCTCTTTAATAATCTTTCTACTGTTTTGCTTTCTTTTTTATTAATACTGACTGTTCTAGTATTTCACCTTGTCTTCAATTCTGATGTCCTTTCTTCTAATTAATCTTGTGTTCTGTGGAAACTTTAAAAACTCATTTAACTCAGAGAGGTTTTTCTTTTCCAGGATTTCTTTATGGTTTTCGGTATCTTTACTGTAGTGACCTTTAATATTCTGTATTGAATTCATTAACTAATTAAGCTGTTTATTTGTATCTGCTTTGAGTTCATTGATCAGTTTAGAAATTAATCCCTTCATCTGCTTATTTGTCTCTTCTTTTTTTTTCTCTTTTTTATTTTATTGAACTCATTGGTACATTTTAGGTATACAGTACAATTACATTCACTATCGGGATTTTGTACCTTTATATGACAGGTCTTGGTTCTCATTTTTTCCCCTTGTCCCTCCCCTCCCTTCACTCCCTCCTCTCCGCCCCATTTACAAACACTTTATTTCCATTTTTTCATTTTGTCATATTTTTTTTTCTTTTCCCTTATTACCTTTCTCCTACCCTTCTCATTTTCCCTATGCCTTTAGCCCTTTTATTCCCATTTCAAATGGTCAATTATCTCATTAGGATCTTACGCACTATTATAGTTTTTCACACCAGAGAAACTATTCAATATCTACACATGTGTGACTTATGTATTTCATTTAGGAGTATATTCTCAATATGTATCCATTTTCCTATGAATGAATCTAACTTCTCATTTTTTATGGCTGAGTAGTATTCCATTTTATGGAAAAAAACCTGGCTGCTCCTCAGACAAAGGACTACTATCTAGAATATATAAAGAATTCAAAACAATCAGCCCCCCCAAATATAAAGATGCAATGCAAAAAATGGTCATATGAAATGAACAAACATTTCTCAGACAAAGAAGTAAAAGCAGCAAGTAAATATATGAAAAAATGTTTCACATCACTCATCATTTGAGAGACGCAGATGAAAACAACACTGAAATTCCACCTCACCCTACAAAGAATGGCTGCTATCAAGAAATCAACCAATAACAAATGTTGGCGGGGTTGTGGGGAGAAAGGAACCCTTATCCATTGTTGGTGGGAGTGTAGACTGGTGCAACTACTGTGGAAATCATTTTGGAGATACCTCAAAGAGCTGGAACTAGAGATTCCATTTAACCCAGCCATCCCTCTGCTGGGTATCTTTCCAAAAGAATTAAAAGAATCATACCATGGTGATATATGCACACCCATGTTCATAGCAGCACAGTTTGTAATAGCTAAATCTTGGAAACAGCCCATTTGCCAATCAACTGGAAATTGGATATTTGTTTCTTCTTTGAACTTATTGATTATTTAAACTATCAGTTTGTTGATTTCTTTGTAATTCCATCCACTTCAGTATCTGTGGGATTAGCTTTTACTGGCTCATGAATTTTTGGAAGGCTCTTGTTGCCCTATTTTTTCATAATACGTATGCTTTTGTGTTTGTAGATCATTTGGAATGGAAAAGCCCTACTGCTAATATGCTAAGATGTCTTTAGTAAAAGGCTTTTCCATTTTGCTGGCCCCTTAGTTCTGAATGAGAACCATATAAAAGCTCTCACCCCACCCCTTCTAAATCCTAGGTTTAATTCCTAACACTACTTTTCAATGAGGGAATCACTATCCATAAGTGATTAGCTAAAGAACCAACTTTATATCAGTGTATAATCAAACGTGTTTTAAATGTTGTGTACTATTCCACTAACCATGGAAGATAAAGGAATAATAATAACGTAGGAACGTTTAGGGGAAAAGAGAAATATTAAGAAAAAAATAACGAGAAAAAAAATGAAAAGTTTATTAATTTGTAGTCTTATTTATTTACTGTGAAAGATGGAGAATGAGGGGAACTTTGATTATTTTAGGGAAAGAAATAAAGAGTAGAGAAGGGAATATTAACGAAAAGGGGAGGGAATATAAGAAGATTGAATTTAATTTAATTAATAAACAATCAAAAACACTATTAGGATGTCTAGAAACAATCCTTGTTAGGAAAACTTGACAAAAGAGTAAAACACTATAGGAGCAAAAGCAATAATTAAAACTTATATGCCATCACATCCACATACATGCATGTTCACTCCCGCACAGAAAGACAACCAAGGAAAATTATTTTAATGATTATATTCATCATTAGAAGAAAAGCGGAAAGGAGGGGAAAATTTATTGTGGTATAAGAGGAAAAAGAAAGGAAAACCAAGGACACAATATAAGTGGAAAGTAGTTACTCCTCAGCTTTTTGACTAAAAGCAAATGTATAAGTGGTAAACGAGAAAAAATACAGGGAGATTGCATCTAACAAACAAACAAACAAACAAACAAAACCCCCAGGAAAACATACATTGCCCAAAAACCTATGAAACTGTTTGTTGTGAGAGAACATGACATAACATAGTAAAAAATTATAGAAGCAAAAGTAGTAACTAACACTTCTAAGTATTTAAACACATACATCCCCAGAATATACAAAAAGAAAGAAGACACACACACACACACACACACACACACACACACACACACATTTGATGTTGCTCTTTATGCTGGTATTTATACTGGATTCAATTCTTGGATGCTGCCAAATCAAGTGGCTATCATAAAAGTCTTTCTGTGTTTCAGTTTAAAGTTATCCTCTGCCTCTACCCAAGTGGGGGAGGTCATTTAGAGCAGGGAAGTGGCCTAATACTGCCCCCGTGTTTGTGGATGAGTACTTGGCTCTCCGATGGTATAACTAGTTCCCACCTCCCAAGTTAATCTCTTCCACACATTGGAATGAGGGGGCCTGAAAATCCAGGCCATCCCTTGAATCTGCCACTTATAAGTCCATGGCAGTTCTGGAGCATGGGCCAGTGCGTCCTCACTCTCCAGGCACACTTTTGGAGGCATGCTGGCCTCCAAATGCAGTCCTGTCTCTACTGCATTTATTCTTAATGCCTCTGAGCAGATGGGAGGGGTGTGGACTCACAGAATCTGGGTATAAAGGGCCACAGGTGCCCAGACTTACACTGGCCCCTTAAGGGCCACCTCTAGATTCACCCACTTCCTACCACAAAGTTTCATGTGGCTAAATTCATTGTCTGCTGCTATATTTAAACCCTGATGGCTTCTCACTATCCTTTTGCCCAGTTGAGATGTTGCCAGTGTATCGTTCAGTTTATCGGGAGCTGGGGATTTATCTCTTTCTCCCTGTCTTGTGGTTTTTGTCTTACCATGTCAGTTGCCCTTTTCCCAAGCCCAAGCTATTAGGAGAGGTATCACCTCCCTCCCTGTATAGCATGGTGGCAGTTACAACTTGGAGGTATAGAAAATGAGTGGATTTTCTGAGTTTAAGCAGAGTGAATTGATACGGCTTCCCACTCCAATTCTGCCCAAGTCCATTTCCTGAGTGTTCTACTAAAGCAGGGGCGGTGGTGGATGCTATAAAATGGCTTTCCAGTCTGACCCTGTTGAAATCTGGAGAGAAACGATAGGACTTATCACTCTTGTCTGTGTTCACTTGGCTGCATTCAGACCTCCCATCTGCCCAGGTTTTTTCTCTTCAGTAGCAGATTCAGTGCCCATAAGAGTTTATTGCGTTATTCCTTTAATTCTGTATGTGAGGGGAAGATCTCCCTCAGTCCATTCAGTGCTGCAGTGTGTTGCTTCACGTAATTTACTCATCTTTCTAAGTACCAACATGTCAGGGTTTTGTGCCATTGGTAGCTCCCTAAAGGTGCAAGGCCACCCTTTCCTATGACAGCCCAGTCTCCTCACAAAATCCATGTATCCATTGTTTCACATGAATATTTAGGAGCAACTTGTGGGAGCAGGCTGCTTCCGGCACACTTTCAACCAGGTGGTGCTCCATTTTTAAAGGGTATTATCTCTAAACTTGATTCTCATCATACTCTCAGAAGGCAAATTCAGCTTTCCCATAGAAACTGGGGCTTTGGGTATAAGACAGAACCAGTGGACCTTACAATCATGGTAGCTCTATGCTACCTCATCAGAGCCAGGAGATTAACATTGTTAAGATAGAGCTTTTTACTTCTGGAATTCTTGTAAAGAAGTTTTAGTTGGTATCTCACAGCTTTTAGTCATTTAGCTTCAGGAAATCTGTTTCATTATGTTACCAATGTTACCCTCTGACTTCCAAACTTTGCTTTTGGTTAATAATTCAACAAGTTAATGTTTTCAGTTTCTTTCCCAAATCAATAACATCATTCAAGAGCACCACCAGATTCCCATTCCTTTCATAATTAATATTTTATACATCATCTTAAAAACTTGGCATACTGTACCTGCCAGTAGAGTCCCTTCATCTCGTATCCCAACCCAGTTTGATACCTATGAAAATTCTGACATTTGCAATCTTATGGAATTTCAGTAGGCACTAATGCACTGGTAATATTAGCAACAACATCTTCAGTTAGCTGAAAAAACACAATGCAGCCTTTGCTTTCTCAAAGCACTCCTAACCTTGAAGTTCTTTGCTTGCATTTCTCACAAAACATCTCTGAATTGGAGTCTTTCGTGCAAGATGCTTATTGTAGAAGCCCATGGGAGAATTAGGCAAGTGAAAAAGTGGGGTTGTGATGCAGAGAAGTTTCAACCTAAGCCTCACCCAAAGTGGCTCCCAGAGCTCTGGACCTGAGATAATGCTTCACAATTATTTTCCTTCAGATGGCGGAGTTAGAATTTTATTTATTCACAGCAAACAGCCACTGGTTGTGGACTGCCTCTGTAGAAGAGTAGGACCTTGTAACACACAAGTCTTTAGGCTCTCAAACATAACAGTCGTTAGTCATTCACCACAATATTCATTACACTCCAACTGGACTCTGAACTTCTCTTATGTTGCATAATCAGTGCCTAGGAAAATGGCTTTTAGCAGGAGATCAACACCTTCTTGCTGAATAAAAATAATACTAGGATTTATAGAAAGAGTGGTGTAACTATTAGTCAAAGTTTTAAAGTAAATATTTACCACAATTTAGGTAAAAGAAAATAGAGTCTTCTCTTTCAGAACAGGTTTATTGTTACTAATGCACTTTTTCTTCCTTATTTATTATCTCAATTCATACTTTGTGAGAACTTTAACATGTGCTTGGCATTTGAAATACATTAAGGTAAATCATTTCTCTTAATGGAAGATATATTTTAACCTCATTTTGTTCAGGAAAATAGCTAGTTCTCTTATTCTTTTCTATCATCTGTTATAAAACAGCAGCATGAGAATCAATGTTATCTTAGGCCCTTTAAGCCTCCACTCACCATTATAATAATGATTTCCCTTGTTCTTCAATGGCTAACATTTGTTGCATGGAAAAATTGTGATAATTTTAGTAGTAACCACTCCCACCTGTGTACTTAGAACTTTCATTGTATTGGAGGTTGAATGGAGACTAGAAACAGAAACAACTAACTAAAATGGACAACAAATTATTTAAATTGAGAATTTTTCATTGTAATCTTCGTGTAGCATGTACTGATAAAAGTATTAAGGCAATATGTTTTTATCTGAGGAATAAATTTCTTTATGTTACTTTTACTATACAAGTTACAGCTAGACTTTGGTGAATATTGATAACAGCAGCAACTGTAGATGTTTGTTCATTTGTACACATCCCAGTAGACTGTGACACATCATTATCCAAATTGACAGCTCTAGAAACTATATGACCATTTTCATCAATCACTTCTGTGTTTATAATAGACTTATCATGCAGACTACCTAGGCTGAAAAAATGTTCAATATCCAGCTCCTCAAATGAAAATGTAAACATTTTTGGAAAATTGCTTTTGTTTGCATGATACACTATTGTTCAACTAACAGTCATACCTCTTTGTAGCAGATTTGCTATTCTGAATTCAGTGAAAAATAAGCTAGCTATTCCATCTGAATGAACCTTTCTCACCAAGATTTCCTATCTTTCTAAAACAAGTTAAATGAATTATCATTTTGACTAATTGAATTCCTTAATTCAATTAAAAACATATATTATAAGAGACCTCAATGTGCTAGGAAGCAATATGGTTGCCCTTTGGCCAAGTTGGCCTACATATGTGTTCATCGAACTATTTAAGGCAGCATGTTAGCCAGGAGTGGGGAGCAAGAGAGGTCTGTGCTGTATTTCTCCTTGCTAATCTTATTCTAGAGTAGCTATTGTATGTAAAGGTTTTAATTTTGGGTCCTTTAATGATATAAATTACTATTATATTTCTGGGACTCTGTATGACATTTAAGGTCTAAAATATGAAATTTATGTTGTCAACACAGGCGTTGCTGCCTTATAGAAGCCTAGAATTTTGTTTTTCCTAAATAAATAATAAATTGAAGTAGTTAAAGTCCAAAGAATCTACTCCTTTTATTTCACTTGCCCCTGGATTTGCTGTCCCACTTTTTGTTTTATTTTATTTTCTCTTTTAGCCTGAAAATAACAATAAAAAATGAACCCCCAATGAGCTTTAAAATACTTTTACACTCACTAAGTTGTTGATTTAGATCAGTGATATTTTTCATCTCATTGTGAATTAGGAATCTTGTTAAAATGCAGCTTTTAGTTCAGAAGATCTAAGTCAGAACCTAAAACTCTGCAATTTTTTGCTGTGGTACTGATATGTGGGATATATTTTAGTAATAAAAGTGTAGTTGCTATGATCTCCCCCTGATAAACCATAGCACAGAAATCTAAATAACTTGCCTGTGAGAAATTAATCCATAGATAAAAACATCTTTTTCAGGCCTATGGAAGACATAACTTCAGGAAATTGTCTCAGATGATAGAACATAAGACGTTTGAGTAGATGAGTTATTTGGAAGGCAAGTATGATGAGAAATCATTCCAAGAGAAAACAAGCTTTCAAGAATAGTAAAAATTCCAACTCTTGATCCCCTTTCCATTTGAGAAAGCTCTATTTCCATTTTTGCCTTGACCCTTTCATTTCTAAAATTCTTTTTCCCTTCCTTCCCTCCTTTATCACTTTTTCTCCTAACCAGTTGAAAGAGGTCTCACTGCTTCCCATTATCTATCCTTTACTTTTCTCTGTGTTTATATTTTGGGTTCCTCATATAAGAGAAACTGTGTGATATTTAAAAATGTCTGTCTGACTCATTCATGCAATATTATAGCCTTGGGGTGTGTCCATTTTCCTACAAATCACTCAAGATTATCATTCTTTATGGCAGAGTAGTGATCCATTGTGTATAAATTAGACATTTTCTTTATCCATTCATCTGGTGATGAACATATAGGCTGGTTCTAAGACTTAGCTATTATTAATGGTACTTCTGTAAACACACGTATGGATGTATAACTGTGGTGTGATGTCTTTACCTCTTTTGGAGAGATTCCTAGAAGGTGAATCTTGGGAATTTCTATTTTTAATTTTTTAATTAATTTATTTATTTTTTGTTTTTTTCTCTCATTGAGTTTATTGGTGCATTTTACATATACAATACGGTTACATTCATTATTGGGATCTTTTACCTTTACATGACAGTCTTGGTTCTCATTTTTTCTTCTTGTCCCTGCCCTCCTTTCACCCTCTTCTCCCCTCCCCATTTACAAACACTTTATTTCCATTTTTTCATTTTCTCATATTTTTCTTTTTCCTTATTACCTTTCCCCTACCCTTCTCTATTTTTAATTTTTTGAGGATTCTCCATACTGATCTCCATAGTGGTTGCACTAATTTACATTCCCACCAACAATATAGAAGGAATCCAGAGTAATACGAGGGGAAGTGAGCAAAAATGAATTAATATGTGTTAGACGCAAACAAGTACTTATAAAAATGCTCTTAAAATAAAATAATTTAAATTTCAAAAAAATAGCAATGTTTCTATCACCTTTCCTATGTGAGCTCAGTGTTGAAACTGACTTCAGTTCTTGGAAATGGTAACTGGTATAATTTTAATATTCTTTTTGAGGTGCTTAATAAAAGCTAGTGGGGCTATATAGAAATAGTGGGGCTGTTAAACAGAGAAAAGTTTTATTTTCTGAGTTTAAAAGAGGGATAGCCAATGTTTGGACCAAACTAAAAGAAGTTTTATTCACACCCTGCTACAAATATACTATATCCTTAGGGGAATTCTTTCAATGGCTATCATTTTCTAATTTTAAATACAGAAGTGTTATATTCGATGCTCTCAAAAGTCCTTTCCAATTTTAATACCCTTGAATATTGCTATTCCAGTTAATGTAGTATTTATGGAGCCATCTAATAGTCCTATTGCTGAACTCTCAGGAAATTTTACTCATCTACAGAACTTGATGGCTTTCTACACCTGCATGTGGCAGATCATGATTAGATTTCCTTCTTTCTGATCTCTTTTCAAATTTCAAAGCTACATTTGAAATCTTCAATAAACAACCAATTCTTTATCTTTAATTTTTCTTTAAAGTGTCATCCACTTACTAAGTCTCAAATTGCTTATTCTATCATCAGCTAGATGTTAGCAAGGTCATCTTTAATTCAAACTTTCAAGTTTATACTTGAACTGCTACAAAAAATGATGGGCCACAAGTCATCTCGATGGTTTCTTATAATTAAAAACTCAGTAACATGAACATTTTATGTTTGAACAAATGCAACAAAAATAGTGATAATAGTAATACTCTAACTTAAAACTATAGTTGTAACTGAAAATGTATAAGCTCTATTACAAATGCAAAAAATCAAGAAAACTTGAAAAATGATAATTTCATACCTAAAATAATAGGAATTTAACATACATTTCTTCTTATAAAGAGGAAGAAGGGTGTTATACAGTAAACTTTCAATTTTTTTAATATTAGCTTCTAAAAGAGCAAATTGGAACTCAAATTGAGATTGATAAGTGCTAATTTATCCATATCATTTCCTTATTTGGCAATATCTAGAGAACCCATTTTTTGGCAAGAATATGCCCTTGGCAGAAGCACTGAAGAAACCATATGTGAAGCATGCACTGAATTTCTTACACAAACTGCTCTATAGAGTCCTTTCCCAGGCCAAGGTACAGTGACTGAATCAAAGAACAAAAGACAAGTAAAATTATTGCTTGACATTTTTGAGGACAGAGATAGCGGATGTGAAAAATAAAGTACACCAAGTGCTGCCAACCTTAGTAATAGTGTGTGACAACTTTCAACTTGCTCGATGCCGTCAGCTGGTTATGACTATGGTGGGGAAGTGTGTTTTTAAGTATGCAATAAATTATGAACCCTGAGTACTGCGCTTTATAGTAGTTCTGTGTTCAAGCCACCTCGTATTGTAGATGTTTAAGAAATATCATCAAAGAAGATGAAACTTGGGTCTATGGTTATTATCCTATGATGAAGGATAATGGAATTGTAGAAGCTATATCTGAACCCAGAAACACTATGGTGAGCTCAGAGTACTTTAAAGACTTATTAGAGCGCATAGAAATGATGTGCATAGAAAATGGCCTGACAAACAATTTTATTTTCCAGTATGACAACTGTGTCTCACACTGCTTTTTGTATGGCACTTTCTATCAAATAAAAAGATTACAGTTTGTCCTCATTCACCTTATTCACTGGATCTGACAATGTGCAGATTTTGGTTCCTCTCCAAAGTCAAAATGCCCATGAAAGGCAAATATTTTTACTTCATTCAAGTTTTTAAAGCAGCCACAATAGCACAAATCAAGGCATTCAAGAAAGAGTACTTCCAAAACTGGTCCATAAAGGATATAATTTTGTTCAAAGAAAAGGAAATAGTTTGAAGATTAATGACAATGTATCTTTTTCTGTGATCAATTTTTTAATTCAAACATTCATCATATTTGTCTATTATATTTCATATTTAGAAATAAGTGTCATGTGTTTGTAAAGCCACAGGCCAGGAAGAATTAAAAAGAGTTAGAGACAAAGTAAGTGAACAAGAAAAAGCTAGGACGTATACAGACACGGTCACTCTCTCTCATTTTTATATTGGTCTTCAGTGATAGAAAACCTTTCAGAACTTTTTAAAAAAATTTCAAACATGTACTAATAAAATAAAATGAAAAAATATAAAATAAAGAATGATGGTTATTACAGCCCTGGGATTTTTTGATATTTTTTTCTTAATGGCTTCATAATATTTGCATTGGTAGATTTACCAATTATGCTTTGTTGTAGTTGTTGTTTTCCACCCTGTAAGACTAAGGATTATTCTAACAGCTACACTAAAATTCTACTTCTTTTTTTTTTTCCTCATTGAGTTTATTGGTACATTTTAGGTATACAGTACAGTTGCATTCATCATTGGGATCTTGTATTTTTCTTTACATGACAGGTCTTGGTTCTCATTTTTTTGCCTTATCCCTGGCCTCCTTTCTCCCTCCTCCTGTCCCTATTTACAAAACTTTGTTTCCATTTTTTTCATTTTCTCTTATTTTCCTTTTCCTTTTCCTTTATTTCCTTTCCCCCACCCTTCCCACTTCCCCTACACCTTCCTATTTCATGTTGTCAATTATATCATTAGGATTTTATGTATCATTATAGTCAGGCAGAACTCTTGAAGACATTGTCATAGGAAAAGACTTTATGAACAAATCCTTAGTATCATGGAAACTAGCAGAAAGAATCAACAACTGCGATCTCATCTTATTAAAAAAGCTTCTGCACTGCAAAAGAAACCACCAATAGAACTAAAAGACAACCTACATTGTGGGAAAAAAAAAATTTTACCAGCTGCTCCTCAGACAAAGGACTATGATCTAGAATATATAAAGAACTCAAAAAAATCTGCCCCCCAAATATAAAGACCCAATTCAAAAATTGGCATCTCAAATGAACAGACATTTCTCAGACAAAAAAGTAAAAGCACAAGTAAATATATGAGAAAATGTTCCACATCACTGGTATTTAAGAGATGCAGATGAAAACAACACTGAGATTCCACCTCACCCCACAAAGAATGGCTGCTATCAGGAAATCAACCAATAACAAATACTGGTGGGGTTGTAGGGAGAAAGGAACTCTTTTCCATTATTGGTGTGAGTTCAGACTGGTGCAGCCACTATGGAAATCAATATGGAGATACCTCAAAGAGCTGGGATTAGAGGTTACATTTGACCCAGCCATGCCTCTGCTGAGTGTGTTTCCAAAAGAATTAAAATAATCATATCACAGTGATATATGCGCACCCATGGTTATAACAGCACAATTTGTAATAGCTAAAACTTGGAAACAGCTCATTTTCCCATCAGTTGGATACTGGATAAAGAAGATGTGGTTTTTCTATAAAATGAAATACTACTTAGCCATAAAGAATGATAAATTAGAGTCACTCATAGGAAAATGGATACATATTGAGGATATACCCCCAGGCGAAATAAAAAAGTCACACACATATAAATACCGAATAGTTTCTCTGGTGTAAAAAACTATAATGGTACATAAGAGCCTAATGATATAATTGACAATCAGAGCTTTTAATGATACAAACAATCTCCTGTGGTGCACATGGCATAATATCACAACCACTGCAAGCCCTCACATCCATAGCCAAAGATGAACCATGGCAGATTCTGCCTAACTACCTAATCTTGATTTCTGAATGATTCAAAAGTCAGAGGCCCTGAGCTTGTCTAAGCATAAAAAAGTCCCTCATTCTGCCATCTTGGATTTCATGTGCACCCTGGAGTGGAATATATACCTTGGTGGGCAGAGAGCTTATATAGAATGAGTATCAAGACTGATGCGATTCTGGTGTAGGCCTAGAACAGTCAAGGACAGCAAGTCAGAAAGTGGCTGACTTTAAATTCTGAGTGAAAAAAGTGATAAATAATTAACTTAATAGAGTTTTCTATAGGCAACCAGGTGAGGTTTCTGTATTCGAATGGAGAATGAAAATACTATAAAAGAAATAAAGTGAAATTTCTGCATGGTCAAGTCTGTGGCCGATTAATTGTGCATACTCTACAAAGACACACAGCAGCATGAGAAATAACAATAGTAAGAGCTCATAATTTTACCCATTACTGGTTTGTTTGACATCCTCTGGCATTAATTCAAGGAACTGTCTTAATAGAAATGTGTCCAATCATCAAGACTTTTCCAAACTAAAGATAAATTGCACCGGCCTTGTCCAGTTGGACCTTGGCTGGCATGCTAATGCCAGAAGAGGGATCACACTACATCTGCTTATATGGCACATTGCTTTCTACTTTCTCCCAGAAGGCAGTTGAACATTTGGCACACAGAATTTTGTGGTTAGTGACATTGAGGCAAAAAGCAACTAAGGGAAAATCTTAAACACGTAACACTACAGCTCCTATAGCTAACATAATGCTGTGCTTTACATTTGATCATCTTCTCACTAAACATGATTGCAGCCACTCCATGATCCATAAGGCCAATACTGGACTATCTGGAAATTTTCCAAATATTTCTAGAAAACTACCTACCCACATATGCGAAATCACAAGATGGCTCTGCATTAGGAGTTGGGACCAAAAAAAAGGTATCTTCAGATTTTAAAACCTCGACCTCATCTCACCAAAGAATATAAGCCTTTATCTGGTGTGGGTACTGATTTTGTCTTTATCGGCTGACAATATTTGTTAGTTGAAATTTCAGTTACATTTTGTACTGTCTTTGATATGATCAAAATGTTAATGTGTTTTTAAAGCAATAGTTTATTGAAACTAGTGTAGCCTACACTAATGAATGATAATTATGTCAAATTTACTGAACAAATAATTAAGTTTGATTATGAATAACATCCTGCAAGTAGCACAAAAATTGGGTTGTTCTCAATTTTTCATCCTTTTACACCGGCAATTGAAAGCTTTGATGTAATGAGGCTGAGGGAAATATCTGTCATCCATATGCTCTCCTTTGCATGATTGTCTTTAGTGTTTCCAGGAAATGGCTTTCTGTATGTCAACGTTCAGAACAATTACAGAAATTTTAAGAATTTCATTCTACTACTGTTCTTAATCCACATTTCAGTACAGCTGTATTTTATAATTGTAACTCATTATTGCTACTTGTTAGGTATTAAATTATCATTGTTGGAAATTTGCATTCTTTCCACATTGTTCTCATAGAAATGCTTGCTTTAACTGTTATTGCTCTCAAGAAGGGGCATCTTTTGTCAGTTCTGTGCTCTCCTGGCTGTCTATGACCTGCCTTGTTACCCGCTACATCAACCCAGTAGTTGAATCTTACTTTGGTGATGGGTACCACAAATCATTCTGTTAGGTTGTACTCAGGGTGAAACTGGGAAGTCATTCCTTCTCACTCTTCACAACCCAATTGCCTTTTAAGTCTTACTACCTAAATGTTTCCTAGATCTATTTCCTATATCTTGTCTTACTTCAGTTTTACATCAATGCTCAGTTGAAATTTTATAGTATTTTGGCCAATTCTGAGTATCAATAAAACAATCTTCCTATCAGCATATATAATAGCATATATACATATATATATGTATATATATATATATATATATATATATATAATATATATATATATATATATATACACACACACACACTAAGACTCCCCTTGTCTTAGTAGGTTGTACTTCTAAAAACACAAACAAAAACAAAAAATTGAGATTGGGTAATCTAAAAAGAAGAAAGATTTAGTCCTAATAATTCTGGAGACTTTGAGTCTAAAATCAAGGTGCCATCAGTTTTACTATCTAAGGAAGGCCTGTTCCTCATCCTTGTCACCATATTCCACATGACAAAAAGCAAGGAAGATAAAAGAGAAGTGAGTGTTGTGTTCTTCTAAAGAGGAAGGGCAGATGGGAGCCAACCCACTCCCTCAAGTTCTTTTATATAGGCTTTAACCCATTTATGAGAATGAAGCTTTTATGGCTCGATCACTTCCCAAATGGCTCTCCTTCTTAATGTCACCACAATAGGGATTCAGTTTTAACAAGAATTTTGGAGGGAATGCATGTTCAAACCAAATTACTTGGAATAATTTAAAGTTCCCTATTGCTTCTTTGTTTATATTGCATCCTTCTTGACCTTTCAATCCTAGCAATCTTAAATTCCTTGATGGTCTCTTTCTCTCTCATACTTTCTTGCTGCTTCATATGATACAGTTGCTGTGTGAAATTCATAGTTCAAATTTACACTATTGGCAGTTTTCGACATGCTTTAGATTTTATCTTAATTTATCTTTTATGAGAAGCCTTCTCAAAATTCCCTAGCCAAATTAAATTGCTTCTTTCTCATACCCATCAAAATGAGTATTATATTTATTACAGACTTGTTTCCTTTTTAGGAACATCTCTAGCTTGTACATGAAAAAAGAAAAAAGCTGAAAATTGGAGAAGTCATACAACTTATCCAAGGCTACCTAACTTGGCAGTGAAAAAAAAATTGGAATCCAGATGACCAGACTTTAAATTATCAGGGATTTAACTCACTAGTGATGACAAACTGCTGTCATTTATAGATGAAATCGCTGGTTATAAAATGCCATTTGATCTCCTCTGTGAAGGACAGACAGGGTAACTCTTTTTCAAACTATGTCAATAAGAAATGAGATTTTACATTGAAAACAACTTTCTACAGAGAACAGAAATCATTTATTTTTACAGGATATTTCTCAAAACTTCCCTAATCCTCTCCTTTCTAAGCAAAAAACTCTTGGGCTCTGTGTGTTTCACCATTCCATGTCTTTTGTGTTGATACTCTACTAATAACATAAAAATTTTCCTTTCTCCTATAGACCTCTTTGCTTTCCACTTTAACTCAAGGACCATGATGAGCTTTATTTCCATTAGTCTTACTCAAACTTTTGGACCAATTGAGCATAAGAAGTATTTAGGGAACTTAAAGCGTCAGTTAAATAGAATTTACATGATAATAGGAAACTTAAAAAAAAAATTTTACGTTTCAGAACTATGGCTCTCTTGTGGAATGACAGATTGTGGGCTGTCACAACCGTCCAGAACTTGTCTTAGTCACAAAGATTAGATAAATTTCTCCCTAAATTAAGCTGGTCTTGGTTAGAAATTACATTTTCATTCTGAAAGTTTACCGTTAATGAACAGCATAAAAACACGACCTTTTCTTCTAATATTTTATTTTTGGCAAATTTAGCTTATTTGAATGGTTCCCTTTCAAAGTTTGCTAGAAATTTATCTCTACATCAGAGTGAAGAGAAAACAAATAAAGATACTGTTGTTCCAAAGCACCTAAGCAGCTCTTGAATGATCTTCTCAATCCTTTCCCTTCACTTCATTTGGCCTCATTGATTTAAGATTATGTACTATGGTCTTCTCTTCCATTAAAACCACGGAACTAATGGAAAATTAATCATATGTGATCTTCTTGCATTTCTTGTAAAGTTCAGCAACATGTATAATCTAGTAATTTTAGTGAAGACTGGATTTATCCATCTTCTGAAACAAATTTCACTTCATACGCTCATTAGTTTTAAGATAAAAATGCAAAGAGATAAAATATTGTAACGAATCTAGTACTACGAAAATTACAGCATAACTTCTTTCCAAACCTTGAAAAAATGAATAAAAGCTTGCAACAATAGTTAAAATTTCTGGAACTATCCATCATGATTTGAGAAAACACCTTTAAAAATATTAATGATATTCTAATAATTTATTAAGAATTCACATGGAAAAATATATTATGTGTAATCCTCTTTAAGATGTAAATTAGAATATAAGCATAATCGCTGTTGCTGGGTCACATGAGTTTAGGGTCATTGTTTTGTTTGATTTTAAGTTACTTGGAGCTGAAAATATGGAGATGCATAGATAAGAGGTAGAAGGAAAAAGAGCTAGAATGCAGTTATAAAAGCTAGCCCTTTCTCCCATGGGCTACTTGAAATTGATTAAAATTTTCCATGCACTCTTTGGTCTACCCATTAAAATGAAACATTAACCTCTCTCTGGGAGATCAAAAGATAGAGCCGAAGTGGCCACATTTCATGATGAAAACATTGACCTGGTAAAGATGTCATGAGAGAATGGCGTTTCACTTTCAGTGACAGGTTTGGTTGAGAAATCAAACTGCCACTGAAAGATTAATATTGGTATCGAGGATTACATAATACTTTATTTGCATGCAACTACCCCCTTTCTCATCAACTAATCACCATATTTTTCTGTTTCTAGGATGAGAAAGTCTTTCAATCTTATTTAATTAATCATTTTATCATCATCCTTCAACTCTGCTTTAAAACCACATCTGAAAATATTTCTACACATATACCATACCATGGATGCTGTTGCCTTCATTTAGTAAAGTGTAGATTTTTGAAGGTTTTGAGTCTGTTGTTTCTAAAGAATGTTTGTATCTAAAGAACATGTATATATAAGTCTGATATGTAATGAATACATCAAATAACTTCAGTGTATTTTGCTAATAAAATGTTCAACAAGTTATGTGTGGTTTTCACCTAAGTAATCTGAACAAATCCTCTTCAAGTAAATATTCTACATTCACTGAAATGCTACTTAATCTAACATGGTATTTTCTAAGCTTTTCTTCTTTGCTCTGTTTAACCTTAAATAACTGCTCAATTTAAACTGCTTATCAAATGCCTTAGGCAATGTTATTGGAAGCAGATCTTTTGCTTTCCTTTGGATCATTCCTGTAGTTAGAACTAGCCACTGTTGCACAGGGATGAAGGGTGTATTTTTCTCCTTTTTATTTTGTTATTGTCATTGCAGCTAAAGTTTATTTTTATATTGCAATTCACGAGCTGTACTGTTGAAGTTTAACCATGACCCATATCTACATACGTAAAACATTCTATTTCATTAAAAAAAAAAAACTTCTGAAATGTATTCTTTTTGGTTGCTGTTATAAAGTGCCACTAATGAAGCTTCTAATGAGAGACTAGGACAAACAGAGAATGGAGGGACTTGCAGATAAAAATGATAAATACATTGAACTTCTTCCTCTGACTGCATTCCTTCCTGATGCTGGTGAATGCTAGATGAGAAATTCATTCTTAAATTTGTTTGTCAGATACTGATACAGAATCTGTTCATTTACTTATGAATACCTAGTCTTCTGAAAAATAAAACACACACAAAGTATTGATTAGTATATTCCAATTAAAATGAGGCACATTACCTTCAGTTAGCCCACATGAATATTATTTATTCTGGCTACCTTGTAACAAAACATGTTATCCTACCACTTTTAGACATTAACCTATTATGTCTAACCCATTTCAGAGCTTACCTGTCCAGAGACTGAATGAAAAATTGACCTTTATAATAATGTCAGCATCCACTTCAACAGAGTGAGAAAGCTTTATGGTTGTAAATATTCCAGGAGGGGGTATTGCTTTAGTTTCTTCTATAGCTCAGATGATGACCTAAGCAGTCAAATGCCATGCGAATGAAAGCATACACAGGTTAGAAGTTCCACACTGGAGATCCTCAGGTACTTGATTTGACCTTGTCTTTAAAATCTAACAGGAATATAGGTTTAAGAAAGTTAGAGACCATATCCTTAATAGACAACAAAATTATGCTTTTTTTTTTTGGTACCGGAGATTGAACGTGTGTCCTTGCGCTTGAGAGGCAGGCGATGGAACCTCTGAGGTAAATTCCCAGCCCACAAAATAATACTTTTAGCATTTAGCTCAGTATGGATGAAATTGAAAAAATAAAGAGAAAAGATTACTGTAATCTAATTCTTTAGTTTAATTGCGTGATTATCTTATGCTATTAAAGTCTTAAATATTCTTTAATTTAATGCCTGAAACAATTTTATATGTTTAATTTTATTATTCTTATCGAGAGATATAACTGACTTACAGACACTGAACAATTTTCTAATATCACATTTGAAGTGTCAGATAAAAATATAAACCCATTTCTAGTTAACTCCAAAGGCCAGATTTTAAAACCAGTTTTCTATACTCTTTCTTTAAATGTTTATTTCTGACTCTTGAATTTACCAATGGCTAAGTCTTCTTCCCGCTTCCGCTTCCTTCCTTTTTTTCCACTCAATTTCCTGTTGATGCATACAGATGTGTTCATTTATTTTATTGGTTTCACCTAATTCTGGTGGAGTATACCATAGGTTTCTTTCAGAGTTTACTGTTGAATATTTTAAGTCCTTTTATTTTCTTATGATAATACGAATTAATGCTTCTGTGAACAATCATTTGCACATTTTATTGTTTATTCTATAAGAGTTTCACATGAATATGAACCTGAGAATTTTCTGAAAGTAAATATATACGCCAGTTAGCTATAAACACATTGCTCTCTAAAGGGACTAGAAAAACTTACACTTGAACTAGTGGTGCATGAGAGTTAGCTTTTTAATTCTGTGTCAGTATTTGAAATAATCAGATATTGGTCATTTTACCAACCTGGTGAATTCTAAACAGCATTTTCTGATGTTGTATCTTTATATTTCCATATGACTAGCCATATTTCCATCAGTTTACTGCTCATTAATATTTCTCCTTTCATTAATTGTAGATCTGTCCCTTTCTATTTGTCCATGTTTAAAACGTAAATTTTATTCTTTATATGTTCTTAATACTAATTATTTGTTTCATATATAATTGAAATATTTTCTTCCAGCCTATATCTTGCAACTTCAAGATTTTAGAGTATATTCTATTATTTGGAGATATATATATGCATGATATTCAACTCTTCCTTTATTTTTTATGTATATCTCTTATGTATAAAAATCTTTCACCTTGAAGTGCTAGATAATGGTTAACCTTTATGTATATATAT
>NW_022900936.1:49267181-49273526 GCF_012274545.1 Fukomys damarensis | reverse complement strand
TTTGGTACCGGGGGATTGAATTCAGGTCCTTGCAAGCCCACCAAACTGTTGAGCTAAATCCTCGGTCCTTTGTTTGTATTTTTAAAATAATATACTTTTCCTTTTTGGTCCTTCATACAAATAGAAATCAGTTTTGAATTTTCAGTGTGGTAATATCTAATTTTTTTATATACAGATACCCTTTTGTCTCTCCCAATTTTTTAATCAAATTGAACACTGAGGCTCTAAAATCATGAAAGTTTTTTAGCTGTCTCTTGTCTCCTTTTCCCCTCTACTCTATGTCTTTTTCCAAATCCACTGTGTTACATGAGACTCAAACCCACATGTCAAGATAATGGTTCTCCAGGATCATGGCACTTCTAAAACAATTCTATTTTCCTATTTTAACCACAGGCACAAGCCTGTTTGCCTTGTCGAGAAGATATAAGGCCTCCAATCTGTGATGTAATTCACCATAGATAGTGAGCAAAGTCCTTTTTTCTTCTATCTAAAAACTAACTTCTTAATTTTTAAACGTGGCAATTGATAAAACTTTATTATTTGTTCTTATAAAGTCTTGGTATAGAAAGTTTGCATACCTGAAGGAACTAAAATCTTTGCTCTATATTATCGTCAACCTGTGAAAACTTTCCACAGCAACACATAAGACGTTATAAATCCTATAAAGCTGATTTTGTATAATGCTATAAATCTCTTTTCCAATCCCCTCTACTTTTTCTGAGGATTTCTACCTTTATAGTACTGAAATAGTTATTAAGCTATGGTTGGAAGAAAAACATCTGAAGTCCTTATTAAATTTTCTATTACCTGGGGCTCCACCCACCCAGAAAAAATTAAACTACAGGGTGAGTAGATATTTGTGACATAATTCATTGACATTTAAAAAATTTTTAACCTGATAATTATTATACATAGAAAAAAATGAAGTTTTTATTTACATAACAATTATTATTGTTATTTTTTTACTATAAGTTCCAACATACTATTCACTTAAGTGCACCATAGTACAGAACTGTGTAATCATTTTACATAATTGTGAATCTAATTCTTTGCCTTTAGTTATTGCATAAAAAATTGTAAGGACCAGAACACATGACATATGGACACCAAATGACAAATCAGCCTACACAATGAAAAATTAGAACAGCACATTGTCTTTTCAAATATAGTCTTCACTGGTATCTTGAGAAAAAATAGAAAAATATAAGAATAGCTGATTAATAGCACTAATTTTTCTCTTTTCCTCAACATGATTCACAGTTTATGAATTCTCATTTTTTATTTAACAGTGTGTTATCCCTTTTCTCTGCTTTAATACTAGATACTGTAGTACAAATTGTATGTTCCCCCTTTCTTGGGTTTTTTTTCCTTGTTAATCTCTTATTGCACCAAGAATGCATTTTCTCATGATTTTTTTTTAAAGACTTCATGGCTATATTTTCTTCCATCACCACAAAAAATGTTTACACAACAATCACAAGCCTACTTATAGGTTACCCCTTTAAAACACCACTTAAAAAAGTGCTAAAATTTCATAATCATACCTTTATGTTTTATAAAATACTTTGCAGAACTTTGAAGTTTTTCCTATTAAATTATGTTAAGCATTTTTTAATTTATTTTACAAGGAATATTAAAAGAAAATGATCCTTTTCCAAAATCTAACGAGGCATATTAGAGAAGAGAGATTGGGAAGGGGCACACTTATCTTCCTCTTCATCAGTTTTCTGTCATCTTCTCCAGAGATGTGAGTGGCTTATTTTGTGGAGTAGTCACGCGTCAGAAGAAACAGAATATGCTTTAGGTCTTGAGTATTTTGAGGTCACCAGAAATGTTGAATGTGTCCAGGGACACAGATAAACTGAAGAGTAAAAATTGTAGTAGAAAGAGGAAGCAATAAGAGAGAGGTAAATTTTTATTTATATCTGATGTGAGAATAAATGCCTTATTTTCAAATACTACTCTTTTCAGACACCTCATCATTTGTTGCAACAGCACATCGTCTGGTCTGTTTACTCATCTGGCTCTCTCTGGTGAGTGTAATGATGCATGAAATGGTATCATGATTCCTGATCTTTAATTCTAATTCCAGACTCATCAGTGGCTCTCCTTTTATTGCATTTTGTTTAAAATTAGCCCTAAAGCAATTCAAGGGGAAACCTGACTCAAAAGGAAATAGACTTTGTAGAATTTTATGAAGCACCTTCTCTATAGGTTGGCCTGGCCTTCCTTGCTACCACTGCTCCCTCACCAAAAACTTGGCAGGTGTTTAGAGGCTCCTCGTCTTGTGTTCTGCTTCACAGAAGGCAGTCTATTCGGTTCTTCCTTTTGCTCAGTCAGACATATCAAGAGACAATGGCCTAACAGATGCTGATATTCAGCCTGGATCAGCCTGTGTTGATTTTATGCTTATTAGTCTGAGCTAGTCACAGCCAGCTGCTTGTTGTTTGCCTTGACTGAGCAGTAGAAACACACGCAACAGCAATGGCCTCTTGTGTATATACACACCCAGGTGCTGGCTGCCATAAGAACAATTTCTTCTGTAGCTTGAAAAGTATTTTTGGATTAGTTATATATTTAAATTTTTCTTTCTTTAGCTCTCAGGTTTAGCACACTGAGGGAAGAGTCAGCACCTACTTTATAAGACAGGTATATTAAAAAGAGTCTCAGTGTTCAACTTTGTCCTAATTGGAAAAATAATCAAAAGCAAAGCTTTGTTTGCTTATCAGTTTACTCCTAAGAGCAGGGAGAAGCCAGATTTTTAAAGACCCATAGCAAGCTGCCTTTTAGGCAGAGCAGATGAAATGTTTCCTGGGCTTCCAGGTGTCGTGCTGTTTAGTGCTTCAATATTCACAGCTTACTCCTTTATTGGTCCCAGGAGTAAAATGTTTTGAACTGGCCGGTAAGCACCACAGGCTTGCTGTGACCTGCCCCACTTTAGAGCTGGGAAGCTGTCTGAAGCCTTAAGGCACTATCCCATCTAATATTGAAGAGAAATTGGAAGTCCTAGTCAGGGTTACTTCTTAGCTCTTTGGTCTCGTTGAGATTTTTATGATGATTTGTGACATGTTTAAATAGTGGATTTTTAAAATTTAAGTTTTTTAGATAGCCTATCTGTCCTATAATGTCATATTTTCCCTCTGTCTCGGTCTTCTACTAGCATTGGTTCCTATGTACTCCTTCCTATGAACTTCTTTTCCAACCTAGCTTCTACTCCTTTATACTGAATACAAAATTGTGTTTTCTAAAATGAGTAGATTTAGTTATTCTACTTACAAACCTATTTCCAAAGAATCATATAAAAAAGAAACCGAGGAGGCTGAGCATAATGACATTTAAACAGACCTGCTCCTTGATTGGAATTTGATATAGCCTACATGTATGAAATATTTAATTTCAGTCCTGGTTTAGGAAAATGTTTAGATAGAGATTATAGGAGTTCTGAAAATTTTCTTGGTTTACATTTTAATGAATGATTTGGATAATTTACTATACCTGTCAAATTTGTGAATATTCTTGAATATAAATAATAGCAAATATATTTGATATCAGAATCAAGATTTGAGTCATGTGTGTTGCCACATACTTGTAATCTTAGCTATTCTGGAGGTTTATGAAAAAGGATCTAAAGTTGGTGGCCAGCCTAGGCCACTTACTAAGACCCTGTATCAAAAACAAGAAACTAAAAAGTCTTGGGATGTAGCTCCAAACAAAGGCGCTGGGTTTAAGTACTCAAAAGAAAAAAAAAAGGAAAGGTAAAGAATTGATATTTGAGACAAAACCAATAGAATAGAACCATACACTGAATTACTAATTCATGATTGACAAATACAAACCAAAAAGGCTCACTTTGGATTCAGAAAGATTGACAGTTTAATTTAACATTAGTATGCTCTAGATTAAGAAAAACTTAGTCAAAAAAAATTTTAAGAGTAGTACCTTTTCCCATTTATTTGACTAGGTAGACATGTCTCATAGACCTAGCATTCTGCCCCAAGTTGTTAGTACATAATATTACCTCTTGCTCAACAGAATGGCTAGTAGTTGATGACTACTTGGCACCGGAGTTAAAATAATGACATCCAGATTTTGGATTTAGGGACATGGTGCTGGCATTAGGAATAGGAAAATGAACTATGTGACTTTAGTAAAATTTTTTCCTCTCTATATTGTTTGATTATTATTTCTTCACTGGTAAAACTAGAATTTATACTATTTGATTCCTAAAAGCCCCTTAAGATTCTGATCTTATATATTTTGCTGATATTTTAAAAGCAAAAATATAAAAATATAGTGCAGTAGATTTAGAGATGAATAGCATATCACTGTAGACAAAATATCTAATATGAAATGTAATAAATGTATATGTATTTGCAGATTGTATCCTGAATATCACATTTAAAGAATTATATTTGTGACTTGGAATTATGTAGAGGGGGAAAAGATTTTGGGGGAGGGATTTGTGAAGAAGTGAGTACATTTAACACAAGGATAGAACATTTCTTTATTTTTACAAATAACTATTAGGAAGAAGAGGCACTAGATTTTTTCCTTCTAATATAAACAAGACTAAAGTACCAAGTAAACAGATTTGAGTCAATATGTGGAAAAGTTTTTATCATAAAAAGTAGGCAACAAAGGATTGGGCTCTCTTTTGAGCTTACAAAATACATTCTTAGTGATGAGTAAAGACTATGGAGGGTCAACTGAAACTCAACACTTTCCTCAGTGCTTTATTCATTTAATGAATGTTCCAGTTGATGCAGTAAAGTAGGTACAAGTATGATATCCAATTTTAAAATGAGAAAATGACAGATCAGAGAAATTGAGTAACATGACCAATGTTGTAATCATAGCTTTAATGAGTTTTCCAGGGCTGAACAATGTGCAAAGGCATGACTCACCACAGTGCCTCAAATGAGAGGTTGTTTTAGTAACCACTAATACATACTGCTCAGGATAAAAGATAGTGTTAGCTGGATGTACATCTTTCAGGGATACTAAAATAGAAAGTGCAAAACTGTAAAGTCTAATACTTAAGGTATCTTCCCACTTGGTGAATAATACTGAATTGAAACTGATCATATTTTACCCTTTTGAATGTATTTACAGTGATTTGAAAGATTTTCAAAATGTTTAATTTTCTGTTGAGTGTCATCAGCAAGATGATAGGATTGGACATTCCAATTTTCATGCATGTAAAGAAATATCCATTTGAGCAATGATATATGTGCACAACATTTTCATAATAGTACTTAAGGAATCCAGGTGAGAGATTGAATTAAATTAGTGGAGAAGAGAAATAAGGAGAGATTTATTGAAAAGGATATTATGAGCAGTTGCATTTTATACATGTCACCTTTTCCCCAGGTCCATGGAGAGACATACAGTACCTTTTGTGTGGAGGAGGGAACAAAGCCGGTACCTGTGAACCCTAATACCATGCCAGAATTCAGACGACAGGTTTCAGGGAGATCCCAGGTCAGGCTACCTTCTGTAAGTCCTAGGCTCCAGGCAAGATCCAATGCCCTAGGCTGTGGCAAACTCAGGGTTAGGTCTGTTCCATTTCACACAGTATGTTGACAAGGTTTCCAGCACAGTAGGAAAAGAAGAAGCCACATGTAATCAGTTTGTAAGGAGGAAGGATTTATTTTGGCTCATAATCTCAGAGATTTTAGTCTATGTGGCTTGGACCTGTGGTGGCCCATTATTACATCATGGCAGAAATGCAGGAGATCTGTTTATCTACTGGCAGTAGAAAGCAAGTGGAAAACAAGAGACAGAAAAGGCCAGGTTACCTATATCTCCTTCAAGGATGCACTCCAAAGTGGCCTGACTTCCTTCCACTAGGACTCCCTTTCTAAAGGTTTCCCACATGTCAGTTGTGCTTCAGGATACTGCACAAGCCTCATGAGTTGGTGAGAGGCCATTTCACACTGCAAAATCCAGGGTCCAGACTTATCCAAGGATACCTTCACGTCAAGTTGGCTTCCATAACCCTAGCATAGAGCAATCCTAAGAATCAATCCTACCACACAGCCGAGGTCAGGCCAGTGCTTACAAACTCATGACCAAAGCCATCCCCATGAATCCAGGTAACAGTACCAAATAAGCATGAAATCAGCCTTTAAACTCAGGGTCAAGGGTCACCCCAGCACAAAGTGAATCACCACTGACTCAGGCTCCAGGTTAAATTTCTCAGATATAATAAAAATGAGCATATATTCTTAACAAAATATTATCAAGCTGAATTTCACAGTTTATTTTTAAAAATTATGTGCTGTGATCAGTGGCATTTATTCCTGAGACTGAACATATTTCAACATGTATAAATATATATATATA
>NW_022900936.1:49232803-49267158 GCF_012274545.1 Fukomys damarensis | reverse complement strand
TATAAAATTATTTATTAGTAAAATGAAGGATAAAAATCATATGGCCATTTAATAGATGTTCAAAAAGCACTTGACAAATTCAGCATCATTTTATGATAAAATTTTTAACAATTTTAATAATGAACTAATATACTCCAACCTGGGATACAGCATATATAAGAAACCATAGCAAACTTCATACTCAATGATGAAAAACTGAAACCTTTTACTCTAAGATAAGGAGAAAGACAGAATACCTATTTTCACCAGTTCTATCCATTGCAGTATTATAAATCCTACCTGAAGAAATTGGGCAAGATATAGTAATGAAAGCCTGCAGAGTATCTAGTAAAGATGTTAAAGCATAAATATTCCATCAAAATCTACTTGCCCTAGTAAAGATATTAAAGTTATAGAATACAAAATCTGTAAAATCACATTCATTTTTTGCATTAAACAAAGATTAGTTGTTTCTATACTCTAAAATTATAGTCTGTTCCTGTTAGATACTAAGAAACAATATCATTTACAATATGATTCATGATAAACTAATTAGAGATAAGTTTAGCAAAGAGGGCGAAAGATCTTTATATGAAAAATTTAATATGTTGATGAAAGAAACTCAAAAAGACAAAAATAATTGGAAATATGACCCAGATTCTAAAATCATGAATTTTAAGAATACCATCATTAGAACAGACAAACTATTCAAACTGACCTGTACATTCAATAAAATCCCCATAAAATGTTAATAACATATTTCACAGGGATAGAAAAAAAACAAGAAAATTTGCAAACCAATCCTGAAATTCATGGAGAGTCATAAAAGATCCCAAATAGCCAAAGCAATCTTAATAAAAAGAACAAACTGGAGGGGGGTTGAAGGGAGGGCAGTGGAATGGGGGAAACATAAGAACCAAGATTGATTATATAATGATACAAATTTCCCACAATGAATGTCATTATATTGTATACATTAAATGTGTCAATAAAATTAATAAAAGTTGGGCCGGCCGTTTAGTTCAGGGTTCGGTGCCCTGCCTTGCAAGCGCAAGGACCCGAGTTCAATCCCCGGTATCAAAAAAATTAATAAAAGTTAAAAAAGATATAGCAAGCAGAGCACATTACATTGGCATCAAAAACAGTCATACACTAGTATAACAATATAAATAGAAGGGAAATAAATCTACTTATTTATAATTGATTGATATTTTATAATGTTGCCAAAAGATCTTAATGTTAACAGGACAGACTTTTTAGTAAATAGTAGGAACACTAGCTCTTCACATACAGAAAACTACAAATTTTTACCTTTATATTGTAACATACACAAAAAAGTATTAAAAAACTTAAATATAATATTTGAAATTGTAAAATTAGCAAAGATACGCATAAAGTCTTTTTGTCATTAGTTGGGGCAATGATTTTTTTTGGCCATGTTCCTAAAAAACATAGGCCATAAAAGTGAAAAAAGATAAATACAATTATATAAATTAATAAATCTTGAGCAGCAAATAATCAACAGATTAAAGATATGGCTTACAAAGTGATAATATTTGCAAAATACACATGTAAAAATAAGTTCTTAACCAAAATATATAAGCAACTCAAACAACTCATAGCAAGAAAATAACCATATTAAGAACTGAACAAAGGACTTGAATTAGACAGTTCTCAAAAAAGGATACAAAAATGGCCAACAAGTCTATAAAAATGCTCAACATTACTAATTATCATGGAAATTAAATATTAAAACTAGCTAAAATTAGATATCATCTCACACCTGTTAAGATGGCTACTTTCTAAAGTAACATGTACAAAAATAGTGAGGATGTGAAGAAAGAGGAACACATGCAGTGTTTGTGGGTATGGAAATTCTTCAAAGAACTAAACATAGAACTACCATGTGAGCCAGAAATTTTATTTCTGGGTACTTATCTAAAAGAAATTAAATCAAGGCCTCAAGAAATATGCACAGTCTTATGTTTATTACAGCATTATACACAATACACAAGATATGAAATCAACCTATGTCTCTCACAAAGAAAAAATGTAAACATACACACACACACACACACACACACACAAACACACATATATATGAATTGAATGTTACTCACTGTTGAACAAGAAAGAAATCTTGTCACTTGAAGTATAGCTGAAGAACTTGGAGGGCATTATGTTAAGTGATATAAGCCAGACACAGAAAGCCTTATATGTGAAAACTAAAAAGTCAAACTCATGCAAGCAGAGCATAGACTGAGAAATGCCAGGAGTTGGGGAAAGGAGCAATAGGAAATGTTGGACTAAGATTACCAAGTTTAACTGGGTGGGATGAAACAATTTAAAAAATGTGATATACAGAATAGTGACTCTACAAATATATAACTGTTTTGTTAATTTTACTTCAACACAAGTAGAAAAACTTGACTCAATATGTACACATATATACACATGTATGTGCACATATAATACATATACACATATACATGATATATACATGCATCACACATACACATATAAACACACATTCTTCAGGAAAAGAAAAACTTGTACAAATACTTTAATACTAAATGTATCAAGACATCATAAAATTAATCCAAGTTACCTTTGGCCTCTGCAATTACAAGAGGTGCTCAAAGTGCCAAACTGCTGCTTGGGTGATCTTGGTCATTGAGATTACTGCAGATACATTTTCAATTTTTCTCAAAGGGCCAGGGGTGTAATGGGCTTTCTGCAATATATGACATCCTCTATGTCCCTCTTATCAGGGTTGTTGAAAGTAAATCATACTATTTTTCTTTTCCTGAAGAGTGCATTTATATTCTCTCTCTCTCTCTCTCTCTCTCTCTCTCTCTCTCTCATTTTCTCTCCTGAAAAGAGAATGAGAGAGACTTATACAGATAATTTTTCTTTACATTCCTGATATTGTATATAGTATGGAACAATTGCTGAAACAAAAAATAAAAAAAAAGTATTTAAATAGTAGTAGTACTGAGGTATTGAGATAAAGGTACAATTATCTTTTACATACATTTTTTCATTTGATGATTTTGCTAATCCTGCCTAAGGACTTCAAGCTAAAGACATTGCTAAGTACAGATGTAAATGAGAAACAAAAGCAATATTTCAAAAGAGATCATTGTCTCTTTGAGGAAATTTAACATATATATCAATTTCCATAAATGATAAGTACACACACACACACATATGCATAGAATCTATACTGGTCACTGTAAATGTTAGTTAAAATTTATCCTTACTTTTCAGTACATAAGGTGTTTACATTCAATATTTGAACTATCTATAAACAGCCAATAAAACTCATAAGAAAACAAACTAATGAAGCTTTGAATGATTCATATAAAGTAGAAGTCCTGGGCCTGCTGTTTCTCCATGAAAGATGTACAACTCCTCATTCTGGATTCATGGCCTTTCATAAGTTCCTCTGACCTGTCGGGGACATTTTTGATCAGGCAATTCAAGGCTCAAAACAGCTTCCTAGAGAGCTTCTAGCTTTTGTAAAAGCTCTGTCCAAGGAAAACAGTATTACATTTACTGGTTTTCTATTTTAAATCTTTCAGAATTACATGTATTTTATTCACTTTTGTATTTCTTCTGTCATTTAAAATTAAATTAATAGCTCAATGATATTAAGTAAGGTCATTATAGCTGCAATTCAATAAGTAAGCTGGAGAATGATAGAGATTTAGATTCTGTAATCAGATTGTGGATGTCACTATTGGTGCTATAATTCTTTCTCGCAACCCTTTTATCCCTCCCGGATCATCAATCAGGCTCGATGACCTGTGTGCATGAAGCTGAGGACCAGCACAACATTCATCACGCTGTTTCATCTGTTGCTACAGAGAGAGGCTAGAGTAGCTGTCTGGCACCTTTCCAATAGAAGTGAGGCCCACATTGTTATTTTTGAAAAAAGATTCCTCTTGCTTAGAAGTTGCCTCTTAACTTGGTTTATTTTGTAATTTTCTAATTTCTCATAGGTATATATATGTGTGTGTGTGTGTGTGTGTGTGTGTGTGTGTGTGTGTGTCATATACACTTATCTTTTGCTTGAAAATTAAAATGTATTATTTATTATTGCTATTATGTACATCTTACCAGCATTTCCTCTCCTAGCAATTGATTTGTAAAAGGTGAAGGATATGTGGTTTCTCCCTAGTCAAAGCAACAGAAAGCTTGTTGATTTATAGGTTTTGATGATAACATTGGCTTGCAAGATTACTGAGCGAAATAAGTGGTAGAGGCATTATAAAAGAATGCTAAGTGGATGTAGCATCATCATTTACATAATTTTAAACAAGTATACTGCTAGAAAAATAACTAAAATGATTGAGTTTCCTGAGAGATTCATATTTCCTAAAGCAATTAATGAGAAACCAAAATTTTTGAAGTGAAGGTATTTATTCATAATTAAATCCCTCAGTTGCTTTTATTGTTACTGGTACAATCCATGGATAATATAAAGAAACAAATAGATGAACAAATAACTGAAGAATTTTATAAGAAGATATAAAAAGTCATATCATGGTCATTGTTATGCCTACCAGACATGATGAAGAAATTATTGCACCCACAAATGGGACCAGATTGGAAAAAGCTAATAGTATACTGTGATTTTAGTTTGTTCTCCTTATTCCGTGTTAGGAATTCACGCACTACATTTGATAATGTAAGAAAAGCCATTCTGTACCAAACTTATTAGAAAAGTACATGTACACATCAAAAAAAAAAAGAGAGAAAAGAAATAATTCTAATCTGTGGCCTTAATTAGTTATCTGACCTTTTTACCATTCATCTTTCCTAATCATAGTTAAGAGATAGATTGTCTAGTCCTTGACTTGAGAATTAAGTTTCAATGATTTTATAATTTTATTGTGTAATTTGTTCCACTGGAAAGAATCATAACTATGGCTATTAAAGGTCTGAGCATTTCAGAGCCATATAGATTAACAGATATTTTTATCTTCACTCTACCTTACTATGCTCCATGTTGAAATCCTTTCCATTTTAAGTAAGTAAAATAAAATTGCTATGGACTCAACTCAACTCTTGAGAATCAGAGTTAACATAGTTTTAATGAAAAAACTAGAAAATTATTTTGGAAGAAATGGAAATATTATTAATATTTTAAATTAGTTTAATTTCTTCCATAAGATTTCAAAAGCAGGTGTTTCAAATACTTTTCAGAAGTGTCCCAAGTACATTTTCCCTTCCTTGCTTCTTTCCTTACTTCTTTCTTTTCTCCCTTCCTCCCCTGCTTCTTCCTTTCCTTTCCTTCCCTTTCCTTCCTTTGTTCCTTCCTTCCCCCTCCCTCCCTCTCTCTCTCTTTCTTTATTTCTCTTTCCTTCCCTCCCTTTTTTTCCTTCCCCCATTCTTTTATTTTTTAAAAATATCAGCCAGGAAATCCCTGCATTCACCCAAAATTTGCAGTCATTTTGAGTTTAATAATTTTTTTTTTTTTTGGTTCTTTGAGACAGAATCTCACTATGTAGTTAAGACTGACTTTGAACTTACTACATAGCTCAGGCTGGTCTCAAACTCACAGAAATCCTCCTGCCTCAGCCTCTCAAGTGCTGGGATTACAGGCATGTGCCACTACACACAGCCTGAGTTTAATAATTTTTAAACTGGGTAACAGGCAGTAGTCAAAACTATTGTAATAAGCACCCTACTGATTTTGCATCTCTACTGCTCCTAAAAGGTACATTTTATTAGCATCAATATTGATTGCCAACATTGATTGTGTCCTAATCCATGTATGTTTGAAAGTGCTATTTACTATTCTCTTTCACACTTTTGACCTAATTAGGCAACCCAAATCAGTCCCTGCTACTTGCTCTGAATTCATTCTGGAGGGTTCAGTGTCCCAGACACAATGACTAACCTTAGTTTCTTGCAGAGAAAATACACTGAGATTATCTGATGCATAGCTAATTTATTTCCCTAGTTTAGGAAAATGCCAAAAGCTTAAGCATATTAAATCTGTCCCTTTCACTCAACATTCTCTTAAATTTTTGGGTGTAGTGCTCAGTTACTCAAACCCATTGTACTTCTTTTTATGCTTTTGTACATTAGTATCGTTGGGTTTATTGTCTATATGCTTTCAGTAAATCCTAATCACATTCCTGAAGGAAAATTACTCTCTTATTTAAAATTTTCAGCTGTTTTTCTATTTTCAACTTTTTGATGGGACAGATTTTACATGGCTCTCTTTTTCTTAGGGAAACAATTTTATTTTGGAATTGGTACTTCACATTCTTCATATATGTTCTTTAGGATTCAAAGGTCTAGATTTTTCAACAAATGGATCTAATTGGAATTGGTTCTAATGAATCACTGAAGTTGCTAACTTTCTATAGGAACAAATAGATGATTTTCTCTAAAAGAGCTATATAAACATTTAGGTTCACAAGAATATTCTTCAACATTTATTGAGAAAAAAATTTTAAAGAATATAAAGATCAAATTAAAATATCTCTATAGTGTTACATTTGTAAATACAGCATTGAATGCTTAAAATATTCCTTTTTAAAATAAGCAAACTAAAATGACTTTTATTTTTATTATTTATTTTTATTAGTATATGTTTGCAAAACAATAATTACATTTGCTTTGGGAATTAGTGCATGTATATCATATCTTGATCATTTTTGATCTCCTTTCTCTCCCTGTACTCCCTGTACCCCTTTCTCACATCCCCTTTCCCATCTGCAAAAGTCTACCTCCCATTATCTATCATCCATGTTCTTCAGATTATTTATGTGTGAGTTTGTCCGATAAAAGAAACCATGTGATTTTTAACTCTTTGGGTCTGATTTATGTCATTTAATATTACAGTCTCAAGATTCATCCATTTTCCTACAAATGACTCAGAGTTATCCTTTTTAAGCCTGAGTAATGTTCCATCATGTGTATATGCTACATATTTTACCCATTCATCTATTGCTGGGCACCTAGGACTATTTCCGTATTTTAGTTATTGAATTATGAGTTGTTAATCATTACATAATGGCCTTAACTTTGGGGGGAGGATACCCAGGGAAGGTATAGCTGAGTTAAATGGAGTTTCTACTCTATTTTATCTTTTTTTGAGGTATTTCCATACTAATTTGCATTTTAAAAATGAAAATTTATCAAGAAGTTGCTTCTGTTATACTCTTTATTTCCCTGAGTCTTAACTTTAGCAAACTCCAGCTATCTAGAATCCTAGGTCTTAGAATCACCTTCATTGTGGCTAGAGAAATAAAGCATAAAGCCTATTATTTTGAAAAAATATATTCCAACTTATTGAAAGTTTTCTAATGGATTAAATAGCACACATTCAACTGAAAATGTAGAAATGCCTGAGAAGAAAAGAGAATAGAAGACTACTGAAAGTGAAAAAAAAATTATTTAGATCATTAAAAAGGGCGATTAACATTGCTGTAGAAGTCATGAGCAAGTAAATTAGAAATCGTTAGTTTAGTTATAGCATCCTGATAACTGTACGTTAGTCAAATATGGCAATGTATCTGATGGCTTTTCTGGGAGAACTTTCAAGTAGTATAATTATTGTAGAAGAGCTTTGCTGAGCAGTCAAAGGGGAAAAAACGTGGAAACATGCAACCAAAAAAGGAACAAAGTTAGCAACGTCAATAATTACCACTTAATAATAAATCTCTGCGTAATCAAGATGTATCTTATCTCAGATAAAGAGAAGGAATAATATGGAGTTTGGGGCTGTGAAATTTGAAATATGTGTGGTATTCACCAGGTGCTGAAACTGAAACAGATTTCACTGACATGGATTCTGCATTCAAACTATTGTATGAATGTTTCTCACTGTTTTTTTTTTTTTTAATATATATTTGGTTGTTATATTGTCCCATCTCTTTCCTTCAGATCAATATATTTTGGCTTCCATTCTTCCTTCTGAAATATTTTTTATGATTTGAAGGAAGTTGTAAAAACCAACTTGAAAACAAAATAACAATGATATATTCATGAGCTGGATGATGTTGTCACTAACTTGCCCTGAGAACTTTAATGAGTTACTACATATCTGTTTTCTTTTCACTTCATAAAAAAATGCAAAATCACTCAAAATATCAATAACGAATGCTTTATATATGTATAATGAATGTGAAATGACTCTAAAACTATTTGGCATATGTCTTATTTTTTCAGGTCATCTAATTACTGTGGTTAATTCCTTTATATTTTGTTTACATTTGCCAAATAATAAAATATTGTTTGCCTCTTTATGCCCTGGTGCCAAACAACAACAACAAAAAAACTATATAATTTACAATTTTACTGTTACTGTCCTTCTCAGTTATTTATCAGTTTTCACTATATTATCTCTGCCTTTATCAATTTAAATATACATTCCTATTTGAATAGGTTTTATTATACACATACGCATTTGAATGGACCCAAATGTGTGCCACAGACCTGCACAAAAGAGCTAAACAAGTGGAGAAGGGTTCTGATCACTTGGTATGCCTGAACAGAGTCAGAAAGATCCAGCTGTCTTCCAAAAGCAACTCGATGCATATGCTGCCAAGTAAAAAAAAAGTTTAAAGCCACAAAGAATCTCATTTAACTTGTATGGATTTAAACAGTGTAAAACCAAGAATCAAACATGAAAGGTATCAAACATTGAAAATAAGCATTATTTTAAATGCAATTTATGTATTCAAGGTTGTTGTTTATTTATTTATTTATATATTTGGTATCTGGGATCAAACTCGGGACCTTGCACATGTGAGGCAGGCAGCAGCACAACTGAGCTAAATTCCCAGCCCTTCAAGACTATTTTATATCAAGATACAGGAAGGTAAATTACCTAAAAAACGGTCACAATACATTATTTAAAAATCAGCATCTGCTAACTTGAACATGTTCTCTAGCCATGAAAACCTTATAAATTAAAGCAATGAAAAGGTACATTTAAAAACTTATTAAATTAACAAACATAGTCCTAGTGCCAAAGAGGTTGTCATAAAACTTGGGCTGGTATACATTAAATAACAGTAATGTAAGGTCCTACACATTAATTTTTTAAAACATTTTTTAACCTTTTAAAATTACTAAAGTGTCTAGGGTCGTAGATCAGTGATAGAGCTATTGTGTAGCATATGTGAGTCCCTGATTTCAATCCTTATTATTGACATGAAAAGAGAGAGAAAATATGAAAGCAAAATATCTTTTAAACTACTTAAAGCTATTTGTAATTCAAAATGTTAGCAGAATAGTGAAGACTGACCCAAATGCACCAAAATTTCACAATTTAGTATGAATTAAGAAAAAAATGAAGCAGATATGAATAATATTGACATTATAGAAATCCCAATAAAGGGTAACAAAAGTAAAAGAGTAATCATTGGCCTACTGTATTGGAATTTTTATTAAATATGTTTTATTTTTAAAACTTTCTTTTATTGTATTTTAACAGCAGTTTCTATAAGCAACTTTTACAATATAAAATTATACTATATTAAAATTCCAACTTTATTTTGGGATACAGAAGCTTTGGAAGAATAGATGGACAAAATAAATTTAGATGACTTTCAAAATGCAGAGAGGGATTTGTTTTGGAAGAAATTAAAATTCAGAAAGACAAAAAAGTCCACTGAAAGAAGAGTGTTAAAAAATTCAACACCCATTCATGATAAGAACTCTGCAGAAAATTGGAATTCATGGTCTTTATCTCAACTTGATAAAGGCTATCTATGAAAACCAACAGTCAACATCATATTAAATGGTCAAAAACTGAAAACCTTCATGCTAAATTCAGAAACAAGGCAAGGATGGCCACTGTCACCACTGCTGTTCAATATAATTCTGGAAACATTAGCCACAGCAATTAGACAAGAGGAAGAAACAAAAGCAATAAAGATAGGAAAGGAAGAAGTTAAGCTGTCATTATTTTCTGACAATATAACATTACTCTACATAGAAGACTTAATTAACAAGTTCAGCAGAGTAACTGGATCCAAGGTCAACACTAAAAATTTAATAGCCTTCTTGTACACAAATAGCAGAATCACTGAGAGAGAAATTAGGGAAACAATTCCTGTTACAATAAGATCCAAAAAATTAAATATCTAGAAACAAATATAATGAAGGAGACAAAAGACCTCTCCACTGAAAATTACAGCACTCTGAAAAAAGAAATTAAAGAGGATATAAGAAAAATGGAAGACATCCCTTGCTTCTGTGTGGGAAAAGTGAATTTAGTGAAAATGGCCATACTTCCAAAACCACTATACAGATTCAATGCAATCCTGATTGAAATTCCAGCAGTATATTTCATAGAACTAGATAAAACAATCCAAAAATTCATGTGGGACCAGAAGAGACTTAGAATAGCAAAAACCATTCTAGGAAACAGAGACATGACAGTGGGGATCACAGTTCCCAATTTGAAACTATACTACAAAGCCACTGTGATAAAAACAGCATGGTATTGGTAAAGAAAGAGATCACAAGATCAATGGAATATATTGGAAGATACAAAAACAACTCCAAATGTACTCAGCTACCTCATCTTTGACAAAGGAGCCAACCATCCTCACTGGAAGAAAGATAGCCTCTTTAATAAATGGTTTTGGAACAACTGGATTTAACTTGCCAAAGATTAAAATTAGACCCCTCTCTTTCACCATGCACTAAACTAAAATTGAAGTGGATTAAAGATCTAAAATCGAAACAGAAATACAAAACTTGCTGGAATATTGGTAGAACTCTTGAAAACATTGACAAAGGAGAAGACTTTATGAACAAATCCTTAGTAGCATGGGACCTAGCACAAAGAATCAACAACTGGAATATAAACTTTTTAAAAAATTTCTGCACTGCAAGAGAAACCACTAACAGAGCTAAGAGAAAATCTACAATGTGGGAAAAAAATTTCACCAGCTGTTCTTCAGACAAAGGTCTACTATCTAGAGTATATAAAGAACTCAAACATGTCAGACTCCCCAAATTTAAAGACTTGTTTTAAAAATGAGCATGTGAAATAAACAAACATTTCTCAGACAAAGAAGTAAACAGCAAATAAATATATGAAAAAATGTTCAACATCCCTGGTCATTAAAGACATGCAGATGAAAACATCACTGAGATTCTACCTTACCCCAGAAAGAATGGCTGCTGTCAAGAAATCAACCAATAACAAATGTTGGTGGGGTTGTGGGGAGAAAGGACCCCTTCTCCATTGTTGGTGTGAGTGCACGCTGATTCAACTACTGTGGAAATCAATATGGAGATACCTCAAAAAACTAGGATTGGAGTTCCCATTTGACTCAGCTATCCCTCTGTTGTTTATTATTCCAAAAGAATTAAAAGAATCTACCATAGTGATATATGTCCACCCATGTTTATAGAGGCATGGTTTGTAATAACTAAAACTTGGAAATAGTCCATTTTCCCATCATTTGGAGACTGGACAAAGATGTGGTTTTTCTATAAAATGGAATAGTACTCAGCCATAAAGAATGAGAAACTAGAGTCATACACAGGAAAATGGATGTATAATGAGGCCATACTCTTAAGTGAAATAAATAAGACACACATCTGTAAATACCAAATGGTTTCTCTGGTGTGAAAAACTAAAAGTATAAATAAGGTTCAAATTATGTAATTGATAATGTGGAATAGGAAGAATAGGGCTAAAGGTGTAGGGGAAGTAGGAAGGTAGGGGCAAGGAAAGAAGGGAAAAGAAAATGAGAAAAGGAAAAAATGGAAAACAAGTCCTTGTAAAAAGGGAAGGGTGGAGGGTGTGAAGGGAGGGCAGGGGTATGGGGAAAAAATGAGAACCAAGATAAATAATGTAAAGGTACAAGATCCCAATGATGAACGTAACTGTATTTTATACCTTAAAAGCACCAATAAACTTAGTTAAAAAAAAAGAAAGAAGACTGTTAACCAAAATCAGACCTTATTTACTTTGATGTTTGATCTAGTATTGAATAAAACAAAAGTACTAGTGATTGTTAATGGTAATTATAAAAATGGGAACATTCATTTGTCAGTGCTGAATGATTAATCTATATTTTATCTATTAAGCACCAATATTTTCTTATATCTTCTTTTTGTATTTATTTCATTATCTTCTCCCAAATTACTCTTTTTGTTCTCATTGTGTTTATTGGTACTCTTTAGGCATACAGTACAGTTACATTTATCCCTGGGATCTTGTAACTTTACATGACAGGTCTTGGTTCTCATTTTTTCCCCTTACCTCTGCCCTCCCTTAATCCCCTTCTCCCTTCAATATTTACAAATACTTTATTTCCATTCTTTCATTTTCTCATGTTATTTTTTCTTTTGCCTTACTTCCTTTCCCCCACCCTTCCCACTTCCCATACACCGTTAGCCCTTTTCTTCCTATTTCACATTGTCAATTACACCATTAGGATCTTATGTACCATTATAGCTTTTCACACCCAAATTACTCTTAAAGGTTATTTTATTATCAAATTCTGAATTAAGAGTTTTAAATGTAGATTACATATTAACATGATATTTCAGTGTGCTACCATGTGTTCTAAGTACTCCTTTATGATTATGTGTATGTATGTATACTTCTATTTTATATATTTAATGAATATTCTGAGTATTTTGTGATAAATTATTTTTTCTACAATTTGAATTTCTGGTCTTCTTTTCTAAGTAGATTCCATTCTCTTCACATTTTTCCCTCTATATCATTTGAAATAGTGAGAGAGTTAACCAAGGTGACAGCTTAAGTGAACTGTGAACTCCAGATGTTTCAGGTACTACATGTCCATATTTTTTGTTTATAGGTCTAATACAAGTAAATCCTGTTTGATGTTCTTAAATCTCTAAAGTATGATTTGCTTCTATAAGAATGTGAAAACTTAATCATGTTAAGTAAGTTATGATCTGAATAAGAAGTCTGTGACACTTCTCAAAGAAGACAAAAGCCCTCCTTTCATACTCTGGATTCTTGTAATCAGAACAGTGATTTCTATCAACATTCCTGTGAGTTTCCATGAATTCCTAGTTCTTTTCAAATGTTTATCTGTGTAAGATGTTTCTATGCATTAATATTCGATTTCTTTGCATTTGACAACTTTATTTAAAGCCACTATCTCTCCCAAAATCATACATGAAAACCTACATTGTCTTACTTTCAACATAATAATTTTAAAAAATATATTAATTTATAATATCCCACTGAAGCTAGTACAGGTGAACTCATTAGTATGAGAATCCAAGTACTCCCTTGGAAAAGGGAGGTTGATATATATTTTTTTAAATCCACTTTTTAAACATGGCAGTATGAGCTAGTTTAAACAATGTTGAAAAATACTTCATAAGCAGAATAAAAAAACTGAGAATGCATAAAAATGGAGGAAGAAAATAGGGACTAATATTTCAGAACTTGTACACCAAGTCAATTTATTAAGATATTCCAATTGTGGTAAACAAACTGCCATTTACTTATGAAAATACCAGAACACAGAAAAAATTAACTTCATTTTGTAGGGAGGTTGGTTTTGTATATATCAATACATGAGTTTTTTCTGGAAAATAGAGATTTCCATTATTAGTTAAAGTTAATCTTGTATAATAAGATTAAATGGTTAATCTCTCTCTCATGTGATCACTTCATAATCACAAAATATTAAATTATAAAGTGCTTTGCTTCCATTTTTTCCTTTTCTCATACTTTTTCTTATCCCTTATTTCCTTTCCCTTACCCTTCCCACTTGCCTACACCTTTAGCCCTTTTCTTCCAATTTTATGTGTCAGTTATACAATTCAGATCTTATTTACACTTTTTGCTTTTCACACCAGAGAAAGTATTTGGTATTTATACATGTGTATCTTATTTACTTCATTTAAGAGTGTGGCCTCAACGTGCATCCATTTTCCTATGAGTGACTCTAGTTTCTCAGTCTTTATGGTTGAGTAGTACTCCATTTTATAGAAAAAACACATCTTTATATATAGGGGAGATGGGAGGGGTGAAAGGAGGGAAGGGGTATGGGAAAGAAATGAGAACCAAGGTCTGTCATGTAAAGGAACAAGACTTCAATGATAAATGTTACTGTACTGTACTTTATATTTTAAAAATACCAATAAACTCAATAAAAAAATATAAACTGCTTTGCAATTAAAGAAAGCTGATTCTATGTGATTTCTCTGTTTTTATGGTTATGTCAAATTTTTAGTAGATATAAATATCAGTTGTTACAATAGGAGGAGACCAATATAGAACTGAGCTCAGTTTATAACACAGCAAAAACTGCTGTGGGCAGAGTGAAAGAGTAGATGGATAGAAAGTTACCAAGAAAAATTTAATTAAATATCAAAAATGATAAGATAATAATAAATAAATATGAAAAATGTATGTAGGTACTTTTGATAAACTGACTCAGCAGACTAAGGTCTAGACATAAGAAGAAGAGAGTTTAAAGGAAACTACAATTTAATAAAGGAGGGAGTACTTGTTTTCAGTTGTCTTTTTATACTTATTCTTTGCATCATAATCTAACATTAGATATTCATTGGTAGCTGAAGCTGAGAGAGATCAACTCTTACCCTGCAAATAGAGAGTACAGAGCCCACTAAAAGCTGCTCTCTGCAGAATCTCAGTACTAGTAGGTGCGAGTGACACCCTGACATCTGTCTCTAGAGCCTATGCCAAAGGAAGGGTTCTTTCAATGCTCTTTAAATTCTCCATTTTCGCATCTTAACTAATCTATTTTTCCTTTAAACAAAATTCTTCACAAGTGTAAACATGTAGATGCTACCTGAAGTCTAATTTGTCTGTGTTCATTTTTTAACTGTACATTGCCACTACATACTTCTTAGCACAAACACAAGTGTTAACTGATTAAAAAGCAGTGAGTGAAGAAATGAGCCAATTCCTTTAGGGGAATGCGGAGAAAATAAGAACCAAGATTGATTGTGTAAAAGTACAAATTTCTAAAAATGAATGTCATTATATTGTATATATTCTATGTACCAATAAGATTAATTTTAAAAACATTTAATTAATTAAACATTAAATTAAACATTAAATTAATTAAATCAATCTAGACATAACTGGTCCACATTATTCTTCAACAATTAATTTTTAGTTCATAATTCTGGAAAAGATTTACTTTTGCCCTAATTAGGGTTTCTACATTGTAAATTTTAGAGTTCATTATCTGTTTAGACAAAAAGTTTCTTTTCAAAACATACACTTTAACAATTTTTTTTTAATACCCAGGTGATTCCTGAATAGTAATAGATTTTTTTCCCTCTTAAGGCATATGTGCTTCATTTTCTCACTTGGTGTTCTCCATATTTGAAAAACCTGCTCTCTAATAGTATATTAGTTTTGGATACAGTTTCTCCACCTTATTCTGCTTTAGACTTATCTCATTTTTTCTTGCATCATGGCTTGAAAAAAATGGCATCACACATATACACACACACTGATTTTTGGTCAGTCATTACTCTATATTTAAGATATGGCACCTGAATTTAGATTACTTGCAGTTCAATGCTCAACCTACTGTTTTGTCTCCCTTAAATAGCCTAACATTTCTTTATCTCAGTTACTCATACTTAAATTGGGGATAATAGGTTCTACCTCATTACATTTTGAAAGAGCTACATGAGTTAATTTAGGAGATGTGCTTAGATTAAAGCTTAGCATATAGTATATTGCTCAAGAAGAGATAGCTAGCTGCCATGTGCTTCTACTGAACTCTCATGAAATTATCTATTCGATGACTGGAAATCATTGTCAGTTGTGCAGATTTTCTTACAAAATTTTCAGTAGTGAAAAAGTTTCACTAATATTGGCTAAAGTTATGTTGTTTGCAATTCAAATTATTTTTTTTTTGTTTTTGTTGTTGTTTTTGTTTTTTGTTTCTTTAAAACTGGGTCTCACTTTGTAGTCCAGGCTGGCTCTGACTCACAATGTAGCCCAAGCTGGCCTCAAACTCATGCCAATCCTCCTTCCTCAGCCTCCTAAGTGCTGAGATTATAGGCAAGCACCATTATGCTTAGCTCCAATTAAAATTCATAGTGTTCTCATCCTTTACTTTAACTGAGAAGACACTTCCCCATCTATTTTAGACATCCTATCAGTTTTATCAGTGGCTTTTTAATACTCATGGATTCTCATACTACCTAGTCATTACCTTGCCAGAACCTAATCTAGCACCCTGATCTTGGACGGTGCAAAATAAATTTCTACTATTTACAAGACAATCATTGTGTGGCAGAGGAAGCAAACCAACCAACATAATTTTTAAACATTAATAGCACAGTTATTTTCTTTCTTGTTGTTTTTTTCTTGTTGCATTTTTCTTCAAAAAAACATTTGTTGGAAACCATCCAGGTACTGGGCTCTATAATCAGGATAGTATGACTATTTATTTAAAGGGACAACGACACTAAATAGTTTCTTATCTATGTAATGAAATATATGCTTAATTTTATGATAACACAACGGGGAAATGATCATTCATTAAAAGAGATATCAGTAAAATTGTTTTATCTCCTTGATTCAATAAAACTTAGGACCTTGTCATCAAGAGTTTTCTTTAGGAACTACAGTAAATGTATGTCCTTTTCCTTTGGCAGTAGTTACAATATGATGAAGGTGTATTTTCTCTAACTATGTTAATCTGCTTTGAACAATGACTTTTGGTTGCCTAGTATTCAGAGATGAAGAATACCTTTGTGAATCCACCAGTTTTGATACTTTAAAAGCAATGTGGATATATCTGTATTCATTTACTTTTGTGTGTTTTAATATGTATGCATGGAGGGAGCTTATATTTACATTTTAACTCAGACAGGCGTAAATTTATGGGAAAGAACACTGGCTAGAGATTAAGGCAATTACAGTTTTAGTCTTGACTTTGGAGATCAGTAGCTGAACTAGAAAAAAATCTCTTAATTAGTCTGGTCTTCACTGTACTCATCAGAATGAATTGGTGCTGTTCTTGAACATTTCTATCTTTTGTTCATGTTTATAGCTGATGACAATATTCAGTTATTTGACTTTAAATACTGAATTTGTATGGACAACTCTTAAGTGTACAGTTCAACACAGAATTTTTCATCCTACTCTTACACCACCAATAGAATTTTGTTAGAATTTCAAGCTTTTCATGTCCAGAATTTAAATTGTTAAATACCCTAATTCTTCTTTATTCTGGCCAATAGAAATTCCACATTGTGTGAAGCAATATATTTCTGCTTCAAACCTGATCCATTCTTTAACTCAGAAAACTATTACTTTATCTTTTGTGGTTTTCTCTCACAGCAAGAGGCAACTCTATGATTTCAATTTTATACATCAGAGTTATACTTGGCTCATTACCTTCCTCATAACTTATACTTGATGTGACAGCACATACTCCTAATCTACGTTTTTTATATTTTCTTATTTTTATTTTTTATTTTTATTTTTTGGTACCAGGCATTGAACTCAGGTCCTTCTGCTTGCAAGGCAGGTGGCAGCACCACTGAGCTGAATCCCCAGCCCTCGTCTACCTTTAATACAAGACTGGATGTGGCTATTTCATACCCCTTGTTAAAACCATAGACAAAGCTGCCATCATCTCTCACTAGAAGCCCTACAATAATATTATATCTCGCTTCTCAGGGATAAGGGGAAAACAATGAGAACCAAGACCTGTCGTGTAAAAGTACAAGATTCCAATAATGAATATCACTGTACTGTATACCTAAAATGTACCAATAAACTCAATGAGGAAAAAAATATATCTCATTTGTTCATCTCTCACACTCCCTGAAAAAAAATGATTACACAACAAAACTTGAAATTCTTTTAAAAAGTAGGTATGAAAATGCAATTCTGCTGTGTTTAGAATTTAGTGTCACTCAGAGTTAAACCCAGAGTCTTTGACACAGCTTACAAGAATGTAAATGATTTGAGCTTGACTACCTCTCCAGTTTATCTCCAACCAATCTTGTCATTTTCCATTTATCCTGGTCTCTTTGCTATCCTTCATGTATACCAATTATACTCCATACCTAGGCAAATGTACCTTCCCTATTTTTTCTAGGATTATTCTCCTCAGTTATTATCCGGGTCTCTTTAATCTTCCCTCAGGCCTAGCTTTATAAACTTCATCACTGAGAAGGCATCTTTAATGCCCTATATTCTGTAGCTCCTTATTCTGCTCTACTTTCTCTATAATATTTATACATACACACATATGGACATTTGTTATCTGTTTACACACACACATTTTTCTTAAACAATTTCCATACTGATATCAGTGCTTTATAAGTAAAAGAATATTATCTATTTTCTCTCCTGCCATAGAATGAACACAATAACACTCAGTTTTGATAGAAAGTTTCTTTATTTAAAAAAATCAGAAATGTGTTAATGAAAAGATGGAGAAGGAATAACAGAATATCATTATACCTATTTAATTCTTTATGTTGTAATAAAAACGGAAAATAAAGGTAGGATCATGGTTCCAGGCCTGTAACCACAGAACTCTGAGGCAACACAATTGCAAGTTTGACCCAGGTCTGGGCAATTTAGAGACTTGTCTCAAAATAACGAGTAAAAAAGTGGATTGGAGATGTAGCTTGGGGCAAAGGCCTTCGGTTCAATTCTTAGTACTATAAATAGACAAACAATGAAATGTGGCAATAATATTCATAGACAAAAATGCATAGAAAGACAGAGCAAAAAAGTACATTAATATTTAGTTTCTTTAAACCTTTATGGAAGCAATAGACATAGAAGAAATGCCCTGTGCTTCTGCTCTAGTTGATAACTACGATAATCTTTTCAAAGGAAAGCAACAAATAGTACAATGAAGAAACTTTTTATAAATTTAAGAGAAATTAGCAAATGTTTTAGGGTAGGTGTGGGAATGGAGTTAGATACAGTCACATTTAGGCCCTTCAACATGTCAAATCTCCAAGAAGACACTTTTAAGTAATAAGCAGTATTGTCTTGCATTTATAGAACTCCAAATAATTTTCAATACTGATTTATATTTATTATGTTATTTTGTTTCCTAATTATAATTATGTCATCTGTTAGCATAGGTGTTACTGTTCCTACTGCAACAGCTTAGGGGGAATCAGCATGTGTGTGTGCGTGTGTGTGTGTGTGTGTGTGTGTGTATTCATGAGTCTATTAGAGACAAGAAAAACATGAAAGTAGCTATGAGAGAGATGATGTTAAAAAGCAGATCATCCTAAGTCTATTAGGCTGACCTAATCCTATAGAAGGATAAAAGAATACTTCATCAGAATTGTCTTTTGAAATGTTTGTTAAAGAGTGGATAAGAAATCTATGGGAAATTCATATTATAGTCTATTATGTTGATACTTTATAGCATTTAAAAATTCTGAAGGATCATTTATAACTCAAATAAACTACTACACAGCATAGTTGAAACATCCAATCAGAAAAACACAGTAAGTGGGTGAAGGGGAGACACAGGTATGGGGAAGAATGAGAACGAAGACCTGTCATGTAAAGGTTCAAGATCCCAATGATAAATGTAACTGTACTGTATACTTAAAAAGTATCAATAAACTCAATGAGGAAGAAAAAAAAAAGAAAAGAAATACCCAGGATATGGACCAGGTATTTAACTCAGTGGCACCATGCCTGCATTGCAAACTCAAAGTTCTGAGTTGGAAAAAAAAAAAAAAAGTACTACAACAACAACAACAAAAAAGAAATACCCAGGATACCAAACTCATCCTAATCATGTTAGTGCATTGAAGAAGATTCTGAAGTACAACACCTCCTACTCTTACTGCTTAGGAAAGCACTGTAATCACTACATATTGGTTGCAAAATAGTTGAATATATCAAATAAATTCCTTTCAATCAGGTGTTGCCAATGAAAACTAAAAAGCTGAAACTTTTTGAGCCTTTACTATGTATGACATATGGTGCTAACAATATTTTGCACATATTATTCTCTAACTGTATTAACCATTGTACTGGCTATTACTTTTCCCATTCAAAGAAAAATAAAATTTATAAAGATTAAGTAACCTGCCCCAGGTCACAGAGAGACTTTGTTACACAATCAAGTGCAAACAAAGGTCAGCAAAATGGTTTTTTCCTTTGGAAGTACACACAGGCTTTCTTATGACACCCAGGTACAAATACGGTAGAACCTGCAGAGATAAGATTGATAATTGAAGAAAAAATTGTATAAGAGATATCAGGCTATTCAATAGAAGTTAGGAGAAGGAAGGGCCAGGGATTTAGCTCAGTGGTTCTGCCTCCTTTCTAACAAATGCTAGGTCCTGAGTTTGATCCCCAATACCAAAAAAATAATAAAGAAAAAGAAGTTAGGATAAGGAAGAGTATAGATTTTGAGATACTGCAAGGACTTATGCTACAGCCTATGGAGAGTGAAAGAAGACTTACTAGGTATAAAGAAAATATGGTTTTATCAATAGTCACAAAAAGTACTTAAAATTAGAAAATCTGCAATTTACTCTCATCTCTGGTGGACTGAATACTTTCCAGAGCAACTCATTCATTGGATTTGTACTTGAGGTGCTACTAGAGAAAGATATTAGATATTTTGAGTTAGCATAGGTGATTGTAGGCAAATGAATAAAGTGTCAAACACTTAGAAAAGTTAAACAATAAAAATATCTAAACATAAAAGACAAAGGAGTAATTGGAGATTCCCAAATCCTAATACATTTCTACCCTCATATCCTAATTTGAAATAAAGGAGAGGAACAGTGCTATGTTATATAAAGGGAATCTTTATACAGAGATACGTGCTGAGCGCTAAGACAAGAAACTTCCTGGAGGAGAAAGGGTAGATCTCAATTGGCAAAGTCATATTATTGTATGTTTGAGTTTGTGGATTGGACCCAATTCTCTTCTTTTGACCATCAGCAGAGATACATTGGAGTGCAATTATAGAATAGTTGCATTCTAGATGTTCACAATAGGAGCAAAATTTTCATTTTGTAAATTTATATTCATATTTATTTATGAAACTAATAATGAGTGGAAAATATATTTACTAAAAATAGAATATATCTTTCCCACTCTAAGTATAAATGAATTATACATAAAATTACATTGATTAGATTTTTTTAAAAGGTAAATATGATGTTGGCATTGATTCTCTCCTTTTGCTCCTCACTACTCATAATAGTATGGATTTAATGGGTTAATACATGAAAGAAAATGTAAACCTGGCTTTTCAGAACCATAGAGGATACTTTTAGTATAGGAATTGTGAAAGAGAGAGTGAGTAATCATGTTACAACCTCCAGAAAAAAACAAAACAGAACTGGATCCTTACAATCACTTTCATTCACTTTTTATTCTCTGTGGACTGTGAACTCATGATATGTACATGGCCAGATGACAGAGGCTCTGACATTCCAAATCTGAATCTCCATTGGTGGACATTATAGGGCAAATGCTAAAATTATTGCAGGTTTAATTCTAAGATGGTAATGCTCTTTACATATATGAAAAAGTGACAAGAGACAGAAGGGACTTGGGAAGTGATCCCCTACTTCCACACTATATTAGTCTGTCAAAGGCTGTCATAACCAAATGTCAAAATCTGGGTGGTTTAAACAACAGAAATTTATTTTCTACATCTCTATAGGCTACAATTCTAACATCAAGGTGTCAGCAGGTGGACAGATTTTCTCTTTCTCATGAGAATAACAGCCAGATGGATTAAAGTCACTGGAATGGCCCTATTTTAACTTAATTATATCTTTAAAGGCCCTTTCTCTGAATGAGGTCACATTTTGAAATATTAAAGTTTGGCATTTCAACATCTGAAATTTGGAGGGACACAAATTAGCCTATAACATACACATGATTAAATAAGATACTTTACTTATAAATTAGAATGATTTGTGGCAAAAAGTAAATAAAACAGTAGTAGCTGCATGCAGATCAGGCTAAAGTTCTAAAATTTATTTGGTGGAAGGCAGAAGGTGGAAGTCTGGGACAGCCATGTAGAGATTGCATCCTCAATCCAGCCTGCCTCAAGACATTTGGTGAGAACACTTTGCCAAGCAGGCACCTCTGCAATATCCCCACACCCATCCCCCCAAGCCACCTGACTGAGCCAGTCCTCAGATCCATTCTGCAGAGGCACAGGTGGGCAAAAAGTTCATTTTTCTGAGCTCCAGAAGATAGAACAGAAGTGAACAACTGAAATAAAGGCACAACAGATCCACAGTGGGTAAATTGGAGAGATCACCACCTTCCATCAGAATTTTGAATATCTTCAGAGAAAGGGCAGAGGGAACCTGAAGTGGAACCTTTCAGAGTTAAACCCTGCAGGAGGTCAGGGAGCTCAATTTGGGCCTTGCAGCCTGAATTCAGCCTGAAGCTCAGGGGTCAGCCTTCAGCTAGCTGAGACTAAAGGACTTAGTTCTGAACATGACTACACACATGGTCTATTGTGACAGCAAAGATATAGTCTGAAAGAGGCCCTTCAAATTATTTTTTTTATTTTCTTTTCCTCATTCAATTCTGCAAATTCTTTTTTTTTTTGTCTTCATTTTCCAACTCAGTCTCTTGCTCTCCCATATTATTTATTCTTCATCTCTCTTGCTGTTTTTGGTCCTGCCCTAACTTGGATTTCTTCTTTTATTGTTTTTTTCTTTCTTTCTTTCTTTCTTTCTTTCTTTCTTTCTTTCTTTCTTTCTTTCTTTCTTTCTTTCTTTCTTTTCTTTTCTTTTCTCATTTTCCTTCACTCCAGGGTCAATAGTTTCAAAGGAAAGTGAGCCCATATTACTGTTAAGTTGTTATATTCTTGCACTCTGCCTCTCCCTCTTGTATTCAAGAGTTTTTTAAAGTTTGTGTGGTCATCCTGTGTCCTCTGGCTTCACTTGAAACCTTCTCCAATTCATTTATCTATCTACTCCTCTCATCCTAGCTCTGTCTCAGACCCCATCATAAAGGGTAAACATACTATATTGAAGAGTTATTCACTGTAAACATATTTTGGGATGCTTCTTGATTTTGATTTAACTCACATGGTTTAAAGGTGATTGATGACTACCACAAAGGTCAGTTTGTAAGTTGTTTTTGATACTATTGTGTTGCTGTTTGTATCAGTTAGGCTACAGAGTTGTGATTGATTTATTGAGTTGTCTTTTCTGATATTATGAAAATAAGAATATCTACGAGTCATTGGAGACCCAAAAGCTAAAGTGCAACTATATCAGGAAGATTTATGTAATAAACCAGAAATTTTAAAACCAGGACAACCCAACCACAAAAATAAAAATGAGAAAACACTTAAATAAGACACAAAGACAGACTTCCAGTTCACCAGTGGCAACAATCTGACAGTCAACTACCAGGACACCATGAACTAATAGCACAGGAAGTAACAAAACAGAACAATCAGGCTCTAGAAAAATTCAAAACAGAAATAATTTCCAAGAAAACTACAGAGATGGTGAGCACAATGAAAGACAAGGTTAGAGATTCTAGAACAGAAACTGACAAAAAAAAAAAAATAGATGAGCTCAGGACCATGATAGAAGCTATGAAGGCCCAGCATGAGAAAGAAATGGAAACCGTGAATGTTCAACATAGGAAAGAAACGGAATCCATGAAACAGATTCAAACATCCAGGAGATTAAAAACTCTACGAAAAGTTTTCACAGCAGGATAAATGAATGTGAAGATAGAATTTCAGATACAGAAGATAGGATTGCAATCACTGACCATGAAAACAGAGGTCTCTTAAAATGAGTAAGGGATCATGAGAAATCTATTCAACAACTTGTAGATGATGCAAAGAAGAATAACAAAAGACTGATAAGAATCCATGAAATAGCAAAAGAAAATACAAATGACTTAAAAAGCTGTTCAAAGAATTACCAACAGAAAACTTTCCAAACAGAAGGGAAGAATTAGACATACAGATAAGTGCGGCATATAGGACTCCAATTTGCCATGATCAAAAAAAGTCTACACCAAGATATATAATAATCAAGATCCCAGAAACACAACAGAAGAACAAAATACTACAAGGAGAAAATAAACAAATAACATGCAGAGGCAAACCTATCAGAATCACTGCAGATTTTTCAACAGAAATCCTCAGGTCAAGGAGAGCCTGGAGTGAGGTATTTCAAGTCCTAAAAGAAAACAACCTCCAACCTAGACTGATGCATCCTGCAAAACTCTTTCAAAAACGGATGGGGAAATAAGATACTTCCATGACAAAGAACACCAGAAAAACTTCATGAATACAAAACCAGCACTACAAAGATTTCTAAACAATATCCTAGAAAAAGACAATGAAAGTCACAACACCATGAGGCCCAACAGAGCAAATCAAATAGGCAAGGCAAGAAACTAAAGGGAGAGGGGGAAATATTAAAAAGAGTCAACAAAAGGACAATAACATTATAATAATAAGTCAGTACATATCAGTTGTAACCATCAATGTCAGTGGCCTCAATTCACCAATGAAGAGAAATAGCCTGGCAGAATGGAGTAAAAAGCAAAATCCAACAATGTGTATACAAGAAACACAACTAGTGAAGAAGAAGCCCATAGACTGAAAGTGAAAGCATGGAAAATAGTTCTCCATTTGACAGGAGCCCAGAAAAAAAGCAGGGGTAGCTATCCTATTGGCAGACAAAGTTAATTTCAAACCAAAACTGATTAAGAGAGACAAAGAAAGCTATTACATCCTTGTAAAGGGAACAATTCAAGAGGAAGTGATGACAATCATAAATATATATGCACCAAATGTTAATGCCCCCTACTATATAAAACAAATACTAAGTAACATGAAAAACCAACTAAGCATTAATACAACTGTAGCAGGGGAACTAAATAGCCCACTGTCACATATAGACAGATCATCTAGACAAAAAATCAACAATGAAATACTGGAATTGAATCAAGCTTTTGAACATATGGACTTAATAGATATCTATAGAGTGTTCCACCCCCAAAAATCAGAATATACGTTCTTTTCTGCTGCACATGGGTCATTCTCCAATATAGAACACATACTAGCTCATAAAACAGGTTGAAATAAATACAAAGGAATTAAAGTTATCCCATGTATATTATCAGATCATAGTCCAGTTAAGCTGGAGATCAATACCGTAAGTAACCATAGGAGTTTCACAGACACAGATAAATTGAACAACACCCTTCTGAACAACCAATGGGTCACAGAGAAAATTAAAGAAGAAATTAAATAGTTTTGACAAATAAATGATAATGCCAATACAGCATACAGGAATCTATGGGACACAATGAAAGCAGTTCTACATGGAAAATTCATAGCAGTGAATGCCCACACTAGGAAAACAGAGTAAGCTCAAATAAATAACCTAATGATGAATCTTAGACTCCTAGAAAAAGAAGAGCAAGAAAAACCCAAAGCTCATACAAGAGAGGAAATTATCAACATTAGAGCAGAAATTAATGCAATGGAAACTAAGAAAAATATTTTTAAAAATCCATGAATCAAAGAGTTGGGTTATTGAAAGAATAAATAAAATTGTTAACCCATTAGCTAACCTTGTCAAAAAAAAAGGACAGAAAGGGCTAAGATCCATGCAACTATGAATGAAAGAGGTGAAGTCACAACAGATCCAGCAGAAATCCAGAGGATCATCAATACCTACTTTGAGAGCTTTTACTAGTAAAATGGAAAACACAGAAGAAATAGACAATTTCTCAATACTTATGAATTACCAAAGCTGAAGAAGATAAAAAAATTCTAAACATCCAATTACAATCAGTGAAATTGAAAAATGTAATTAAGAGTTTACAAACAAAGAAAAGCCCAGGTCCAGATAGATTCACTGCTGAATTTTGCAAGACATTTAGAGAAGAACTACAGCAACTACTCTTTACACTTTTCAATGAAATTGAAAGGGAAGGGATACTTCTAATTCATCACTGGAAGCAAGTGCTACTTTGATTCCCAAACCAGTGAAAGACTCAACTAAAAAAGAGAACTACAGGCAAATCTCCTTAATGAATATAGGTGCAAAAATCCTTAATAAGATATTGGCAAACAGAATACAGAGTATAATCAAGAAGATCATACATGCTGACCAATTCGGATTTATTCCAGGGACACAAGGATGGTTCAACATACATAAATCAATAAATATAATACATTATATGAACTGAGTCAAGGACAAAAAAAAATATGATCATCTCAATAGATGCAGAAAAAGCATTTGACAACATTCAACACTCATTCATGATAAAAACACTTTAAAAAGTGGAACAGATGGTCTATATCTCAACTTAATAAAGGCTATCTATAAAAAACCAACAACCAACATCATATTAAATGGCCAAATACTGCAAACCTTCACTTTAAAATCAGGAACAGGACAAGGATGCCCACTATCACCACTCCTTTTCAATATAGTTCTGGAAACATTAGCCACAGCAATTAGACAAGAGAAAGAAATAAAAGCAATAAAGATAGTAAGGGAAGAAGTTAAACTGTCATTACTTGCTGATGATATGATACTCTACATTGAAGAACCAAAAATATTTCATCAAAAGATTTCTAGACTTAATTGACACTTTCAGCAGAGTAGCTGGATACAAGGTCAACACTCAAAAATCAATAGCTTTCTTGTACACAAATAACAGACTCACTGAGAGAGAAATTAGGGAAACACTTCCTTTCACAATAGCACCCCAAAAAATGAAGTATCTAGGAATCAGTCTAATGAAAGAAGCAAAAAACTGTTACATTGAAAACTACAGCACTCTGAAAAAAGAGACTGAAGAGGATTTAAGAAAGTGCAAAGATATTCCCTGCTCCATGGTAGGAAGAATCAACATAGTGAAAATGGTCATACTATCAAAACTGCTACGCAGATTCAATGCAATGCAAATTGAAATTCCAAAAGTATATTTCAGAGAACTAGAAAAAATAATCCAAAAATTAATTTGGATTCAGAAGAGACCTAGAATAGCAAAAGCCATCCTAGGCAACAGAGACATGGCAGTGGGTATAACAATTCCCAATTTGATATTATACTACAAAGCCACTGTGATAAAAACAGCAAGTTACTGGCAAAGAAACAGACCTGAGGATCAATGGAATAGATTGTAAGATACAAAAACAACTCCAGATGTACTCAACTACTTCATCTTTGACAAAGGAGCCAACTGTCTTCACTGGAGGCAAGATAGCCTCTTTAATAAATGGTGTTGGAGACTGGATTTCAACCTGCCAAAGATTAAAACTAGACCCTTATCTTTCACCATCCACTAACCTAAAATCCAAGTGAATTAAAGATTTGAATATTAAAAAGGAAACACTAAATCTGCTGGAGGATAAATTAGGCAGAACTATTGAAGATATTGGTATAGGACAAGAGTTTATGAATAAATCCTTCGTAGCATGGGCACTAGCACAAAGAATCAACACCTGGGATCTCATCTTATTAAAAAGCTTCTGCACTGCCAAAGAAACCATCAACAGAATTAAGAGACAACCTACAATGTGGGAAAAAAAATTTACTAACTGCTCTTCCAACAAAGAACTTTTACCTAGAATATAAAGAACTAAAAACAAAATCAGCCCCCAAATATAAAGACCCGATTCAAAAATGAGCATCTGAAATGTACAGACATTTCTCACACAAAGAAGTTAAAGCGTCAACTAAATATATGAAAAAGTGTTTCACTTCACTGGTCATTAGAAAGATGAGATTGAAAACAATATTGTGATTCCACCTCACCCCACAAAGAATGGCTGCTATCAGGAAATCAACCAATAACAAATGTTGGTGGCATTGTGGGGGAAAAAGGAACCCTTCTCCATTGTTGGTGGAAGTGCAGACTGGTGCAACCACTAATGAAATCTGTATGGAGATACCTCAAAGAACTAGGATTAGAAGTTCCATTTGACAAAGCCATCCCTCTCTGGGTATCCTTCAAAAGAATTAAAATAATCGTATCACTGTGATATCTGGGCACCCATGTTTTTACTGGCACAGTTTGTATTATCTAAAACTTGGAAACAGCCCATTTGCCCATCAGTTGGAAATTGGTTAAAGATGTGGTTTTTCTATAAAATGGAATACTACTCAACCATAAAGAATAAGAAATTAGAGTCATTCATAGGAAAATGGATGCATATAGAGGATATACACTCAAGTGAAATAAATAAGTCACATGTGTAAATACTGTAGTTTGTCTGGTGTGAAAAACTATAATTGTACCTAAGATCCTAAAGGTATAATTGACAATGTGAAGTAGGAAGAAAAGGGCTAAAGGTGTAGGGGAAGTGGGAAGGGTAGGGGAAAGGTAATAAGGGAAAAGAAAAATATGAGAAAATGAAAAAGTGGAAATAAAGTATTTGGAAATAGTGAAGGGAGGAGGGGGTGAAGGGAGGGCAGAGGTAAGTGTAAAACATGAGAACTAAGACCTGTCATGTGAAGGTACAAGATCTCTATGATAAATGTAACTGTAGTGTATACCTAAAATATACCAATAAACTCAATGAGAAAATAAATAATAATAAATTTATTTGGTCAATGAAGATATGTGCAGTTCCTATGGACAGAATCTATTATAAGGTGATTTGGGTTCCAATGAGAGAGAAAGAGTACCTGTAGCATAGGTAGGGATAGCACAGCAGAAAGCTAAAGGTAAAATCTGAGATTTCTAGGAGCTGTGCAAAATGTTGAAAGGGACTAAGCTATAATAGAACTATATTTCTCAGCCTTTCAGGAGTTATGTTATTAGCAAAACAAATAATATTTAAAATACTCATGAGAAAATATCTATTTATATTATAAAGTCAAGTAGCACAAAATTACTAGAAAATAAGAAATCTTTCTATTACCATAGTCCTTATTCCCAAAGAGTAAGAAGCTGTTGATAAGTATAGTAAAATGGGGAAAAAGAGAAGTAACCCCAGTTCCAAACCCATTCGCACGATATATTTGTAGTCTACAAAAGGCTACAGTTTAGGGAGAGAAGAATATTTAATATTTATTCACATGATTGGTATTTTGAACTGGACATTCAGCTTTGTAAATATGTTATGTAAAGTGACAATAGGACAAGTAATGTTCAGGTAAATGACAACCAGCTAAGCATCAAAAGAAAAAGCCTTGATTTATAGCCCTTTTCCCTTTTCTGTGATGTAAATTTTCCACCATACCCAGTTTCTCTATTCAGGAACATAAAGTCATTGAACACAGAAATGGGAAGTGATGAATCTCCTAAGGATATGATTTCCCCCCGCACCTGTCACCTCATGGGTTTATTACAACCAAGAGTAGAGGTAGATTTCCTGAAACATTGATGCAGTGCAGTCAGAAACTATAAATGCAGCAAACTTTGGATCAGCATGCCCAAAGTAGACGTGATGTCATTGCATTTGTAAATTTTGCAATAATTCTTGAATCATAGTCTGTATATCTGTTTCTTTCTGCTCTGACTTTCCTCAATCACACTTTTCTTCTGGTCCATGGACTTTTAGTGTCTGGGTGCACTTGCAGGATCCAGCTGGGAAGTTGATCACTTTATTTGGGTTCTATGGAATACATTTATGTCTTCACTTATTCCCATGCATAATCAATGTGTTGCTAGTTCTCTAGGTGTATAAATGCTGCCTAACAATCCCACTTCTGCCCAGAGCATAAACTTATCTGGCACCATCCTACAAAGGTACAGTCACATGTCACACTATGAGTTGAGTTTCCATATTGTGCTTGGCTCCCAGTGTGCAGGTAGTGAAAAAAGAAGCAGCATTTACAACATGAACTCAGAAAGTGATCTGTGGAAAATTCTCCCACATCTGATGACTCATTATAATGAAAACTTGGTCAACATTTCCCTACACAATGAAGGAATTTCCTCCCTCAAAAACTAAACCTTTGAAAATGTTTTGGTAAATCATGATTTAAAATGATTTATATTTCAATGAAAAATATGGCATTACAAAGTCATGGGTATGACAAGGTAATTAAAAAGCATATTTGCCTATAAATGTAAAATGAAGACTATTTTTTTTGAGGCAAGATCTCACTATGTAGTTGAGACTGACCCAGAACTCGTTGTGTAGCCCAAGCTGATCTTGAACTCACAGTGATCCTCCTGCCTCAGCCTGCCGAGTGTTGCAATTACAGGAGTGTGCCAACTTGCCTGGCAAATGAAGACTATTTAACTAGGAAGGTTGTTGATAGAAATGTGGTGGGCTTCTTGTGAAATTTTGGATATTTGCAAGTTTTAGGGTTTTGTAGGGGTGGGGATATAGTTCAGTGGTACACCAGTTGCCTGTCAGGCATGAGGTCTTTGCTTTGATCCTTGTAACTACTAAAACAAAGTATGTTTTGATATTTTTTTCTTCTAAATAAATTTTAAGTATACTTTGTTTTTCTCTAGTCATTTCCTTGAAGAAGATATCTCCCCTCTGCCCTAGCAATCCTAATTCCATGTATATAGTCAAGGGAAAATAAATCAGTATATCAAAGGAATACCTACAATTTTATATTCATCACATTATTTACAATGGTCAAGATATAGATTCAGTCTAAGTATCCACAGAGAATAGATGGATGAAGAAGCCACGTACTGCCGTTAGCAATCACTGCAGTTTCCCTGCTCTGTGGTATGTGTAAAGATTGAAATTGCATAAACAAATACTAGAATGGCATTTGCCAGTGGCTAGATATGAAATTGGGTGGTTGGCATATAAGATGTTGGTCAAAAAGCATGAAACTTCATTTGAACAGGTTGAATATTTCTGGAAATATATAGTACACCAAGATGACTATGGTTCTTAAAAGTATATTTAATACTTGAAAATTGATAACAGAGTAGATCTTAAATATTCTTATCGCAAAAAATAAGTATGCGAGATTACGGATATATTAATTATATAGACTTAATGACTTTTCCATATATATACATATATATATATATGTATATATATAGCAAAATATAAATGTATACAATAAATAGATAATATTGGTTCAAAAAAGGTACTCCAATCTGTATAAGCTTCTGTCCATATACACCCAGTATATCTGTTGCATAATTTGAAAAATTATGACCCTTTCAAGTTTTATACAGAAACAATGAGTATTATCTACTAATTTTTTGGAACTATTTCTACTAATGTGGGAAACTGAAGCAATTTGCCTTGATTATATCACAAATCAAAAGGCACAGTATACTGCTATTATTAATTTGTTGCTATTTCTTTTAAAATTTCTTCTGATGAAAGATTGGAGTGGAATCACTTAGGCCTATATTGCAGCATTTTACTTTTGGTAAAACATGTGCTTCTTTTGTGACTAAATTTAATGAAAAATATATCTAGCTCTTACTGAAACTACTGAAACTGAGTTATCTCTGTTCTTCTTTCCAGAAATAGTCAATGTATATTTAATAATTTTGGGATATGTAATAGAGATATGTGCCACTTAATATAAAATTGAGGGTACCCTGAGAATCCATTCAGTGAATTCTTTTATGTTTAGTCAATTATTTCTTATACTTAGACACAGTTAAGTTGATCATCAAAGTATTTCAGTAATAAAAGAAAGGAAAGAGAAAAGAAAGTTGTCTCGTTTTTAAGGAGAACTCCATTTGTCATAGTGCAGGAATTCAGAGAAATAGTAGCAGTTCTCATTTATTAGAGAGTGCATACATTTGCCAAACATTTATTTTTTTGAAATTAATTTAATATTTTATTTTTTAATATAGTTTTATTGGTAAATTAAACCTTTATAATACTACCTGAGTTTTTCTTTTTCTTTTTTCTTTGGTCCCAGGGATTGAACTCTGGTCCTTGAGCTTGCAAGGCAGGCCACTGAACTGCTGAGCTAAATCCCTGGCCCTGAAAGAGTTTTTCTTAAATACATTCTTGTAACAGAAATCGGGAAAGAGAAAAAAGGTGCTTAATATTAGGTTCTTTTCCATAGTTTTGAAAAAATTAACAGGAACAATGAAAAAATCTTTATCTCAAAATTATGTGGGAGTGATAAAATTTGTTTGCAAACCATTTACTCAAAAATGTATTAGGATAGTAGAGCAAGCTTTGAAATTATGTATAATTTGGTTGGATTCATGACTCTGCTATTTATTACCAAATTGCTTAGCCTGCAAACTTTCTTTTTAATACCTGGGAATAAGGACAATGGTAAGTACTATACTAAGTTATGGTCAAATCTAAATGATGTAAAATATGCAAAGTATTGGAAGTAGTCAATGTGTAGTAAGCTCATAATATTCTCTTCTTAATTTTTTAAATTAAATTTTATATGTATTTTTAGGAAACATTTGCATGACCTTATTATTTTAATACAGAAGATTCTATGCTTTGAGGGATGCATAAAAACAGATAATTTTGCATAAAATATTAAAAACTGTGAAGAAACTATTCATACTTCTCTTTTAAAACACTTATTTTGAATTAATAATAATTCTCTCACCTGCTATGATCCAGTGAAGACTCTTGCCTTACATTTCTATTGTAAGAAAGATTTTCTCTGTGGCAAAGAGGATAGGTCAAACTCAAACCTTTATTTGGAAAAAAGCAGTCAATTAGTTGTGAACTTGTATCATGTGAAATATACATACAGGGAAAAGATGGGACTGAAGGTTATCTCTACTTTTGAGTCAAAGGTTGGTGGTAGGGTAAGCATCTCTATTTTTTTTCCCTGACCACTGCAATTCTGTAACATGCTTAGAAGCTAATGGATGTTTACACAAGAACTGGACACTGGGTTGAAGGAAAGAAGAGACAAAGAAAAACAGAGGGACATATTAAAAATTTAGCATTTTAAATGGAAAAAATGGAACTTTATCTACTGTAAAGTGATCCTTAAAGTATCAGATTCTCTTTCTGATTTTTTCATAATACATAAATGAATTTCTTATATATAAAACACCATTGAAAAATAAATTCATTTTAAATATAGTTGCAAAGATTGATATTTAAATTATGCTTTTGGTAAACAAGAAATATGTAAAATAGAATTTAAAGCTTTTTCTCTTATTAGAAATGAATGCATGCTTTTTATAAGTGATCAAGGCTAAACCTTGCTTTTTTGTTATAATTTTAACCCCATTTTAATAGTTTGGATAGTTAAAATTATTTTATTGCCATTTAGATAGTTCTCTCTTCCTCTTACTGTAGAGCTTGGCCATGATACAATGGATAAAATAAAACAAATATAATGTTTATATCACAAGGTCATTCACTGATTAGAGAAGGTTAAAATCCAGGCTATGCATGTGCTTCATTAAGTCCTTTTCTTAACTAGAACACTGATGGATTGAATATCTATGTTTTATTTTCTTTACAGTTCATAAGTTGCTATTTCTGCACCCACTCAAGTCTAGCTTAGCATCCCATGCTCTGAATAAGATAATTACAGAATGTTGATCTGCCAGTAGATAATTACTTTTGAAAGGCTTTTGAGATTTCAGGGAATCTTGAAAATGTATCTTTAAAATTAAGTTGAATATTTTCAGATCCTTAAAAATGTGGACTCTCATATCTTGACTATTAGTAAGATAAAGTTAAATGCTAGCTATGAAAAAAGGGCAGATCAAATTACAGATACCCGAGTTTGTAACAGAATCATATTTTGGAGGAATTTGTTTAAAGGAGAAACTTTACTTTATATTTCTAAAGAAATGTCATGCTTTTCAAAGGAAATCACCAGCTACAATCAAACTTTTTATTTAAAAATCATAAAAAGGTTATTATGTTTCTTTTTAGATTGCAGTAAAGATCTAGCTGAACGCCAGAGGCATTAAGCATCCAATATGCTTAGTTCAGAGAGTTTCTAGCTCTCTGCTAGCTGAGGCCAAGCACTTATTTACTTTTGGCTTTAAGAGATATTGTTCATGGCTTCTCCCTCAGATTAGTTTTCAGTCCAAATCAATCTGAAAGACGAACTGGGAAGAAAAGGGAGGGTGACAGAGCAGGGGAGACTTCAGGAGACACTGAGTCAACCAAGTTGCTGACCTGCCCCTGTATTAGTCAAGCAGAGGACAAGGACTAGCAGAGAGATGGTGGAGTTAGGACAGAGTACCCTTCACTTAATCTCACTGGATACCAAAGAAGTACTGAACCGAACATTATGGACAACAGTTGGACCCTGTTTCCTCAGTTTCCTTCCCTGGAAAGACATTCACTGACTAAAGATGCCTTGGTAAGAAGTGTCAAAATGGAATTCTTGCCAGGCATGGTGGTGCACGCCTGTAGTCCCAGCACTCCAGAGGCTGAGGCAGGAGGATCGCTGAGTTTGAGACCATCCTGGGCTACATAGTGAGTTCCAGATCAGTCTCAACTACATAGTGAGACCCTGCCTCAAAAAAAAAAAAAAGAAAA
>NW_022900936.1:49156660-49232701 GCF_012274545.1 Fukomys damarensis | reverse complement strand
AAAAAAAAAAAAAGAAAAAGAAAAGAAAAAAGAAAGCAATGGGATTCTTTCACTTAAGGAAACTCAGTGATAAGGCCCCTTTTCATGCTCTCAGAAGAAGCCACATGTGTTCTAGTGAAGAGCTAGAATTTACACGGCTGCCACACATGGTCATTCTTCTTTTGTGTGAAAATCCTGAAATATTTCCAGTTGAAAAATATGACTTTGAATTTGTGGGCTAAATGATACCATGTCAGTGTTAGTGAAAGAAGCAGCAGTATCGTCAGAAAGATGGCTGTCTCACTCCATCAAAGGATTCATTTCTTGCAGTGTTAGATCGCTGTGCCCCCTCCCTTTCTCAACTCTGAAGGGGCTTGACCTAGTTAAAAAAGGCAAGAGAAAGAGATAGATAAGGGCTATAATGAATGCTTCCCTTCTCTAATTAAAGGACTAGAACCATAACCTGCACTTGATTTGAGAAAGGAGGAATATTTCATTTAAGGTTAAATTTGGAATTTTGAAATAAACAGGATATTTCCAGTAGGAACATTCCCTATAAAGTACAGGGAAAATAAAGTTATTAAATCGAGTCAGTCTATCTTTAATGAAATTCCTACCCCATGTAAAGTATTCATAATAGAATACTTGAGGGTATTCATAAAATTTTTAGAAAATAATTACTGCTTTTAAATCAATATGTGTTAAAATAAACTCTCAATTAATTGGGTAAAGTAAAATTTTAAGTCAGGTACCAAACAGCAGAGTGTTTCTTTTAAAATGAATATATTTTACTTTAACAAAATGAACTTTATTACCAAAATATGACATCTGCTTTTTGGCTTTTTACTTGTTTGGTTTGTTTGAAAAATGTCTCAATATTTTGGGAGAAAAGAATTTTTAGATAACAGAAGAAAATCTAATCTATGGCAAATATTTTCCAGAAGAAAACTTTGTTTCTTACTTGTTAGAAAAAGAATTGTAAAGCATGATTATGGAGTATTCATTCCAGACTGGAGAGGGAATACTTCCTTTGACAAGGAGTACTATACAGTCCTAATAAATTTTTAAATACTCAGTGAATAGATTTCAGAGTAGAAATATTGTTTCAAAAAAGAATTATTTAGCATCATTATCAGCATTAAAGTGTATTTGGTAGTTTCATGAGATATAGTAGAGTTATATATATAAAAAAGATGATTCCTGTCTTTAAAAATTAGATTCATTCTGTGTACCAATAAACTCAATTAAAAAAATTAGATTCCTTCATGAAAAACAAAACAAAAAAGAACAATAATAATAAACTAAAATAAATATTGTAAATGAAGTGCATAACTCTTTCTTTTTCAGTATATGATTTAGGCTCCTATTAAGTATATGAAAGTGTGTCCCTTAAAACCATGGCTCAGTAAACTCAATGAGAAAAAAAAAAAACAACAAAAAACATGGCTCAAACAAGAAAAATTGACCTTATCTTTTGTGTGAATGTCTTTAATTACCAGGAGACCAGAACTTGTTAAATGTTTTGCTCCATGATCTTGTCCTGAATCTAGGCTCCTTCTATTTTTATGTAATGCCAATTTCAAAATATAGCTTTCATTTCTTTATGTAAATGGCATCTCATTTACATTTCAAGTTAGAGAATAGGATGGATAAGATATGGTTCGTCTCCAGTTTACAAGAAAAAGCTTTATCAATGACTTTTCTTGGATGCATGACAGAATTGAAATTGATAGGTAAATTGCCACCCTGGTATCTGAAAAGCCTGGAGAATGAAGGGCATCATTACCTCTCACCTGGAAGAGAAGACAGGAGCCATACACATCAAAGGCAATTTTGATGACTCTAGACTCAGTGGATTAGGCTGAGCCTTAGGAGCTCTTGAAAGCACTGTTTGGAGGACCTTCTATGCTTTCAAGAATTTCACATCTAAGAAAACCAACGGGTTCCCTTAGTGGACATCCAAGAAAAATTCTTTTGTGTCTCTGTCAGGAAGAAGAGAAGACTAATTACTGTAAAGGATGCCCAAATATTTTCAGTAATAAGGGCTTGCTTCCAAACAGAAGATAATTTGCTAGGTTTTCTACTTAGGGAAAGAAATTGCTCCCAGTTTTGTGTCTTTTGTCCTTTCTGTCTTATCTAAGGAAGAAAAAAAATGTTATACCCATTGGAAAAATGCATGTGACACTTACTGGCCAGAAACACAGGCTAGAAAAAGGACATTATTATACTAAGAAAGTCCCAGCATAATAAAAAAAGGAACACTGGATTATTGGTAGAAGACCTGGGAGTTGCAAGTCAGAGAATCCTTCTTAGAAATACTTAAAAAAACAGAGAGGAGATAAAAACAAAGATTGTAAAGGAATTTGAACACTTTGGCACTTACAGATAGAGAAAACATAAAACATGGCCCAAACTCCAGTCAGATTAACATAAACTTTCACACTAACAGCCTATTTAGCTCAATTCCTAATACTGAAAATAACATATTTGGCTTTCAACAGACATTATAAATTGTTGAGATTGGCTCCAGGCAAAAATCCTGAGTGTTGTTTTAGGTCCCAGTATAGGCAATTATAAGGCTTTGTAGGGCAGACTTGTGGAGATGTGACAGAGATACAAGAGGCCACCCTTCCCCTATCAAAATTTATGCATAGGTAGTGAATTGCAGAGCTGCAGTAGCAAACTGAATACCTCTTTCTCTGTCAGCCCTGCTCACATGCATATCCACATTCCTTGCTCAGCCAAATTCATTTGCAGTCACCTGATTGGGAAGCATATTTTCCCACTGTAAATCTACACTTTTCTGCTTTTGTCCCTTCTCTGCCTCCTGTGGAAACCTCCTGTGTCCATAGAACATGATCCAAAGGACACACTGGTAATGAGACAATTCCCTCTCCAGGGCATTGCATATCATCTCTAACCCATTGTTGACCTAAGGGAGAGAATTGAACATCATCATTCTGTGTGATAAATCACACTATAAGTCTGCATTGCTTGGGATATCAATGGCACGTAATTGAATTTGAGAGAGTGAGAAGGTTAAGTAGAGCACAGTGTTCTTTCTTATCCTCTTCTGAAAATTGTAAATTCAAAGGACAATGTGTGTTTTGATTGGGTACTACAAATAACAAAGCAGGTTATATGCATGCACCCCAAATAAAATCCACTAATTAAAAAAAAGCTAGTACGGTGGAATCTTGGTTTATGAATTTAATTTGTTCTACAGTTTTGGAAAAGATACTGTGTTTGTGTTTGTGTGGAGAGATGGCTATGGTTGTGTTTGTCACCTAATGAAGAATTTGCAAACAAAAACATAATTTTGCCTAATCCTTCTGTTTGCAAATCAAATTATTTGCAAACAAAAACACTCCTCAATCAAGGTAACACCACACTGACAAAAAGTGGTAGAAGAAATTCCAATTCGATTCTCTTGTTCATGCCAATGTACCAACTAAACAAAATATATCTGAGAATTAAATATAGTACTTAATCCCCACAGCTGGAGTGATAACCCTGTGGAGAGTTTACCTTGTGCAGGACAGGGAATGGTGAAAGGTTTGAGGAAGGACCTCTACTGGAACATTTGAACTGACCTGATCTTCTCTGCATGGGAAGTGATGGTTAGTATGTTACTATAAGAAGGGGGAAGGAAAGGTGCTAACTCTGCTCGAGTTCAAACTTCTCTGGTAAAATATAGATTTCGGAATGCAGAAAACAAAGTGCCAATGCAAGACCCTAAGAAGAGGCACTGAGTACTCAGGACTGTGGAGTTCTCAGAAGCTTATAATGAGTGATTCTGGGGTTCAGACAGGAGTCCTGATTTATAGCATCATAAGTCAAAGGATAACTGTGAACCAAAACCAAGCTAACAATTAGACAAATGACTAGAAAAGATATTTTTCATCAGAAATTATGCAGGCAAAATCAAGATTTTCCTAATTTGTAAACCAATAAAATTGTGATATCAACAGGGAAGAATTTTAAGTGCAGGGCCAAGACATGACTCTGGCTTGGCCTTTTGTGTTTCATATTCTCATAGGGTTGAAAGTCTAACATTTAAAATCAGTAGAACAAAATTGTTGCTTGGTGACCACGTTAGAAAAAGTGAGCTGAAGGCAGTGATACACTTGTGACTCATAGTCTTGAATCTTATTGGTTTTCCATTTCTATTGTGATCATGGGCTTGTTGTCGCACCCTCCTCTCTTAGTGAACAAAGATTAGCAGCAAAAATAGTCTTGAAGTTTTCAATAAAATTGAAGTTGGTGAGGATGTACATGGGATGGAAAGGATCAGCCATGGGGTTAGAAAGATACATCAGTGCTGTCATTTCACAAATAATAAATTTCTTACCAATGATAAATACCATTATAGTGCATACCTAAAATATACCAATGAAATTAATTAAAATTTTCTTAGATCTTGGGATAAGTATAAAATTCTGCTATCTTGAAAAGTTTTCATCCAAAATAGGAGTGTTACTTTCTCCTATTGTCACAAAAGTATAGTGCAGAGAATAATAACATTTGTGCAGGGAAATTTCACTCTATAGATGATCACTATGCAAATTTGGGTTTTAATAGCTACTATAATTTCTATTATTCAAACTGTATAGGATTCAGTGAGATTAGGAAAATACATTTTTTTCCTTTTATTGAGTTTATTGGTATATTTTAGGTATACAGTACAATTACATTAATTACTGGGATCTTGTACCTTTACATGGTAGGTCTTGGTTCTCATTTTTTTCCCCTTGTCCTAGAAAAATACATTTTTAAATGAGCTATTTAATATTTTTGGTCATTTTATATTTTAATTTAAATTGTTCTAGCAGAGAATGAAAGGATTTTTAAAATTTTCTTTTCTTGAATCAAAAATATGGCAAGTCTTGATTCTCATTTTTTCCCCTTACCTCTGCCCTCCCTTCACCCCCTCCTCCCCTCCCCATCTACAAACACTTTATTTTCATCTTTTCATTCTCTCACATTTTTTTCTTTTTAAAGCTGGAATTTTATAACAAATATGAACATATTATTATGATAATGTACAACCTTTGATAGTTCACTGCCATATACAACAACAGTATGTCAATTTTTGATGTCTTAATTCACAATCTGAAGGTTATATACACTCAAATAAATATTATTGTTATATCTTATATCTTCATGCATACTGTTTGGTAGATATCCGGTATTTCATGTCTTCCCTCAGTCCAAATTTTATAATGTGCACTTTCCAGAAAGAGAGATTGAATTTTTTCTGAAGTTAGCCTGTTTAATGGTGGATTTCAGTGTGAAAATGCATCCGATTGTCCTCTTGGGATAAGCACTCCATAGCTGCAGGCCTGGCAGCTAGAGTGCAGCTGAGTGATTACCAACTGGTACTATCTGATGGATGTAGGGACACTAATTCTATAACCCCAATGTCTTTTAATTCCTTTTATATAGCTCACATATATGTGTATTCATATTTGAATATATGCATCTTTATTTATATGTACATATACATATCTAAGCATGCATGAATAGATATGCATATAAAATAGACTATAAACTATCTGTAAAGCTGAATTATAAAATGAAATATGATCTATTTTGAATATTATAAATTATTTGTAATTTGCATTTTACATGTTATTCATAAATGGCCCATAACAGCCCAAATCCCCATCAACTGGATACTGGATAAACAAGATGTATTTTTTCCACGTATAAAACGGAGTACAACTCAGCCATAAAGAATAAAGACATACTCTTAAGTGAAATTAATAGGATGCATGTGTAAATACCATATAGTTTCTCTAGTGTAATAAACTAAAAGTGCAAATAACAGTAAAATGTATGATTGATACCGTGTAATAGGAAGTAAGGTCCAAAGGAATTGGGCAAATGAGAGAGGTAGGGGAAAGGTAAAAAGGGAAAAGAAAAAAGAAAAGACAAGAAAAGAATGGAAACAAAGTTTAATAAATAGAAAAGGTTGGAGCGGGGAAGGGATGCTAGGGGAATTTGGAAAAAATAAGAACCAATATATGTCATGTAAAGGTAAAAGATCCCAATGATGAATGTAACTGCATTGTATACCTAAAATGTACCAATAAAATATTTTTTAAATGGCCCATTAAGAATTAAGATCAAGTGTGCTGGATAAAATAAATTCTATAGAATATAAAAGTTGCTTGTTTGTCTTACATTTTTAATAACTTATAAAGTATGATATTTCATATTAGCTTTCACATTGATCTTCATGTTACTTTCTGAAAATAAAACAATAAAAATGTTTATTCAATTCTTTAGAACAAGTCCTAAATTAGACCTAAAATACATATATTCCTTTGAAAAGAAGCAAAAGAAATGTACTGTCATTTAACAACCCAATCAATGTGTATATAAGCATACTTAATATTATTAGATTCCTTCATGTTACTTGTAGTGCTCCTTCAAGTACCCTTTTAAGTAATAAAAAAATTTTCCCCAATTATCTCAATATTCTGTGCTTTTATGAAAAAGTAAGACATAATTTTTATACTTAAATGAACTAAAATCCTTAGTGTAAATTAGCAGTGTAAAATAATTATTCCATTTTAACACCAAATTTCTTGGAGGAAGACAAATGCATTGAGGGAAATTCAGAATGGCAAATTATAGATGCCTTCAATTCACCTCCTTCCCTAAAGAGAACAGTGAAAGTAACAGATATAGTGCTGCATTTTGAGGTAAATAACTGTAGGAAATCATTAAATATCAGCTGGAGAGACTGGAACCATGTAAGATCCAGACATCTAAAAGAGCATCATTGAAGGAGAAAGAAAATGCACTAATGTTTGGCACTCTAGCTCTACAGCCAGGGCATTAGAGAACTCCTTTTTGCATGGGTCAAGGTGACAGAGGTCTCAAAAAACTCTTCCAGTGCAAATGCTGGCAATTCTAATTACTGGAAATTGGCACAGTCTTCACAAACTCAGCCCACTTAGATTAGTAAAGGTGAAATATGAAAAATAGCCTTGCTTTGTAGAAGGATCTCTGTATTGGTCAGCTTTTCTGTTTCTGAAATAAAATGCCTGCCACAAATTAAAGGACAAGCTTATTTTTCTCACAGTTTCAGAGAGTTCAATCCATAGCAGCCTGGTTTTAAGGCAGAAATTGGATGAAAAGAAGATCTGATAGAGGAAAGCTGCTTAACCCATGACAGCCAAAAAGCAGATAGAGTAGGAAGAACCAGAGAGAGGTACACCCTCCTGAGACATACCTCTGACTTGTCTTTTCCAACTCACACAAACAGCTAATAGCATACACAGTTATTGGTTCATAAATGGATTAATTGACTGATTAATTTAGTGCCCCAAGAACCAATCACCTCCTAAGAACCCTACTTCTGATTATGTAAGACTTTGGTGGTACATTTTACATTGAAAACATAAAAAATCATTTATTAAATTAATTAACAAGGTACTCTTGAAAACTGAGCTATTGTCAGAATATTGCTATGAATGAGTTCAAACAGTAGAGATGTGACACACTCTATGTCAGATTCGAGCCCTTTATCATAGTTGGTGGCCGATGGGGGCTAGTGTCCAGAAGTTTCTTGGCAATGGAAAGCAGTTTGATTTCTCCTTTTAAATCATGCTTTCATTTGGGGAGGGCGCAGGGGAGATCAAGCAGAATCTAACAGAAGAAGAAGAACCATGCCAGGTTAGTGGGGGGTGGGGTACAAGGAAGTTTTACACACAGTAGATGAGCTACAAAACCTCCTGTAACTGCAGTGAGTTTACTGCCAAGCAGGATGTGGGGGTTTGGGGTGCTTTGTTCAAGTGCAAGCACTTTGTTCAAGCGCAGGTACAAAATGACATTGAGGCACAAGATGGAGTCGAGCCAGCTATCACAGTATAAACTACTCTAGGAGTCAGAAACCAGACCCATTCCCATCTCAGGGACTACTAGATATTTTACTGCACTGGCTCAGGCATAGGTTTTTAGTAAACCCAATTTAACTCAGCAGAGTAACTCTCATCTAAACCCTGCTGAGTGCTCCACACTCTCGGGATTAGGTTTTGTGATACTGAGGAAATTGGAGGGGACCACATTTGAAAAGCAGAAGAAAATAGTATTTGCACTCTGAGAACAAGGTCATGGACAACTGCATGTAAAATTGTACAGTGCTGGGATGAAAAGCAGGCAGCTACAGAGTTCTCATCACCACTCCACCTGTGCCCTGCTCAAGCATCTGTTACTGACAGAGCAGGGAGGAAACAGCATGGTTCTTCCTACTTTTCCTCCCACAGAGGCATGTTGAGTGGGTCTTGAATGACTTTATGACTCCAGTCATCACTTCAGCCTTAGGCCCACAAAACCAATGAGAGTGAAAAGGCACTTTGGCTATAACAGCAGTACTCCTCCTGTGTGCACATTACAGCAAAGGAATTGGGGGAAGTGGTACCTCCAGCTACTGCCTCAAACCTAGGTATGCAAGGCATACAGGGGCCAAGAACAACTTTCCCTGTCTCCTAAACCACATGATCTGGTACAGTCACGGCAACGATCTCATTTTCAAAATGACCCCACTCTTGATACCAAATCTCTGCCTTAGTTACTTTTCTCTCATTGCTGAGACAAAATACCTGACACCCAAAGTTAAAGGGGGAAAGGTATATTTAGCTCACAGTCTGTAGAGGTTTCAGTCCAGAATCAGCTGTCTCCAAGGCAGGGATGGGAAACAGGCATTGCAAAGGAGAAACAATATGGCATGTACAAATAGTAAAAGAAACACAGGGCCTTAACAGTGGCTTTCTGCCCCTTTTGCCTTATCTGGACCACACGGATTAGGGCAGTGCTAAATCAATCCCCCCATGTAGTAGTTTAGTAATCACACACCTTTAATCTCAGCATCACACACTCTAGATTCAGCCATATCTGAAAAAATAAGCCACACCTCATCCACATGAGGCTTTGCGGGAGGGCACCTAAACACAATCTATAACAGTATCTATATAAAAAAATACAAATATTTCCCCAAAATTACCAAATGATATATCTCCAAGACTTAGAAACAGAAGAATTTGACAAATGGGATTATATTAAACTAAAAGTATACCAATGAAAGCTATTCACAGAGTGAAGATACATCCTAAAAGTTGAGGGAAAATATTTGGCAAGAATTCATCTGAAAGAAAGTTAATGCATAAAATATGTGAAGAACTAAAAAGACAACATAAAAACTAGCAATCAAATTTAAAAATGAACAAAAGATCTGAATAGGTACTTCTCAAGGGGAAACATACAAATGGTCAACAAATACATATACATACATGCTCAATATCATTAGCAGAGAAGGGTGAATCAAATGTAGTTCCAGTTATAATTGATATATCTACATCTATATCTATATCTCTGTATTATATATCATATGTATCAAATGTAAATATAATATATGATATATATTGTATATATAAGTTATTGTCAGAAAAGGAATTCTTATACACTGTTGGAAGGAATATAAATCAGTACAGCTGTTTCAGAGAACATTATAGAGATTTCCTCTGGAAAAAAAAAACTAAATCTACCTCATGATCCACATATCCTACTTCTGGGTAAATACTAACAGAAAATGAAATCAACATACCAAAGATATAGTTGCATTGTGTGTATATTGTGACATTATTCTTAATAGTAGAGATGTGAAATCAACCTAGGTACTGCCAACATATAAGAAAATGTAGTATGTATGGTAAACTATATTTCAACTTTAAATAAATCAAATGGACAGAATTGGTGGGTATTTTAGTAATAAGCCAGTTCCAGAAAGATGAGTACTGTGTGTTTTTTCCACATATATGAAGGCTTTAAAAGAGTTGACTTGACAATAAGATTGTAATTACTACAGATATGGAGGAGTTATATGTGATAATGAAGGTACAAAAGGGCCGGTTGGATATGATCAGTGTGTGCTATATTCATGTGTGGAAATGTCACAGTGAATTCCAATAACATAGGTAACTAAAATGAATTAAGAAAAAGGAATAGTACAAAGACTATGAAAAAATAAATGAATTTTAGTACACTATCAGTTTTTTCTCTTTATTGACAATTTGTTCACTTTCAAAAGTTCTTCTTAAACAATTATGACTTCATTGAATTTGTGCAGAATAAATAATATGTACAAGTTTTAAATCTTTACTATATCACCTCCCTTTCCTTTAACTATTCAGTTCTTTTTAGAAAATTTGCTTTATACATTTGGGTATGATGACACATGTTGCTTTTTAAAAAGTATAATGGGGGAGGATGAAAAGTATTTTATGACAAGTGATTTAATGGTAGGTTACTATTGTTATTTTCAAATCACAGGTGGCTATCATCACTTCCTCCTATCCCCTTTACCAAGACATGGAAAAGTTTCCTTCTTGTTTTGTTGCTGCTTCTGTGACTTGGTGAGAATGAGATCAAAGTGATAATGTGTGAGTTTAAGGCTGTTTCTTAAGAAGCTTAGAAGTTTTCATTTTCACTCTCTTGGAATCTGGGCACAAAGTAAAGAAGCCTGCCAAGAAGAAAAAAGACCCAACTAACCTATAGCATTATAGGTACCACAGCCGAGGGGCCAAGAGTGTGAATGAAGCCACCTGAAATATGCTGTTGCAGCTATTCTTGCAGCAGAAAGAAACCAAATCATCTCACATTCTTCTTCTTGACCAACATCACATGGCACAGAACTGGCTAGTTAAGTCCTCCCACTGATAGAATTATAAGGTATATTGAGAAATAATAAATTATTGTTTTAAATAGTATAATTGTTCTCTCTTTTTGGTATAGTGGACTACATAGGTATCCACAACTGAATATTATTATTATTATTATTGGTTTTTTAAGACAGTGTCTCACCATGTAGTTGAGACTGACCTGGAACTCACTATGTAGCCCAGGCTGGTGTTGAACTCACATCAATCCTCCTGCCTCAGCCTCGCAAGTGCTGGGATTACAGGCATGTGCCACCACGCCAGGCTGAATATTATTTTAAATTTATATTTCAATGTAATATTTGAACCAAATAACTTTTACTATAAAGAAAGAGGACTAAACTATCCCTATCTATCTACATGAGTTAAAATTTGGAATAACTTAATTATAAGATAAAGGGGTTATTAGTAAGTATTGAATCAGCTAGAGTGCTTTCAGCTACAAGCACAAAATTTACTATTTATACAAGTTTAGAGCAATAAAGACATTAATAGTATTTTATAATTAAAAGATTTAGTGATAAACCAGATAATGTGGCATTCTGGAAGGCCAAGGTAAAAAGACTGCAAGTTCAAGCACAGCCTAGACAACTTAATGAGACACAGTTTTGTAATAAATATTTTGAAAAGTAAAGGTCTGGGAATGCAGCTCTGTGGGAAAGTCCTGGGATCAATCACCACACTATACTGAAAGAAAAAAAAAAAGATAAGGAGATAGATAACCCAGAATGGATAATAATGGCTTAACAATATCTTCAAATCTAGTCTCTTTTCATCTATCTTTGTATCTCAGGTGCAAATGACTACCCAAATTTCAGATGTTGCATTAACATTCAAGAAAAGAGACATTTGTTTGCTTCTTTTTGATGGTAAATTGTTGGAAAAACGACTACAATCAGAGCATGCACGTCCTATGCTACTTTTGCCACAATACAGTCAAATAATCACAACTGGTTGTATTGTGAGCTTGATAAATTCTACAGTTGTCTAAGAAATACATGATTATAATGACAGCTTGGAATGGTTTTGCTTTGTCATCTGTAGAAGGACACACATGTCACACCCAACCAAATTGAGTTTTAGGAGCCAGAAATAAAGGATGATGGATGGCAGCCAAATATCTCTAATTCATTGAATTAGCCAATTCATATCAGTATTTTATTAGTATGAGTGCAATGGAAAATGTTTTGTTTTGTTTTCTTTTTAAATCCATGATAACTATTGTTTGTAAAATTACTCTGACAGAGACTAGAATATTTTAAAGTCAATTAAAAGAAATTAATTCTTATGACTATTTTTTAAATACTGGTTTTTTGCAAATGATATTGCAATTCATCAAAATATTTTATACCTTTTAAGATTATCTTAGAAAAGCATATTAATAGATTCTTTTAAAATAAGGAACCATTTTGCATTCTTGGAATAAAATTAACTTTGTCATGATGTTGTCCTTTTTTTAACTTTTAAAGTATTTATTTTGCTAATATTTTGTATTAAAGTTTTATGCCTATGTTAATGAATTAGAAAATTCTCTACTTTTCCAAATTTTCTTTACTCTCCTCTGATGTCAGAGCTCAAATTATTCTAACAACATAAAATGATTGAAAAGAATTCTCATTTTTTCTTCAGAAATTTTGCATATGATTTGACTTATTTTCCCTTAAATGTTCTCCATGGTTTGCATTGAGGGGAATTTTTTTTTGGTCATCTTTAACTTAAATGATTTAAACGGATTCATTTTAGAGTACACTTCAATTCCTTTTTTTTTTTTTTTTTTTTTTTTTTAATAGAACTAGGGTCCTTGCCCTTGCAAGGGGGGTGGCATAGCCACTGAGATAAGTCCCTGGCAACTTTAATTACTTTAGGTAAGTACATATAGTCATATCGACCACAGCTACAAACAAGAATATTTTCATCACTCCCAAACCACCACTTTTTAGTATATTGTTCATTACATCCACCCTCAACCTCTGGAACCAATGGCCTGGTTTCTATTCATATAGTGTCTTCTTTTTCAGAATATCCAGGATTATACCCTGGTTTTAAAAGTTCAACCCATTTTTTTCACTTTTTTTTTATTTAGTGCATGTTGGCAATGTAGATTGAAGAGATCAGTTGGCAGATATGTATATATTTATAACACATTTGAATCATTTCCCCACCACCTGCCTTGCCCAACCCTCCCTCATAGTCTCACATGTCTTTATGGGGGATGTTCAATGTGTACAATACATTTTGAATATTCCTAGGTCCACAGCTGCACTCCATCCACTTATCTCCACTATCATTAAATAAAATTGGAAACAACCAATTTTCTTTAGTGTTTTTAAATATTTCCTCAAGAAATCGATGCTTGTTTGGTAGGCAGCCTCAAATACATCTCTTAATGATCCCTGCTCTTGGTAGTCTTGCATTGGTACAATCTTCTCTTCTTAAATGTAAGATGGACTTAATGACTCACTTGTTTTTCATTTCATTGCTCTATCTATCTATCTATCTATCTATCTATCTATCTATTTATTTTGCATTTGTAGGTACTGATCCTTCTAATGAAGATGTGCTTTACCACTGAGCTACTAACCCCAACTTTGTTTTGAAAATTTTTTTTAATAGTTTTGAGATAGTTTCTCACTATATTGCTTGCACTGGCTTCTACCTTAGAATCCGCCTTCAGCCTCCTGAGTAGTTAAGCCTATTCGGGTGCATCACCATCCCTGATGCATTGATTCACTTCTAATTAATTGAATGTGGCATACACGATAATATTTCATTTGTGACATTTTGCAGCATTTAGTCAGCAACAGAAGGTGGCAGCTTCCATTCCGGTGATCTCTCTTGACTCTCACAGATGGCTCGCCCTACAGAAGTCAGCCAACCTATATGGATGTATCTCAGTGAAAACACTAAATGAGTGAGCTTGCAAGTAGAACTTCTGAGGCTTGCCAATAACTAAGTCTGTGAGCTTGGAAGGTGACCCTTCCCCAGATGAATCTCGCAATGGATACAGACAACTTGACGGTGGACCTGGAAGAGACCCTGTGCCAGAACAATCAGTCTTTTGTGAATTCCTCAACTAGAAAAAGAGTAAGAAATAAATGTTGTCTTTGTCAGCTAAATTTTAGAGTGTATTAATTTCCTATTGCTACCATGACAGAGTACCACAATTTGACAATTCAAAAAAGTAATCTCTCACAGTTCTGGAAAATAGTAGCCTAAAACTAGTATTTCACTAGGTCAGAATCAGACATTACTGGGAATGCATTTCCTCTGGTGATCATAGAGGAGAATGTGTTGCTTGCCTGTTTTAGGTTCTCGTGTTTTCTGGCATTTATTTCTTAAATGTTTACCTTTATAGTCACATTACCTTCTTTGTATCTAATTTCTTTCTTATCAGGACACTCATGCCAGAATTTAAAGTCATCTGCATAATTTAAAACAATTCTCTCATTTCAAAATCCTTAATTACATGTGCAAAACCTTATTATATAAGGTAACATTCAGAGGGTTTAGGAACTAGGAACTGGTGTTTTGTGGGACCACCACTCAGATCGCCGTGTAGGGTAATAATGCATTATGCAGCAATGGATAGTGAAGAAACTGATTTTATTTACAGAAATATATTTTCATAGGTCTTTCACTCTCACAGTCTCCTTGGTCTTTCATTTAATGTTTTGAGAACCAGAATGAGAGGATTTTTCTCTGTCACAGGGTATTTTTTAATTAATCTATTTTCTTTTATTTTAGCCAAAAATTTTTAAAACTTTTTAATTAAGGGTATATCCATCTGAGATACCTAAGCAAAAGCAGAATGCAAGATATAGTATTACCAAGAGCCTTTCCAACCACTTTGTTCACCATATCAGACTAAGATACCATAAGCCTTCCAAATTACCATAAGCCACACATCTCCAAATGCTTTTCCAAATATTGCATAGCTTCCTGACTTTTCAGTCTTCCAGAAAAATTCAACACTACCTTGTGCTTAATTAATAAAAATCTATATATGCCACCTGATACCAGTTTGTGTGTTAGATAAAATAACACTAATTTTTGTTTTGTATAACAAACAAACTGAAGTATCAGTGAATTAACAAAACATAAACTTTTTTCTCTTTCAGGCAAAATATCCTGTGTGCATGATTCTGATTAGGAAAACGGTATTCTGTAAACAATGATTCAAGTCATCAAGTATTTTCCAAATCATGACGATAATATTTGTGCAAAGATCCCATTTCTCCACACTCATTGTCCCACAAGTGGCACAATGAAAATCACTTGTGAGATGTGATTGTGTTACTTTTTCAGAAGAATACTATTTCAGTTCTGTTCCTACTCCATAGAATAAAATAGCGTATGAGGCTACATATACCACATGGATTTACTAGCTGCAAAAGGAGTAAAAGCTGAGAAATGTAATGCAACCTTCTGATCAAAAGGCAGAGGAACAGGAAAATGGATGCGCATGGAAAACATAGTTGAATGAAATAAGTCAGACACACAAGCATGAATACAGTATGATATTCCTCATTAGAGTGAGTCAAAGTACGAACAAAGAAAATGAAAAACAGAATGGTACAAGGGAACAGATTTCACACAATAGGCAAATGTTCCAAGGGAACAAGGATAGGCAGGGGGAAGGGAAATGAGAGGAATAAAGATATGCCACGTACAGGAACCTAATAACTACAATCAGCGTAAATATTAAACTACGTGCTACGACAGGTAGTATTAACAGGTACAAAATAGTTGATGGAGGAATCACAGGAGAAAGAGGGAGAGGGAAGAAAAGGGAAAGGAATTAAATAAAAGCTGTAAGGTGAATCACAGGAGAGAGGGAGAGGGAAGAAAAGGGAAAGGAATTAAATAAAAGCTGTAAGGTGTACATGTAACCACTCCTTGAGGTAATTATAAACTGTAAGAATTGCAAGCATGTACTAATAAAATAAAATAAATGAGGAAAAAAGAAGAGGATATGGGTTTAATGATCACCTGACAGTCTGCAACTGCACATACTCTTTTTATTGAAAGGTGTTATAAGTTGCTGTATTTCTGAACATAAACAAAGTCTGTGAAAACTACCAAAGAGCTTAAAATATGCATACTAGCAACAACGTTTATATATCACTATTTAAACATTCTTATAATTTAAGTTGTTTTAAATGGCCTCATCTTTAATCCATGGTTTTCTTATCTACTAATCTGGTAAACGTGACTGTGACACTTATCCTCCACAGTGATATGAAAAACACTAATTTCTCCTAATGTTATGTTTAAATTTACCATCCATTTAAAAATATTTGTTTGTTTACAAATACAGAATTTTATTCCATCTTCATTGATTAAATAGTCTATTTTAATGGACAAAAATCTGTCTGTAGTGAATTTTATCTATGAGTCCTATATATCTAATATCAGTATACCTATGTTAGTTTTATTTTGATTTATATTTTCCTGGTATATCTTTTGGTTTGCATTATTGGTTACATTTGTCTGTATTTATTTTTATAATGTTATGTTCTTACAAAATGCAATTATCTAGTTTTTCTAAATTAACTTTGTTAATCCTTATCTTTTAGGTAGAAAATGTTCCTTTTTGTTTATTATTGCAAATGCAATTAGATTGTATTTTATTGTGTTTATGTGTTGTGTATTATGAGGATATTTTTCCCCTGTATGGCTTTATTTTACATTGAATTTTCTTCCTTTAAGCCATACTTTATGTATCATGAATCTTCCAGTATGGAAGTTAAGTAGTGTATTTTTTTCTCATTTATTGGTCTCCTTAGAACTTCTGTGCCTAGCTTATCAAAGATTAATAGTTAATTTACTTTCTTCTTATATTCTTTTACTACCCAAAATGAGTTTAGTAATTGTAGTCATTGCTAGCCTGTATGTGTAATGTACAACGATTACATGGGCTTTACTGTTGACTTAGGGAGAGAAGAGGACCTCAGAGAAGAAAATGGTGAAATTTGAAGTAAGACTCAGTTGTTTAGATTCTGACTCAATCAGTATAATAGAACTAAAGCTTGGACTCAGTTTGAAATATGGTTGTTTAATGTCTCTAAGGAGAATTCATAATTTTTAAATGTTTAGTTCCCAACTCCATTTAAGCTGTCTCTGGGGAATAAAGCAGTTACACTCTTGAAAATGAAATGCATGGTAGGCTGACAGAAAGCATAGGGAGTGGGCCTTTCTTCTAACAATGTAAAATTTCCACCTGAAAAGGAAAAAAAAATACTCTGTAAATATTTTTGACCACTAAAATTCACCAGCATTTTACAAATTGTCCAAGGTTCCTACCAGTTTCACACGACACTATATCATTTGCCAGGTTTAGTTACGGATTTGACGGGAGAATCTCACAAGCAGTTTTGTATTTGTTGAAAATTGATGTAGAGGGTGTATAGGAGACCTCAAATGGTGGAGCAGTGCATACCAGCAACTCAGCTTCTCCAGAAGAAAGTGTCAAGCCTGGAAAACAATAGCTTGGAGAAGAAATGAATTGAATGGAGGTTGCACAGGAACCATGAGGGACCAGAGAGAGGAAAAGAAAATAGGATTAAATGATATAGAAGAAATAGTTCACATGACAGAGGCCAGACTGTGCGGAGGTGCTGACAGCAGCTGGCTGGCAGCCACCTGGGAGGCAAAGCGAAACTAGCAATGTTCTGCTCACAAAGAAGCAGAGACCTGCATTTGGACCAAAAACAAAAACAAAAACAAAACCACACACCATTGATAGTAGGAACTAGCAATGATAGCAAGGGTCACTGCTTCCAGAGTGGCCTTCCACAGTCAAGAGTTGGTGAGTGACCTCTGTTCAAGAGCCCGCAGCCGTAGTGCTGAAGCAAGAGCTAGCAGGGATGCCATTGCGGGAAGGACTGAGTGTTTGGACCTGGGTCCTAGGACACTGGGCTGCTTCACACTGACAAGTTCCCAGAGTGGATGAGGGAAGGACATTGTAGACTGCCGGCCGGCCGTTGGAGAGCAGGCTGGGGCAGGGTGGGGGTTCGGGGGGTGTTTCTGCTAAAAGCCAGGGGCTGGTGAACACAGGACCAGATCCTGTGGTCAGAAACCATGTTCAACCTGAGCTACACGGGACTGGAAGCTTACACTGGTGCCGTGTTCCCACTGTAAGCAGATTTATACACCCCATGTCGTTCTGGGGCAGACTGCTACCTTAGACTTACAGCATGAAGAGAGATGCGTCCTGGCCAGAGCTTGCTCCTTAACCCTAGGCTGAGGAAAACAGCCACATGTCCAAAGCAATGGAAAATTTTCTTTTACTATTCTTTATTTTGTTGTATTAATTTTTAACTGAATTTTTTGTTTTTATTATTTTGTATTTTCCTCCTGTACATTCCCCCCCACATTTTTAGTCCATTATTTTACGCTTTTTTTCTTTTATGAGTGTGTCTGTGTGCTTTTCTTCTATTTTCCTTTTTTCTCCCAATATAGTTCATTGAAGGTAAATATGGTATACAAGGTAAGAATTCTCCCTCATCCATTTATATCATTACTACTTTAACCATATCTCTTTACTTGACCTTGTTCTCTTGTATCTTATTTATTCTCATTTTCTTTTTTTTTTCACTCCTCTTTTTCGTTTGTCTCCCTTTAAATTTTTTCTCTAAAATTTGTTTCAGTCATAGAATCTTTTTCCATCCTCCATTCTCACTACCAATTTTGTACCCAGTTTTCCATTATCCCCCTCTAAATATATAACAAATTATCCTCATTAGTATCCTTTTCTACTCTCCTCTTTCCTCCTTACACAGAGCAGAAATGTTTAAATAAATAAATTTAAAACTTTTTTTTTTCATTTTTCTCTTCTCTTCTCTCTGGCATTACCCAGCCCCACAATGTCTTGGGCTTTAGTTAATTTATTCTAGACAGTTACCTTTTAATGCTGTTCTGCACCATGTGAGGAGACATAGCCATTGGATTTAGTGGATATTAACTGTAAGTCAAGACTTGGGTTGTCATGATGCTTAGACTATAACTGTGAATTTCTTCTCTAGGGTAAGGGATACTCAAAGAACATCTATAATGTTATTTCTCAACTATCCCTAATAGATGCCAGATAATGGATTAAGCTGTTACCCCTGTAGCTGATTAGATTGCAAAGGAATAATCCTGACTCAGTAGACAATTTCTCACCAGTAAACTTGTCTGCCAAATCCACCATCATACCTAGGGAGAGGGACAGCAGGAGTTCCTAACCTAAGAATTCGGACTAGATCAGACTCTGAAAGAATGCTGCAACCTGGAAGATAGAAGTCTTTAATCTGAGTTAGTGTCAGTATTATAGTAGAAGAAGCAGAGGAATTTTGGGGGTGAAAACACTCACAGTCTATGGCAAAGAAGCTACTTGGGAATCACATATGCACGGCCGATTGGAATATTTAATCTGTGTTCCCATTGGACATTTTATAGGTTTAAGTTTTTGTATATTTCTTGATTTATTTAATAATGTGGGGTTATGTTACTTTTTTATGGTTCTCTGTGTCTATTAGGTTGTTACTTTTGTATTTTTGTGCTGTAAAAGAATAGAAATTACCCCATGCAGTGTGAAATGAATATAGAAACCAATGACAGAAAACAATTTTTGGAAATAGCAAAAACAGAACAGAATTGAAGATACACAAACTTCCTCAGATATACTCAGCTATTTCATTTTGGACAAAGAGTGCAAGAGTATATTGGAAGAAAGATAGCCTATTCAACAAGTGGGGCAGGGAAAGTTGGTTATCTACGTGAAGAAGATTGAAACTGAACCTTTATCTATCACAATATACTAAATTAAAATGAAAATGGATCAAAGATCTAGTAATTGAAACAAAAACATTAAACCTTTTAGAAGGTAAAATAGGTTAGAACATACATGTAGGGATTTTTTAAAAAGAACCTCAATGACACAAAAAGTAACAGCAAAAATCAACAAATGGAATTATTGCAGACTATCTTCTGTACAGCAAAAGAATCAATCAGCAAAGTAAAGAGACAATCTACAGAATGGGAAATTTTTTTGTCCAGCAACTTCTCAGACAGAGGACTAATATCTAAAATATACAAAGAACTGAAAAAAATTAAAGCACCTAAAATTAATGATCCGGTTAAGACATGGTCAAAAAAATGAACAGACACTGCACAGAGGAAGAAATATATATAAATGGTCAACAAATATATGAAAAAAAAAAAAACATTTCACCTCTCTGGTCATTAGAGAGATGTTAGTTAAAATGATGCCAAGATTCTATTTTACTCCAGAAAGAATAATAATCATTAAAAAATAAAACAGTAACAAGTGCTGGCAAGATTGTGAAGAAAATGAACACTCTTTCATTGTTGGTCGGAATGTAAACCAGTACAACCATTGTGGAAATCAGTATGTAGATTTCTCAAAGAACTGAAACTAGAAATTACATATGAACGGGTGATTCTCCTGCTAGGTGTCTTCCCTAAAAAACTTAAGTCAAGAATATGTGTATACCAATGTTTATAGCAGCAGAAATTGTAACAACTGGAAACAGTCTGTATATCCCTCAACAGATGATTAGATAAAGAAAATGTATTATCAATATAAAATAAAATACTATTCTGCAGTAAGGAATAGATAGGCATTTGTAAAAAAAAAGGATGCATGTGGATACTATGTTGACTGAAATAATCTAGACACACAAGCTTAAATATCATATAGTATCTCTCATTTTAGTGATGCAAAGTACAGACAAATAACGAAAGAAAGTGAGAATAAGATGGATCTCTTGCAATAGGTAAGTTGTCTAAGGGGAAAAGCACAAGGTGTGAGGATGAAGGGAAGGGGAAATAAATAGAATAAAGATATTCCATGTACAGGAACCTAATAACCTCAATTAATGTAAACATTAAATGCCATAACATGAGCTAGGATTAATAATGTCAACAAGAATGAAAAATAAGATGGGGGAACTAGAAGAGGAGGGAGGGAGGGGGAGCAAAAGGTAAGGAGATTAAAAAAAAAGAAACAAGCCATGGTCTGTACATGTAACCACTCCTCAAAATTATTGTAAACTGCAAATGAACTGCAAGCATGTATTAATAATATAAAATTAAAGCCAAAAAGGAGTATAATAAATCTTAATGATCACTTCCAGAGGAAGTGTTAACAATAGTTAATTTTGTCAGAATCTGATTGACTAATAATTAAGTGCTTCATTTTCAGTATAATGAGCTGACTACCTCCAGATTTACAATAATCTTAAAGAAAGTTTCATTTTTAGAAGTAAAGGTAGTTTTGCTTTTCATGTGATAAGATTTTCTTATAAATAAATGCATTGAATATGAGAGATTTGCATTGTTTTATAGATTCAACAGATTTAGTTTTCCTTTCAGAACACAATTTTTCATTCAGTTTGGAAATCTTAGAGAAAAGATCAGATTTTACATTTCCTCTAAAATTGGTAGAATTAAAATATATTTGCTCTCAAATGGAAGATACAAGCAATATCAATTCTCATATGCCATTGATAAGTGCGAAGATAAAAAGTAAGTTACCAATTAGAAAATGTAGCCATGAAAAGTTATTATTCAGATTCAAATTATTACTTAAATATTCTATTGCCAAAGTAGTCCAAATATAAAAATACATTGAATAATTTGCCATTCAATCAGTAAGAAAAATCTGTTATATGTTAGGTTAACTATTTTCTCTTAAAATCATTTTATTACATATTCATTTTATCTGTTTATTAATTGTGAAGCCAGATTACTTCTCTCACAAATTTTTAAAACATTATATAGAAATAGTGTTATTTAGGGCCGGGGATTTAGCTCAGCAGTTCCACCACCTGCCTTGCAAGTGCAAGGACCCAAATTCCATCCCGGTACCCCGCAAAAAAAAACATCTCACTGGGATTTTGACTAAAGTCATAAAAACCTAAAAATAGAATTGAAAAGAAATGGTGTTATTTAATAATTATAACTTTTTTCCCATTTTAATGGTGCAATATAAAAAAAATGTTGCTGAGAAACTTTTGAATGATTGCAGTAATGCTGAAATCAGATTAAATGTGAATTGGGAAGACATCAGAACAAAATATATCACTTTCCAAGTCACCAAGCCCAAGAAATCCTCTCCTCAAGAAACCTCAGTGAACTTCTAAGTCAGGAATCAACCATTTGACATGTGGAGAGTGACTAAACAGGACATAGCAAACTAATTCATTTTAAAACTGCATTAAAATAATTTAACTGTCAGGACATTTTGATTTTACTCTCTAAATAGGATGGACATTTTTGCCCATAAAACAAATCTTGAGAAATTGTAGGGTTTTTTGTTTTTGTTTTTCTACTGAGGGTTGAACTCTGGCCCTTGTGCTTGCGAGATAGGGGGCAGAACCACTGAGCCAAATCCCCGGCCTTTGAGAAATTTTACTTAAATGAATGGAAAGATACATATTTAGAAAACTTAAAGTGTTTTCCTGATAGGGTAACAAGTACACTGAAGCATCAATTGAACCTTTCAACATGAAGAGCGAAGAAACTTTATAGTCAGATGAGAGAAAAGATTGGGAAGATGAACCAAAGCACTTCAACCTTTCCAGAGTAATGCAGTCTCTATTTGACAGTGGATTCCATGTTTACCCTATCTGTCTGCTTTCCACCCTAATGCGCCCTAGTGAAACCTGCCTGTTGAAATATTATTAACAAATACAATAGTTCTTACTCCAATTTAAAAGAAATTTCTTTGAAAAGCATTCCTGCATTCTCTCCTAAGATCCTTTCCCACCTACCTACATTCATGTAGTCCTGCATTCCTCAGCTGGAAAACCAAGATCAAGGTCTCTTGAATAAATCTGCTAGCATGAGAATAAAAGCCAAAGATGAACATAAACTGACTTGAGGGAAAAAGACAGCACAGCTATAATGGTTAAACTTTCCTATCAGTATCTTCAGCAATGATCCCTCGTAAAACTAGAAGTGGGTTATACGGAAAGTTCCACAATGGATGCATGGAAAGAAATGAGTCTTTCCTAGCTTTAAAGTCATCCCCATGGTTCTAGGTAAAGACCATTATAAGACAGACAAAATCCAGCCAGTCCTCAGGTGTGTAAAAACATGGCAGGGGCTCAGAAGAAGAGAGCAAGGCAGCCTCTTCAGTCTGCAATCGATTACAGACGGACAAGTGAGACTAGATGAGAACAAAGAACTGAACAACACACCTAAACTGGATTTGCATGAGCAATATTAAGTGATGACTTTTAAACCTTCACCTTTCGAAGTGGTTGTTATTTGACATAATTGAATCAATTGATACCTTTAGCTCCTAGTGAAGTTTTTAATAGAAAATTACTAAAACTGGCCATTATGTCTTTCATGAGCTATGTTTATTAAATCACTTTAACTTAATTAATTCTGCTTAAAAAACATTATTCGATCAGCTAAAATTATGACCAAATTATATAGATATGAATAAATGCTCCAGCTCTTACAGAAATCCATGGTCATATCATACTATTATGTAGCTTTGAAATACTCTCAACATTTCCAGAGCTGGCTGCAAGAATGACATATGCTTTATGTGATAATTTGAGTGTAATTCTTCATTCTTAAAAAAAAGTTAGCATATGTCACACCTACTCAGATCCTATTGAAGAGCTGTTGAATGCAACTATTTGACTTCAAAATATGTATAAACCTAATTTTGACACTTTGAGAGGTTAGGCCAATGGCAGGGCTCACTATTGGCCAGTTCTCCAAGACTGAGAGTTTAGTTTATCATAGGGCTAAATTCTGTTAAACTCTGAGTTCCTCCCCAAAACCTTACCCATCAACACACACAGGATTTCCCTCTACCATGTAGGTATCTAACACATTGTCACAGATGTACACTTCGTCGGTTATACCATGTCTCCTAAGAAACACACATAAATGTACACCTGAAACTTTAAGTAGATTTTATTTTCCACAGAAAATAAAGAGTCTGGCTTCCATCCTAATTGAACAAGTAGATATGAATTATGTAACTCACTTTCTATGTGGTTATTATTACTAAGAATTATGAACTAAAAGAAAAGAAAAAAATATTTTTCAATAGACCATGTGATTTATGAAATCATATTTTGAACATCTATTGTAGCCAAACAAAAATGTTGACATAATTTCTAAGATGTATAACTACAAGAAGACAATGAATAGAAATTGAAGACAACCATCTGAAATTCATAAAAGGCTATTCATATTCCTATACATCTCTATGTATATATATGTGGGCTTCTATTTATTCCTAAAATTTCCAGAGAAGTACTCAGAAAAGTTTTACAAGTCATTACAGGTGAAGAAGGTCTCAGTGGATCTGGAAGAAATAGAAGAAGAGTTTACACTCGACAAATTTTCATTTTTATATTTGGAGTGTTTTATTATCAAACATATATTCTTATCTTTGCTGAAAACACGTGTATACAAAGAACCGTAAAGTAATTGGCATTCTTTGAGGTTTAAAATAAAATGCAATTGTTAAAATGAATGTAATGTATATGTGAAATGAATAATCCTTCACTAATTTCTGAGAAATAGGTTACAAATAAGACAGTAAATTGAGATAAAATAAATTTTAGTTTTCCTGTTTTTAAAGAAGATTCAGTAAATAAGATGAATTTATATAAACTTTTATGAAACAGTTACTATAAATAGAGCTCCACTGAGAACTGTAAACATAAATATAATAAAAGCAATTTTAAAAACACAATTGTTTCTACTTGTTCACTCTATGCCTCCCACCTCAATCTTTGTCTCTAGAGCACTAAAAAGGAATGTTGGCCTCTATAGAAACAGCTATTTGCTCAAATGACATTTTCAACCTTTTAAATGTATGTTTTTGTAAAGCTTTTTGTATAAACAGCTTGTTCACAGTATCACACTATTTTCAAAATAACTCATTTACACATTTTTTAAAAAAATGATTTACCATGGAAAATGAGATGCAACTATTTGCAAATCGGAGGGAAGAAGAGTTTTCTTTGAAAAATGGAGCATATGGTTAATATGCCAGTTTCATCCTTATTATACCACAGGTACTATTATTCTTCACCTAACTCTCTCCACAGGATGAAAGATGCACAAGAGGTAGTTAATCATTTATCCCAAGTTCTAATTAATGTTCCAGCAATAGGGGGGAGGACAAATCTGCTAGCACCAAATTTTGGCTAATTCCAAGATATTTACTTAGAAACTGTCCTTCCTTCCCTTTCACTAATACACAGCTTCATTTAGAATGTTGTTTGACAGGCAGTCATAATTATAACTTACTGTTAAATCTGATTATATAGGTAATGAACCTGGAGTAAAACCATCAACACTACACAGAATTTTGCAAAGAGAAAAGAATACAATTATTGAGTTTTTGTGTAGTTTCCCAAATCTGATTCCATTTTCCAGAAGTAGCTCTCATTAATATGAAAGTCATTTTCTATGTTCATATAAATGCATATACATTTATTCAAGTAGTAGTAGAATTAGCCACTATGAACCTATAAAACAATGTTCATCACTGGTCATTGGAGAGATGTAAATGAAAACGAAGCTGAGATTTCACTTCACCCCAGAGAGAATGGCTGCTATCTGATGGCAAATGGGCTATTTCCAACTCTGGTGTGAAAAGCTATAATAGTACATAAGATCCTAATGAGATAATTGACAATGTGAAATAGGAAGAAAAGGGCTAAAGGTGTAGGGAAAATGGGAATTGTATGGGAAAGGTAATAAGGGAAAAGAAAAAAAATATGAGAAAGTGAAAACATGAAAATAAAGTGTTTGTAAATGGGGAGGGAAGGAGGGAGTGAAGGGAGGGCATGGGCAAGGGGAAAAAAATGAGAATGAAGGCCTGTCATGTAACAGTACAAGATCCCAATAATGAATGTAACTGTACTGTATACCTAAAATGTACCAATAAACTCAATAAAAGAAAAAAAAATAGCTGGTCTCATGAGGTCACCAATAACAAATACTGGCAGGGCCTTTTCATTCCTTTTTGGGGCAAGGTTAGCTAAGGGTTTGTCAATTTTGTTTATTGTTTTGAAGAACTGACTCTTGGTTTCATTGATTTATTGTATCATGCTTAGTCTCCAATTCATTGATTTCTACTCTGATCTTTATAATTTCCTCCCTTGTCTGGGCTTTGCATGTGTCCTACTCTTGTTTTTCTAGAAGCTGGTGTTTCTGCATAAGGTTGTTTAATTGTGCTTGTTTTGTTTTTCTAATGAGTATTGACTGTGATGAATTTCCCTCTTAAGACTGCTTTCTTTATGTCCCATCGATCTTGGTATGTTGTATTGTCAGTGTCATTTAATTGTAGGAACTTCTGATTTCTTCTTTAATTTCTTCGGTGGGGCTGGGGATTTAGTTCAGTGGCCACCATGCCTGCCTTGCAAGTGTAAGGACCTGAGTTCAATTCTAGATACCAAAAAAAAAAAAAAAAAAAAAAAAGGATGATGATAATAACAATAATAGTTTCCTGTGTGGCCCATTGGTTATTGAGAAGTATTCAGTTTCCATGTGTTTATGAAATTCTTGAGGTTTCTTTTGCTAGTGATCTCCAATTTCATTTCATTATGGTCTGATACTATGCAGGGGATAACTTCAATTCATTTGCAGTTACTTAAATATATTCTATGGGTGAGTATGTAGTCTATTTTATAGAATAACCCATGTGCAGCTGAAAAGAATGTGTGTTCTGATTTTGTAGTGTGGAATGCTCTGTAAACATCTGTTAAATCCATTTGTTCCAGAGTTTGAGTTCTAGTATTTCATTATTTATTTTTTGCCTAGTTGATCTATTTATTTGGAACAGAGGGACCCTAAGATCCCTCACTATAATTGTTTTAGTGTTTATTTGATTTTTCATGTCCTTTAGTATTTGTTTTATATAGTTAGGCTTACTAGTGTTTGGTGCATATATATTTATGATTGTCATCTCTTCCTCTTGGACTGTTCCCTTTACAAGGATGTAATGTCCTTCTTTGTCTCTGTTCATCAGTGTTGATTTGAAATCCACTTGATATGCAAAGAGGAGAGCTACTCCTGCATTTGGGGGGGGTTCCTGTGGCATTGAGTATTGTTTACCACCCTTTCACTTTCAGTCTCTGAGTTTCTTTTTGAATTAATGTGTTTCTTGAGCAGCATATTGTTGGATCTTGCTTCTTGACCCATTCTGACAGTCTATTTCTTTTGATTGGTGATTTGAGACCATTAACTTTGATGTTATAACAGATATATATTGACTTATCCTCGTCATGGCTTTTTTTTGTTGAATTCTTCCTCTTTTTATTTAATTTCTTGTCATGCCTCATGAATTCATTCTTTTGGGCTTCCTGGTGTTGTGATCTTCATTGTCTTTTCCTAGGATATTGTTTAAAAGGTTTTGGAGTGCTGGTTTGGTATTCATGAAGTATCTTCTGTGCTCTTTGTCATGAAAGTATAATTTCTCCATCAAATTTGAAAGATAATTTTTCAGGGTACATCAATCTTTGTTTTAATATATTTTCCTTTAGGGCTTGAAATATGCCACTCTAATCTCTTCTTGTCTTGAATGTTTGTGTTTTGAAGTCTGCTGTGATTCTGATTGGCTTTCCTTTGTATATAATTCGTTTCTTTTCTCTAACTGCTTGTAGAATTTTGTTCTTCTACTGGGATTCTGGAATCTTAAATATTACATGCCTATATGTAGATTTTTTTTCTGTCATGGCTAGATAGTGAACTATATACCTCACTTATCTATATGTCAAGTTTTTTTCTGTTACTTGGGAAGTTTTCTGCCATTACTTCTGTGAAAAGTTTTTTTTTGTGTGTGTGTGTGTGTGTCATCTTCCTTCTCTACTTTTTCTTCATTGTCTCCTATTAGTCTTATGGTATTCTTTGCATCATCTAACAGCTGCTGCATTAATTTCTTGTGGTACCTTAACCTTCTAAAGAGATGTTTCTTTTTCTGATCAATAATTGCCATCCTATCTTCTATATCTGAAATTCTGTCCTCACATTTGCTCATTCTGCTGCTTAAACTTTCTTTTCTTTAATTAATTAATTTATTGGTTCATTAAAGGTATATAGTGTAATGATATTCATCACTGGAAATTTGCACCTTTACATAATCCATCTTGGTTCTTACTTTCTTCCCAATTACTCTGCCCTCCCTTCTACTCCTCCACCTCTCCCTATCTACAAAGACTCTGTTTCCATTTTGTACATGGAAGTCTGCTGCTTAAACTTTCAATGGAGTTTTTAATCTCCTGGAAATCAGTTTGCATCTATTTTATGGGTTCCTTTACTTTCCTATATTGGAATTCCATCATGTTCTCAGCTTCTCTTTTTATGTTTTTCCACTCTAGATTTATTAATCATATCTTGCACTATGGGCACAATCTCTGCTGTTATCTGAGAAATTATTACTGTTTTCATTTTTTCCAGATCATCTTTCATTGCCAGTTCAGAGAGTATAGGTAGTTGAGTATCAGATTATTCCATCTCTTTGCCCTTTGGGTTTACCTTAGGTGATTTGGAAGTCTAGTTTTGAGACTTGTTTACATGTCTTCTCATTTCAACAGATGTATCCTGTTTTGTCTTTCTTGAGGCAACTTTTTGTTAACCCAGTGGTCTTCAATTCTCAGCAAGCCACCTAGTGGCCTTTTCTCTGCTGCTTACCAGTACACCAGTTCTTGGGTTCAGAAAGGTGGCCTTCTTCATCCCTTAGCTTACCTGTTGTTTGGGCAGGCTTCTGGCTGTGGCCTGCGCACACTTGAGATGGCATCTAGTTGCCCATTTGACTGGGGCTCCTAATGTGCCTGTTGTGTGGGAAAGCCTTTGCCTGGGAGCTGTGTACTTTAGTTACTGTTGTCTAAGCAGGCTCTGGCTAGGATCTCTGAGCACCTATCAATGGTATTGCGGTGTGCCTCTGGCTGTTGCTTGTGCACCTTTGCAGCTCTTTTCTAGGTAGGAGTTTGGCTTGGGCCTGTGTTCCCAAGCCTCTGGGGTTGGGGCAGAGCCCTGCCTGAGATCTGCTTGCAGCTGTGCCACTCTAGTCCGCATAGCTGTTTCCCTGGATCTGTGTGCAGTTACTGAAGCTATGCGGTGGTCCTCTGGCTGAAGTTTGTGCCCCCATGCAGCTCTTTACTGGGCAGGCCTTTCTTTGGCTTTGGCCTGTGTGCCTGATCCTCTGGTATCAGGGTGGGGTACTGGCTGGAATCTGCCTGCAGGCGCCCTGCTGTGGTCCACACCCCATTCTGCGGTTTAACTACATTGTGTGTTCTTATTTGATATCGTCTCATATATATTAAATATTATGTTCTTTTTCTTTGTTTAACCCATTTTCTCTGTTTCAGTTGAAGTAATTTATGTTGACATATATTAAATGTCACTAACTCCTTCCTTTAATTGTATTGAGTATTTTAATGAGCTAATTTATGACTTTGTTTTCTGTCTGATACAAACATGCCTACATGTGCGCACGTTCACACACACACACATACACACACACAAACATTTGCATTTGATTCTTTGTCATGGTTTCCATTTTCTGCTGAAATTCTCTACTACTCATGTACGCTGTTCACATGCTCTACTAGAATATTTAATATACTAAGGAGAATAATTTTTTATTCCATGACTATTGATTCTATTATCTGGATCTTTTGTGGGTATCTGGAGGTCCCAGGAATTATATACTTTTTTTTTTTTGATTCCAGGGATTGAACTTAGGTCCTTGTGCTTGCCAGGCAGGTGGCAGAACCACTGAGCTAAATCCCTGGTGGAATTACATACTTTTAATAACAGTTGATAATAAACTTTCAGACATTTTAAATACACTTTTATTGTAGTAGTATATTAATTTCATATTCTGCTGCAGGGAACTTATTGTATTTATCCATATCTTTCCTTGACTGGTTCGTTTTTCTTTAGATTTCAAACTAGTTAGTTTCTCTGTGACCTCAATTGTCTGGTTCAATAAAAAAAGGGTTTTTTTTTGTTTGCTTGTTTTTGTACAAGGATTGAACCTTAGGACCTTCCCTATCGATGTTCTCAGCTTCTCCCTGACTTATTTTTTACATATGTATATTTATTCATTTTTTTATATTTCTTGAGACTAGTTTTCATTAAGTCACTTAGTGCTGTGGCAGTCTTTTGCCTCTGCCTCTCAGGGTTCTGGGATTACAGGTGTGCACCACTGTGCCCATTCTATATGGTTTTATAATTTCCCTAATTTTTCTAGTTACTTTTTCTAGTTACTATACCTTTTAGCTTCCAATTTACTACAAATAATCTAGACCTCTTAATTACAACTATTTAACTGCAAAATGTTTAGTCATAATTTGTTGGATTTAGCAACTTCAGAATGGAACTACAATATTTATTGACATCACAAATATATATTATATTTTCCTTTTCTATATGCCCCTGCTAGTTAGAATAAATCTCTTTAATTATTCTGACAAATGTCTTCACTGAATTAAGCACAACCCTTAACTTAATTTTCTTTTTTTTCTTTTTTTTTTTTTTTGGTACCAGGGATTGAACTCAGGACCTTGCTCTTGTGAGAATTTTCTATTTCTTGATACATGATTTGTAGTCATATTCCACTTATTAGTGTGAATGCTGATCATTTAATTCAGAATAATTACTCTCCCAAAATTTCTAGTTTTCTTTATAATTTTGATTTTGTAACTGCTTTCAGTGCTTAAAAATATTGTAGAGATCATTGTGAACTCCATAAACCTAAAGTGTAAACCATGGTTTACTCTTTTTTGCATTTGTTTCCTCCTCTGAAATTTTCATAATTTTAAATTTTTATTAAATTTTACATTTCATATTTTAAATTTTTAATACTTACACTCAATTTTTTATAATGATTGTCCATATATTTCTATAGATAGATCCTAAATACATAATCTATCAAGTTTATGATAGCAATTCATAGCTATTTACCACAGAGTCAAGAAGTAATTTTGTGTCTCCTTTGTGTGTAGATAATCACATACACAAGGATAAAGATGTTCCAAGTGACCACCTTTCTTTTCCTTTTTTTGGTGGATAAGTGGAAATTTCATTTGAGTGTTTATTTTTACATATCTAGGTTGGTCTAAAATATAATTAGGGAACAATATCCCTATTTCTTCCTGAAACATTAAGCATTTGAAATGTATAAGCCTTATTTATTTTTTCTGTGCAGTCAACTGTTGCCATCTCTTTTGATAAAATATATGTCAAATAGTTTTAGTAGAAATAAAATATTACATATACAATACTAATTTCTTTTCCTACAAATAGACTAAGTACCTGATACTTGTGAACTCTATTCTTTTTTTTTTTGGTTATGAGTTATTTTATTTTATTTTTTATTTTTACTTAGATTGATTTGGTTTGTATGTCTTATGTGAATTTAGTTTAAATTCTAATGGCTATCTACACAAAATACATAGATGTAAAATTTCCTAGGAAATGTATTAGTATTTACTCATTATAAAATTCAGTAGGCTTAATTCAGAATATTTTATGAAAGCTATTTCATAGCTTTAAAATTTTTAACAGAAATTTTATGTTCATTATATTAAATTCAAAGTCTTTATCCCTAGTTGAAACACTGGTTGTGCAAATTGAGTGGCTTTGGAAAAAGGGAATTGCTATTAGTTCTGTAACTGGTAGTAGCTCCACGTTTTATTGGCTTTAATACTTGGTCAAATTAACCATGCAGCCAGACATGATAGCAACACACCTGTAATTCTAGGTACTTGGGAGCCTGATGGAGGAAGATGGGAAGTTCAAGGCCAGCCTGCCTAAGACTACCTCCAAACCAAAACCAAACCAAAAACAAAAGACTAGTTCTACAGTAAATAGATTCTATGAGAAATCAAATGGCTGTTGGTGAGTGGCTTTTCTAAAAATTGAGATAGGGCTATTAGAGGCATTTTAGGAGCAGTTAGCCTACCTTGTAGTGGTGTGATCCACAGAGGGCATTCTCACCAAGAACAAAGTATTGAAGTTAGCATGTAGGGGTGTACAGACTGACTTCCACAGTTCATGAAGGCTTTGGGAACACCACACCACAAGTGCAGTTTGAATTGTTGATGTGAAGAGTATTTTCTAATATTTTAGCAATGAATATGCATGGCTTTTGGAATGATGTCAAATAAAGGAGTTCTTAAACATATTAATTCATCATGCTAAATTGGATTTCAAATATTTTTCTTCAAAGATCATTTAACCCTATCCTATTTTTTTTTTTATTTTCAATCACTAGATTTTGTGTCTTACAATGTTGTTCAAAAATTTCTTATCTGGCAGAGCCCTTTCCCGCAGGCTGCGTCCGCCATCTCCAGTGCCAGAAAGGTAGCTGCGCGGGAACCCCTGAATTCCCCCTAACCTTCCCTTCATGCTTTTAGACCTCTGGATTGTACCAGTCTTTGGAGCAACTCTGTAGAGGCAGAGGTGGTCATAAAGAGTATTTTCTGGCACTTTCAACTTTGAACATCTTTAAAGAAGTGGTGGGGGAAACTTATAGTAGAACTGAATAGAGGTCAACCCTTTGGGAGGTAGGGGAACTCAGTCTGGGCCTTGCAGCCTGAGCTCAGTCTGCTTTGTGGGGTTCTGCCACCAGCTAGCTGAGATCAGGGGACTCAGCTCTGCAAATGGCAGCACATATTCTATATTATGACAGCAGTGATATAGTCTGAAAGACTCCCTTCAAACTCTTTTTTGTTTCTTTCTTTTTTTCATCCTTCTCTGCAAATTCTTTTCTTTTCATTTTGTTTTCTTTCTCTAACTCAGCCTCTTACTCCACTATAGTATCCCTCATCTCCCTTTTTGTTTCTGCTCTTGTCCTAATTCAGTTTTCTTATTTTATTATTTTTTTCTCTTTTCTTTATGTTCTTTGCTTATGTTATTCTTCCTCACTCAAGGGTTATTATATTTCTATTCTGTTTCCTCTTTTTGAATTTAACAATTTCCTGATGAATGTCTGGTCATCCTACATCTTTTGGCTTCATATGAAACCTTTAATTCTTATACTTATCTACTCCTCTTGTCTTAACTTTGTTTTAAGCCCACATTGTAAATGGTAAACATCCTTATTGAAAAGTTTATTTACTGTAAGCATATTTTGGACTGCTTCTTGATTTTAATTAAATTCACATGGTTTGAAGGTGATAGATTGATGACTACTATAAGTGGTAAATTTGCAAATTGTGCTTCATTATATTGTGGTGGTGATTGTATCAATTAGGTTAAAGGATTGTGATTGATTCAATGAGCTGTTTTCTTCAGTATTATGAAAATGAGAATGTCTATGAGCCATTAGAGATCCATGGGCTGCAGCACAACTATATCAGGAAGATTTAAGTAATAACCTACAGGTTAAACTAAGGACAATGCAACAACAATAGTAAAAATGAGAAAATGCTTAAGCAAGATACAGGGACAGACTTCCAGTTCACCAATGGCAAATAGTGGGGCAAATGAGGATGAAAAGTCTGATAGTGAATCATCAGGAAACCCTGGTCTCAAGGCACAGGAAGTAACAAAACTGATCAGTCAGGCTCTAGAGAAATATGAAACAGAAGTAATTTCCCAGATAATCATAGAGATGATGAGCAAAATGAAAATTTATAATTTGTAACTCTAGAACAGAAACTGAGAGGAAAATAGATGAGCTCAGGACCATGATAGAAGCCATGAATGCCCAGCATAAGAAAGAATTGGAAACAATTAATGCCCAATACAAGAAAGAAATGAAATCCATAGGTTAGATTCAAACAGATATCCAGGAGATTAAAAACTTCATTGAGAGTGTTCACAAAAGAATGAAAGAGTCCGAAGATAGAATCTCAGATATAGAAGATAAAATTGCAGTCAGTGACCGTGAAAAGAGAGGTCTCTTAAAAACAGTAGGGGATCATGAGAAATTGATACAACAATTCTTAGATGATACAAGAAGAATAACATAAGATTGATAGGAATTCAAGTAGTAGGAGAAAATGTAAGTGACTTTAAAAAGCTGTTCACAGAATTAATGACAGAAAACTTCCCAGAGGAAAAGAATTTGATATACAGATAAGTGAGGCATATAGGACTCCAAATAGCTGTGATAAAAAAATCTACACCTAGACATATAATAATCAAGATCCCAGAAACCCAACAGAAGAACAAAATACTACAAGCAATAAGAGACAAGGAACAAATTACATGCAAAGGAAAGCCTATCAGAATCACAGCAGACTTTTCAAAACAAACCCTTAGGTTAAGGAGACCCTGGAATGAGATATTTCAAGTATTAAAAGAAAACAACCTCCAACCTAGACTGATGTATCCTGCAAAACTTTCTTTTAAAATGGATGGGGAAATAAGATATTTCCATGATAAAGAACACCTGAGAAACTTTATGAATACCAAACCAGCACTACAACGAATTCTAAACAATATCCTAGAAAAAGACAATGAAGGTAACAACACAATGAGACCCAACAGAGCAAATCAAATAGGGAAGCCAAGAAACTAAAAGGAGAAGGCGAAAAAATGATAATAACTTAGTACATATCAGTTATAACCATCAATATTAACGGTCTCATTTCACCAATCAAGAAAAATAGATGAGCAGAATGGATTAAGAAGCAAGATCCAATAATATGTTGTATACAAGACACATCTAGTGTAAAAAGAAGACCATAGACTGAAAGTGAAATGACAGAATAACTTCTTCATGTAACAGGAGGCCCCTGCCCCCCAAAAAAGCAGGGGTAGCAATCTTATTCACAGACAAAGTAAGTTTCAAAGTTAAACTGATTGAAAGATATAAAGAAGTTCACTACATCCTTGTGAAGGGAACAATTCAAGAGGAAGAGATAACAAATAATTTATTGAGTATATAAGAAAGTATATATGCTTTTTTTCCCTCTTTTCATCATTTTTTCCTTTTTTTCTTTTTCTTCCTCTGATTCTGGGGATTAAACTTGGCACATTGTTCTGGCCAGGCAGGTGCAGCACTATTGAGCTAAATCTTAGGCTTTACATTTCATATTTTTAAAATTTATCAATACATTAATCCTTGACTCTATATGTTGGTCTACCAAATTGATGAGTTATTTTGGTTCTCATTTTCTTTGCTTTTTTATTTGAGAATTTATGAAATCTATATATATGAGTAGTATGAAAAGTATTAAGGTCCATCTGTCATTTTCCTCTTCTTTGCTTTCTACAAAATTCCTTTTCTGTCGCTGCAGCTTGTTTGGTTGGAAATTTGTTAAGACAAATTTTGTTATGTTATCAACATATCTTTATACCTATTTTCTACTGATGATGAATATTACTTTTTAATTAAATTTTATTATAACTATACTTCATAATTAATATCATTTAGTATCTGGTACACATTACAAATTCTCCAACTCCCTCAAAGATGATATTTGTTTTTTCTAAAAGTATACAAATCACCAACATTCCACACATCACTGCATTGTTTTATTATACCTAAGTATATATTGTATTGTAGAAAATATGTATTTTGTATATGTGTGTGGGGTATAGAAACATGGGCATGAATGTTGTAGGATTGCGCACATTTGGCATATTGATAGTTTCTCTGGCAACCTTATGATTGCTTTAAATTACATGCTTGACTTAATTCATAGTCATTCGTTTGGGAAGAATATTACATATCTATTGGTGTTAAATTCTATCATTATGCTTATAAAAATATAATAAAAATAAGTATAGGATATAATAAAATAGAAACAAAAATCTGATTTTAAAAATGTGATTTTTTTTAGTTGCTTTTGGATTTCAAATATAAGTATATTTTTTTTCTGTGTGAAGTTTTGTTAGAAAATGTAAGTGGTACAATCAACAAGTATATAATATTTACCAATTAATAAAACCAAGGACTTTGTAAATCATAAAATTTTGAAGACAGTTTCTCAACTATAATATGTAACTTTGTTTTATTTATAATTACATTACTTCAAAAATATAAGAAAATGAGAAAGAACATAATGTTTAAAGATCATATCAAACTAATGTATTTTGATTAGTCTGTGTTACATAAATTCTTTATTTCATATCCTTTTTTTGCTGTCATGTATATGTATATTAGAAAATTTTATTTAGTATCTTCATTTCTTATTGTCATGTATGTTTGCAACCTTTAATAAAAAAAATTCTCATCCTAAAAAATTTTCATTTCAACATGAATGTGAGGAAATACACTAACTTTGCAGGATGTGAATATTCACACTGTTTGGTAAACGTAAATACAATAATCAACTTAATTCAAGAAATAGTGGTAAAATACAATGTTCCCTTTTTAATGCTGTTTTCCTTTATTAATCATTGTGAAGATCTCCAAAATGAATCCATCTGTAAAAGTTTTTTATATGAACTTTCCTGGATCTGCTGTTTTGTTTTCTTTTCTCTTCCAAGAACCATAAATTGCATTCTTATGCCTTCTTTTTGATTGTGCTCTTTGAGTTACATGATCCTCTTACAAGAAGTGCCTGGCCTTTAATGATGCAACATTGTGTAGCTTTTTGAGGGGAAACTTTCTCATTTCAGTTCTTCAAATGTGGCTATTTTCTGTTACCTGATTTCTAAGTTATAGGTCATATCGTATAGCAGAAACTTGCTTTCAATCTGTAGTTGACTCCCATCTAGTTTTCTTTTGACTTTTCCTCCCTTTGTTTGTGTTAATGTCTTCCTTCTGATTCCTCCTTCCATTTCTCATATTTACACTTCACACACAACTTGTGCTCAAAAATAAATATTCTCTATCTCACTTGCTCTGCAAGAGCTGTCTTCCTCCTGCTGTTTTCTTGCTCTACTTCTTTGTCTCCAGCTATTTTACATTGTGCTTTTCATCTTTTTTCATCACAATATGAAATCATCTTCTTCCTTTTGTACATCTATCCTTAAAGCTCTATTTCCTTTGTCTTTTAGAGCCCCCAAAGACTTCCTTGCAGAAAATATGAATTTGAGTGTATTTTATGTTCTTTTTTTGAACCAATGACACTGGCCATATATTACCTGCTCAGCTTTCTTAAGAAATATTTCAGGGAAGTTAGGGTAGCTATATTCTTTTAATTACAAAGTTTATATTCATTTTCAATTTTAGTGAGGGGACTGAGAAATATTTTAAATTAGTATTAAGAACATTGAATTTGGACTCCAACTTCCTTTTGAATTCCTGTTTTTCCAGTCAGATTTTGTTTCTAAAGGAAATTAATCCACCCTTTCTAGTTTGTATTCCTTTGTTTTTAATGATATTAGCTTATACAATAATGTGTACATGTAAGTGCAAGAGTAAATGTAATATTTATAGAACACTTTACTTAATTCTGCCATGTTAACACAATAAGTGAAAATTACTTCATAATTTCTGTTTTATTTAATTTTTGTATCATATATTCTTTCTTATAAAGATTTTTATTTATGGATCTTCTTATTCAATAACACTTCAGAAATTTGCCAGTATGATGTCAAGAATATAGCAAAATGAAACACTTTGAAATCTAATTTATGTTTGCAAGGAATGTAATTAAAAGTTGTGTCACTGAAGTTAATTTATGTTGAGCAACCCTAATCAAAAATCCCATATGCAAAATGTTCTGAAGCACAAAATTTTTCTGTTATTAGTACATGTTTAAAGTACATAGTATTTACATTCCTGATATGGAATTGGTACATGTACATGACATAGCTTAATTTATCATCCCCTTTCCCTCCTCTCCCTCCATCTCTTGATCCCCTTCCCATTTGAGAAAAGTCCTATCTCCCCACTTCCTGTTATCTATCTTTTATTTTGCTCTTTATTTATATGTTGATTTTCTCATATAAGGAGAACCATTTGATATTTAAGCTCACGTGTCTGGTTAATTTCACTGAACATTATGGTCTCAAGGAACATCCATTTTCTTACAAATGAAGCAAATTTATCGTTTTATGGCAGAGTAGTACTCCATTGTGTATAAAAAGGAAGAGGCAGAATATATCATACCACACCTTCTTTATCCTTTCATGTGTTGATGGACATATGGCCCACTTCAGAAATTTAGCTATTATGAATTATGTTGTTATAAACATGGGTATGTATATATCACTGTAATATGATGCCTTTACCTTTTTCAGAAAGATATCTATAGGAGGAAAAGCTCAGTCAAATGTTATGGTTTTGTTTTTTGAGAATTCTCCATATTGATTTCCATAGTGGTTGTACTAATTAATGTTCCCACCAGCAATTTATACAACATGTTATGATGATGTCTTATGATATAGTCTTAAAATTGAGCACTATTTGGGCACCATTATCCTCTCCCTTCAGTGCAAAGTTATCTGTAAAGTAACTTACCTTTCCTTTGCCAAAGCTTTCTATCGTTTATGGTAAGTCCCCAGCCATGTGCTAATTAAATCCTGTTACTTTTTCCCAATTTGCCCTCTATCAGTCACAATTTCTCCTGTGTCTGTTGATTCATTGGTTTTGACTTACCAAGTTGAATTTCATCAATATTGAATATATATTATATATCAATATAGTTTTCAAAATAAAAATGTTCAATTTTATATTTGTTACTCTGCAACCTGAATTTCTGATTAAATCTGTTGACAATCAAGACATTTTAGCAGCAAGTTTGTATTTGTTAAAATTGATCAAATATTCCAAGCACAAAATACTGCTTCTTTCTGAAAATTCATGCTGGCAATTTTCAAGTAATTATGTTCTTCTCTTCTTTAGAGTGCTTCTGATTTTTTTCAGCTTTAATTGAGTTTATTGGTAAATTTTAGGGATACAGTACAGTTACATTCATTGTTGGGATCTTGTACCTTTACATGACAGGTCTTGATTCTCATTTTCCCCCCTTGTCCCTGCCCTCCCTTCACCCCCTCCTCCCCTCCCCATCTACAAACACTTTATTTCCATCTTTTCATTATCTCACATTTTTTTCTTTTCCCTTATTACTCTTCCCCTACCCATCCCACCTTCGCTACACGTTTAGCCTCTTTCTTCCCATTTCACAATGTCAGTAATCTTATTAGGATCTTATGTATTATTGCAGTTTATTCACACCAGAGAAACTATTTAATATTTACACATGTGTGACTTATTTATTTCACTTAGGAGTATATCCTCAATATGTATCCATTTTCCTATGAATGAATCTATTATCTCATTCTTTATGGCTGAGTAGTATTCCATTTTATAGAAAAACCACATTTTCTTTATCCAGTCTCCAACTGATGGACAAATGGGACATTTCCAGGTTTTAACTATTAAAAACTGTGCCGCTATAAATGTGGGTGCGCGTACATCACTGTGATATGATTCTTTTAGTTCTTTTATTTTCTTCTCCTTTTCTTTGCAAATCTCATTTTGTGTAGTCATAGCAAAACAAAAGTGACAAATAAGGTCATATTCCCTTTTTTAAGTTGTTTTTCTTCTTCTCATTTTTTATCCATTTTGTTCATTTTCCATTCTTATTTTGATTTATTTATTCTTTCCAGGTCTAGATGATTAGTGGTGATTTCCCCTGGCTTCATTCAGCTAAGGAGAGAGATTTTGGAGTCTGCATATATTTTCTATCATAGCGATCTTCCTATGTTCTTCCAGATATTTTCTTTCTGCCAAGTATATTTCATGGCTCCAATGTGCACCCTGATTTCACTGAAGATTCACAGTAGGGTTTTTTTCATTTTGTTTTGTCTAAGAGAGACAGAAGGGGGACCAGAAAGTGGATTGCCCATCCCAGTAGGTTTTTAAAAGATAGTTCTGACTATTTAAAAGTCTACCCTACTCTCCAAAGCAACCTACAGTACAGCTGCTTTCTACAGGGAGTGCACAACTTGATTTATACTTCCCTTTAATCATACTTGCCAATCTTATATATTTTACAGTTTATTCATTTGAAAATATATATGGAACAAATTCTACACAATATTTCATGAAGCTTATGTAAGTGTTTGTAAAGTTTGCTGGTATATGGTCTGCTAAATGAATTTTGGCTTTATAATTACCAAAGTCCTTTCAAGTAGTGTAAAACATTGATATCCTTTTCTACTATGGTCATGTTTAATGTTTCTAGAACTGGAATTATACCTTCACCAAGACGTATTTTAAATTAGTGAATTCATATACATAATGTTTTTAAAATTAGAAAGTAATAAGTACCAGTGATGAGTAGCTGGATGTCTCACCTGATATTCTGAAAACAAATAAGAACAATACTAGAGTTTTACGACTTAAAATCTATTTAAAAAATAAGTGTGGTAGCTTCCAGTGATGCTAACAAATATTTTTTCAACTTTTAGATTTTATGGAATTCTTGCAACTGTTATTTTCACACAGAGCTAGCGCTATATCCCCCAAAGTTCCATAGCCTTTTCTCTGATTTAAATGATCACATTATTCTACAATGCTGTCCCTAAGCATGACTCAAAACAAATTCTCTAGAAGTAACTTAAAAGAAAATTTTTCATAGTGCAGGTGTGTCACCTGACACACACACTGTGGACAGTGGAGAGGCATTCACAGAACAGCATGTGAAAGAAAGCACAGTCCCTCACAGTGTCACACTGTAATCTGCAATGTGGCAAATTGCAATCCACAGGAGATGACAGCAGGCACAGGAGAGATTCTCCTTCATGCGATCTAGGAGAGAAAGTCAAGGGCTTTATGATCCAGAAACACTTATTTTTCCTTCAGAATAAAGAATTCCTATAAGGAGTATTTCCACAGCCATTGCACACCTGTGGTTGAGAAAACATTGGTGCTATTTAAGGGTGTCTTGGTTCTGTGAATCTTGAGAAGACACACTTTACTGAGTTTCTCAGCCCATTGCTTGAAGTAGAGGCCAGTTATTGATATGATCTTGTGACAGACAGATACCATCAATTGAATAGGAGAGGAAGAAAAGAAGTGCAGCTAACATCCAAGTAAGCATTAAACAATGACCTCCTGGAGACAGCAAGCAGATGAGTTAAAGCCTCAACAACTGGTTTGGTTAAAAACAATTTTTTTTAATTACTAAAGGAAGAAACAGCTATAAAGGGAAAAGAGAATGAGAGAGGTAAAATGTTAGGGCAAGTAAAATTTATAATGTAATACTCCTACCAAGAATGAAGAAAAAAAAAAAAAACGTTTACACCACAGCCAAAATAATCTGCAGATTACACTAGCTTGAAGACATTACATTGAAAAGTGCTCCAGAAAAGAAATAGGCAGATTCTCTTTCCTTACTTTTGTCATTCCAAGTGGAAAAAATACATTTTTATTGTGATAGAAGAAAAACAATTACTAAAATCAACTGTTAGTGCTATTTTTGAGACTTTCCTGAAAGTAGTTTCAGATAGAAATATTATTCATGTAATTGATATACAGGATTTCATGAATTAGAATAACCAATATTCAGCATGAAACATAAAACAGGAAAAAGACCCCCCCAAAAAAAAGGTCTTGACAAAGTAAAGATGGAGATTTTATTTGAACATTTGTGACTTATACTTTCCACCAAGACCAAAGAGGAATGATTTGAGATTTAGCATTAAAAAATCACTCAGATTCTTTTGTTCAATGTTTATTGAACACTGCTTATTTCCAGTATCAATTTGGTTATTTGGAACTTATAGTTATTTTTGTAGTAATTTGGAAATATTTTTTATGGGTTAATAATGAGAATTACCTGAAAAAGGAAAATCTAGTGGAGAGAATCATCTTATTTCTATTTATTATATGGTTCTGAAAAAAATGCAATTTCTATTTGAATGGGCTAGTTATTATGCATTGTAGCTCCAGGAACATTTTGTTCAAGAGGTAGGACAATTTCAAATATAACTTTTTCAAAGGTATCACTCTACCTTAAATTCAATTTGTAACCTGCTCAACAGTGGGCTCTTTGGTTTTTTATTCTACAGTTGTCATTTAATTGGTTTCTATAGAATATTTTTAAAATATTCAAAATTAACTAGTAATCAGGGTTATTGGGGCTTTTTAAAAATATCTTACAGTCAAAATATCTCTAGTAAATTTTTATGTCTCTTTTCCAGCTGTACAGGAAAGCAAACTGTACTAAAAATATGCTTTACATAGAAGTGGGGCCACATAAATAATTAAGAATATTGGTGCCTGAATGGAAGTTATATTTGCTCTTTTTGTGCCTGGTCTATAAAACCTCTTATAATCCTTCAGATCATTCTTCTTTTTTGGAAACTCGTTACAGACAATGTACTTGATCATGCCAAGGATCTAGAGTCACAGTCAGCCATTATTTTTGAAATGCTAGAGAGTAGATTCTTTTTCATAATATTATTTGTAAAGAGCCCTTTAAAGGGAGGAGGGGGTAAAGGGAGGGCAGGGGTATGGGGAAAAAATGAGAACCAAGACCTGTCATGTAAGGGTACAAGATCCCAATGATGAATGTAACTGTACTGTATACCTAAAATGTACCAATAAACTCAATGAGGAAAAAAAAAAGATACAATCAAGCAGGAAAAAATGGAAACAAAGTCTTTGTAAATAGTGAAGGGTGAAGGGGTTGAAGGGAGGGCAGGGAAATGGGAAAAATTAAGAACCAAGATATATCATGTAAAGGTACAAATTCCCAATGATGAATGTCATCATATTGTATACCTAAAATGTACTGATAAACTTAAAAAAAAAAGTTGCTCTACTTGACTGCTGAAAAAACAGATACAAATGAACAACAATAAAAGCACTCTTGGTCCACTTGTCATACAAAACAACTTTGAGGCCAAATTTTGCTAATGGCTATTAGCTTTCTGAATCTTGTTCAAGAGGATGGTATAGCCTGAATGTATAATTCCATGGAATGGCGCTATTCTTACATTATGACTATGGTGCAATCCAGAAAGCATTAAAATCCTGAGATTTAAATCCTAGATGTTATACCAGCTACTTTATTCTTGGGTAATATCCCACAATTTATCTAATATTTTATCCTTCCATGATGTAACCTAAATTGAGCTGAGTCTTCACAATGAAGTTTTAAATTAGCTGTTTTACAAACGTCAGATGTTTCTGGTGTGCTCTTAGCCATGTTTCTTACTATAGTTGACCATTTTGCCTATATTTAGCACTTTTAAAGTTACCTCATATCCAGATTCTCAATCATTGAACACTATCTAATTTTCCTCCTATTTGACAGCATCTTCTGGAACTCAATTACCCAGCCCATTTCTAGCAGGAGAAAGCTAGTAGAAACTTAGTATCAAGTAACATGAACTTGCCATTTGTGAACACTAAATACCTTAATGCTTCCTGTAAGTAGACCTATCACTCAAATCCACAGAAGTGTTTGTTGGTTTCCTGTTTCAAAATGAATAAAGCTCTACCACCCTGGGACTTCTGCACTGAGACGAGCTAAAGGGTTTACATCAGGCAGCTCTCATGTTAGATTCTGGCCCTTCTAGGCGAGTTGTAGGATTGAGGTGTTTAGATTAGTGAGCCAGACAAGAGTTGTAACTCTTTTTACTTCACTCACATCTGCATGGATGTCTCATCACACATAAACGTGAAAGAGACTGCAATCTAAAAACTAATAAAAACTCAAAGCAATAAAAGGCACTTAGAATGAAAGCGGGCACAGTATATACACTTTCTGCTGCTCCCTAACTAATTATCACCACTTAGTGATTCAATTACAGACCAAGTTCTTCCCTCAATATTTCTGTGGATCAGGAAATGGTGTACTAATCAGAATGGCTTCCCCGGCTCACCACGCAACATCTCAATCTCCGATCAAAGAGTCTTCATTCCTTATGCGAAATTTGGGTCTTCTTCAAGCCCACTGGTTGTAGGAAAAATTCACTGCTCTGTGTTTGTAGAACTGCAGTCCCTATTTTCATGTGGGTTACCAACCCACAGTTACTCTGAGCTCTAAGAGACTGTCGTTCGACATCGGCAGTTCACAAGGTAACTGTTTTGTATTGTTTGCTCTAATTCAGCACAAGTGAATGTGTCTAGCTGCTTTTGCTGCATATTTCAGCTGGAGAAAGTTTTTTTTTTTAAGTATTGTTTGATGAGATTGTACCTACTTGTACAATTTCAGATAATGTGAGAGTAGAGCTTCCAGCAAATCACAGAATTCTAAATACATTTTTAAACATGTATTTTTGTCAATTTCTATTTTTTTATTTCCATAAACCACTGAATAAAGCAAAAACATACATTTTTGGGAAATAATCCATAATTATAAAGGAGAGATCATAATTCTAATAAAATCATTCCCTTTACTTGGCCTTGTCATGATGAAAACTAATTTAAACCTTTGTTCCTTAATATTTTCATCTTTCCAGTAAAAAATTGTAAAAGGTTCCAACACAGAAAAAAAAATCAATGTCCTGTCTGATTCCTCTACATGAGTATCTATACCATTGCTTATGATTCTGTAAACTGTAGAATATTGATTACAATGCAAATTCTTTTCTTTTCTTAATATGCACATTGTGTTTAGTGTAAAGTAAGTAGTTGTTCCCTATGGATAGCCCTATTTTGCATGTATGTTAACTTGAGAACTATGTATTCTCTGTCTGTATATGTATGGTTCTTACAAATCTTTTATGACTTGGTTCCCACATTAGTAGATGACTTAGATAAAACATTTGTCATTTGTTAATCCTGCATTTGTATGAATTATGACTTTTAAATTTGGGCCCTTTAACAGTTTTTAGTAGGGGATTATTATTCTTCCATTTTTTTTTCTACCACGTTTCTAGTCATGGTATTTTTTTAATTAGATGATGCTCAGAAAGCATTTTCCATTTGAAGATTTCTCCTTGTAGTGAAACATATTCCCCAGGTCACACTTGGAAGCTGCAAGGTATAGATGTGTTCTCTCTAATGGAAAGTAAATGTAAGATAGAAATGAGAAGACTTTTGACTGTCCTTTACTAAAATAATCTGCTTTACTTACTTCACTAATTCGAAGTTAATCTTGTCTAGAAGCACTCTTATAGGATATAAACAAAAAAAATTGCTTACATATCTGGGTACCCATCACATCCTTTTCATTTATTAGTTGCTTTCTAATTATGGTAAGTAATACAGTTAGATATTTAAATTTTAATACTCTCATGTTTCTGCCTTCAAATTTCTGAAGGAGAAGGCTATATCTACTTTTTAATTTACATCTCTTCAAGAGCCTATAAAATGTTGTATAGCATGCAGTTCTCAGCAAATACTTAAGAGATCTTGGTCATGTGGCTTAGAGAGAATTATATTTTAATGATTATTGATCAACAAATTTCCTGGCAGCAACTATTTTTATCTTTATAAAGAGTGCCCACTGTTTCAATTCAAATAGTCAATGAGAAAGCACACGTGACCAAATCCTGTTGTGGTACAGAAACTACAATGGAAAGAGCCAATTAAATGGTAGAAGTTTTAACATATTCACAGCAGGGGAGTAATTGGTATGTTTCACTGCCAGATGTCTTGTATCTACAGGTAGTCCAATGCATGACTGTCCCAACAGGTGACTTTTTATTAACTTTATTAGTATAAAGACAATAAAAGTGATTAGATACACTTATACCATCAGTAGTACAAGCTGCTCAATGAAACAATGCTGCTCAATGAAACAATCATGTGTTCTTTGTTGTTCTAGCCAGTGGGAATGAGTTAAGTTAGTCAATAAATGGATTATCTAATGTTTTGACATATGTAGGAAGTATTCAAATAAGTAATAATAACTACAAAAACTTTTGTCTTATGTGTGTAGATCACCTTATAAATACAAAAACAATATCTCACCTCCTTTTTCCTTAAATATTTTGGAATTAGTGATTTTTATAGTCTTGCTTTTTATTTGAAATACACTGCATTGAAATTCAGAAAACTCCTGCAATTCATCTAAATTAAAATCAAAGAAATATTTAAGAAAGGTCATTTTTAAAGTAATGAATACATAATTTTTACATAACAAATATCTACAGATATAAATTTCTACTTACTTTAATTAATAAAACAATTTTACTTCTGTTTATTGCTTAATTATTCCCAAACTAACTCTTCTATGTAGCTCTTCAACTCTTTATAGTAATATTAACAAAGAGCTATATATCATTTTATTTAGTTATTGCTAATATTAATTTAAAAAATAAGTAGTTCTAGGAATTACATTGTAAAGGTTGTTTGGTCCATAGGGCATTGTCCTTCATAGAGTTACTCCCCCTCCCCATTGACCAAGTTTGAAGGAAAAGCCATAAATAAATGATTAAAATTCTAATTGCTAAAACTTTTTTCCTTTTTATTCTTTTCTCATATTTTTCCTTTTCCCTACCCCTCTCAGTTCCGCTTCTCCTTTAGACCTTTTCTTCTTATTTCACATTATCTGTTATACATTTGATCCTTATTTACACTTGCAGTTTCTCACACCAGAGAAAATATTTGGCATTTACAGGTGTGTCCCATTTATTTCACTTAAGAGTATGGCCTCATTATGCATCGATTTAGCTATAAATGCCTCTAGTTTCTCATTCTTTAGGGCTTAGTCATACTCCATTTTATGCCAAAAACACATCTTCTTTATCCAGTCACCAGTTGATGGGCAATAGAAGGGTAGAGGTGTTGAACAGAGGGCAGGGGAATAGGAAAAAAATAAGAACCAAGATATATCATGTAAAGGTACACATTCCCAATAATGAATGTCTTCATATTATATGCCTAAAATGTACCAATAAATTTAATGACAAAATGTTAATTGCTAATTTTTTTCTTTTGATTTTTCAGAATCTAAACATCTGGTAATCTTTAGATAACATTTAAATGTATGATAATGCTCCGAATTCTTTAATTCTCTGCATCAACTAACACAACACATGGAAACTGCTGTGAAGATTAACTTTAGGAAAGTAAAACATTTATGTACAGAAAATATGAGACATAGGTAAAAGTTGATTCTAATATTCCAAGCCAGGGGAAACCTGGAATGAGGAAGATCACATTAAGTATGCAGCTGCCTGTTCGGGTTTAGATCTAAAATATACCCCAAAAGATCCGTGTCTATGGAGAACGATCAATAGATGGCTCCATTATTGATGAGTTCCATGGCTGAAAGGGAGCTTAAGAGGTGGGACGGGGTTGGAGGTGGGACACTAGGGATGGGAACTGAAGAGTGTATATTGACCACAGCTTTGGCTTTTCCCCTCCTCCTCCGCTTCCTTCTCCTCCATTATCCCTCCTCCCTCATCGCTGGCGGTCATGGGGTGAGCACCTTTTTCCTTCCCTGCCCTCCTTCCGTGCCATTCCTGCTTTGGAGCCAACTGATCATGGAATAAATCCTCTGAAAACCGTGAGTCAAAATGAACACCTCTTCCTTTAAATTATAGGTGTGAGGTATTTTGTCCCAGTGATGAAAAAGCAATTTAATACATCTTTCTATCCATCGTTCTACTGCAAATTCTTGCCTTCTCCGTAAAATTATTTTTTGAATCCAATATCCCTAAGATGGTCTTTTTCTAGCAGAACAATAGCCTGATTCATCTTCTCAGAAGGCCTTATAATAAACCTAATTTTCTTCCCACTAGCTCTACTCTCTTCTAGTTATTGGCTTTCCAGCATGAGCAGATGGACTTAGATCCTATTACCATGTTATGACATAGACAGAAATCACCATAGGGACAGATGGCAAATAAATTCCTGTGCCCTTGACCTATTACTTATTAAAAGCATGATTTGCATGTTCTTCTTAAGCAATCAGGAACTTAAAAGTAGTTTTGGCTAATAAACAGTGATTCTTCATTTAGGCCTAAAGATGCTCAATTGTTAACTAAAAGCAGAATAAAGCTTGAAATTTATTTTTTGCTTTCTCTATAATTTTAAAACTTTAGGACATATGCGTCCTCAGCTCTGCATTAGGCATGCTAGTCATGTAGACTGTGTCCTTCTCAATACTGGCAATGCCAAATGGATTAGCCACAAGGTTATTTAACAAATATCATCGTCCTTTACAATTGAGGACACCAAGAAAAGAGATTGTTACGGATCAGATCTGCAATGTCTTCCCAAACCTCATGTACTAATTTTATCATGGGACCATTGTTCTCATCTGTAAATTTATCCACTTGTGAGTTCAGTGTCTGAGTGTACCCTGGTTGGAAGAGGTGGGTCACTGGGAATATGATCTGAAATTGTACATCTCCCTTCCTTACTTCTCTCTTTATGCTTTGCTTCCCAGTCCCCATGATATGAACAGCTGTTCTTCACCCAGACGCTTGTATCATAAAATATGTGCTTTGGAGGTAGCTAACCAGGGACTGCAGCCTTAAACCAAAATAAGCCTCTCCTACTTTACATTGTGAAAAAAAGTTATCATGTCTCAGAGATGAGCCAAGTGACTAAGAGAGATTTATAATAAATTAGTAAAACTACTAATTTTTTTATCATCACCCTAAACATTTGACCTTTTTTGAATTCTAGCATACTTTCATATGACTGAGAGTTCCCCAAGGAAAAATAACTATCTCACAGAGATTGAGTTACCCGTTTAAACATCAAGGGATCCTTCTAGAATCATCTTGGAAAACAAGAACTGAGATAGTGATAGATCAGAACCTGGCCCACCTCAGCTAATCCATAAAGGCTGGTTTTGGGTCGGGGATTTGGCTCAGCGGTTCGGTGGCCTGCCTTGCAAGCGCAAGGACCTGAGTTCAATCCCTGGTACCAAAAAAAAAAAAAAAAAAAAAGGCTGGTTTTATTTTTTTGCTACCAGGCAGGTCTGATTGTCAGCTCAAGCTGGAATAGTGTCCCTATTTTCTATGATTAATTCTGATAGATAAATCTGCATATGCCTCACACTGAAATATTTTTCAGTGAAGAGTTCTTAAAAACCTACTCCATGCAGTGAGTTAAGATCCCATCTCTTACTTGAAAGGACCTCTTCAGACCCTGTGTAGTGAAAGCCACTTTCTATGACAAATTATGTATTGATCTGAAAATATTCTGGTATCTAAATTATAGTCTCCTAAAGTAAAGGATAAAGCAATTAAGAGTCTTTTCAAATATGTTGATTAGAAATTATAGTCATCTCACATGGAACAAACTGGCATGTGCTATGAAGTTACTTTAAATTTTTTTTTAATAAGAATCAAGTTAAGATATGTATTTGACTTTAGGTAGCTTTAAATTTCAGTTCCTGAGAATTAAAATATAATTAATCAGAAGAAAATTATAGTCTAAATTATGGTCGGTTGATGTTTCTTAGAAAAAAAAACTTTGATGTAGTGATTCATATGTTTAGATAAAATAAAACACAAATATGGGAATCTTTAAATAATCTGAGTGACCAATATTTCATTTTCCCTTTTAGAATGAAAGATACATTTTACAGCACAAGACTGAAAACACAAAAAAGGAGAAACACAACATTAGGTACATTTCTACCACAAACCATGTTATGGTTAAGATCTAAAATGCCCCAAAAGAGTTTATATATTCAGAGGTGGAGGTTCTAGAAGGTGACTAGGTATTGGAGACATTACGCTCATCAGTGGGCTCATCCTTTTCTGAACTCATGTCTTGTTAAGAAGTGGAACCTGGTTGGGAGGGTGAATCACTGTAGGAAGAACCTAGAAAGGCATGCTCTTGTTCTTGGCTTCTCACTTTGTTTGTTCGGTTTTTTGAGACAGCCTCTCACTATGTAGTTGAGACTGACCTGGAACTCACTGTGTATCCCAGGCTGGTCTCAAACTCACAGTGATCCTCCTGCCTCAGCCTCCCAAGTGCTGGGATTACAGGTGCGCGCCACCGTGCCCGACTTGCTTCTCACTTTCTTTCCTGCTTCCTGGCTTTCAAAAGATTGAGCAGCTTACCTCTTCTATGCCCTTTCTGTGAGATTTCTGCATTGGAGCCAATATACAATGGAGCGAATCTTCTAAAAACTGTTAGCCAAAATAAACCTTTCCCCCTTTAGTTTGTGGGTGCCAGGTATTTTGTCCAAGAGATAGGAGAGCAAAAATTTTGCACCAAAGAACTGTGGTCACTGTTGTGACTGTACTTGCCCATGTGGTCCAGACGTCTGTGGAACTTTCAACATTCTTTTATTTAGGGCCTTATCGAGATTTGTTTCCCCAGCTCCAACTGTCCGGGCACTCTGCTGCCATGCTAGTGGGCTATGCTTCTGCTCAAGCTGGTGGCAGACTTAGTGTCATCCACATGCTGCCGTCCTTTCAAGCATTCAGGGTGCAGAGTTTTGGTGTCATGGGGGCTTCTTCCCAGATTTCAGAGGCAGATCTGGGAGGCCAGGCAGTGTGCCCTGAAAGAGCAGGGTATGAAGTTATAGGAGTGAAGCCAAAAGTGCAGGGAGACCCGAGGAAGTTGGAGATGCCACAAAGGTGGATTGTCTCTGGAGGAAAGCCACAGTGAGCCGAGCCAGCCCAAGAGAGAGGCCTTGTGTACTACACCAGCAAAACCGTAAAGGTGGGGTTGTCCAAGCTCTTAGGAATTTACATTTCATTTATTTATTTACTCTCTTATGCTAAGTGTTGTGCTCTAAATAAACTGTAGGTTTTTCTTTTCATTTTCTATTATTAATGGAATATGTGAGTTATGTAGGAGTCTCTGTTTTCATCCAGCCCAGGAAACATTTAAAGTAACACTATCCTTTGTTTTAACTGTATTAGTGGGACAAACTAATAACTCATCAACCTATATACTTGTATGTCATTTCACACAACACTCAGTTTAAACAGAAAGTTTTGGATATTTTTTAAAGCAATAAAATTTTGTTGGTTCATTATAGGAAGTCACAATTTAGGCACAGACTCATTAAGAAGCTACATATCTTCCTAATCTTCCCCTCACAAAAATGGGATATTGATTCCAGATAACATAGAACTAAATTAATTAACCATATTTATTTAGTTTTCTTATTTTCTTTATGTAGCCACACTGAAATATATATCAAAACATTTCTAAACTATAGTCTGCATAGACAAAATATAACTTATTTATTTAAAGATCTATTTTATTGGTAAAAAGAGAGATCTAGTATTGGAATTTTGCTTTAATTTCTAACTAAAAGAACCTGATGAACCAGCATCTGATGAAATGTTCCTACTGCCCATCAGTAACTGAACCTGTACCTATCTGAAAAGTCAAAGTAACCTTCAAAAACTTTCAAATATCTTTGACAATAAAAAATTTAACTCACTGCTTTAGAAATTTTAGACATTCTCTTCATTGCATACTCTTTGAGGTTATGAATCAGTAATTTTTTCTATACATTAAATAGTCTTCTTTTATTATTTCAAGAAATATAAATGGGTAGATACAGCTTTATCTAGAGTGGGTTCTGCTATAAAGTTATAAAGAAATTACCACAAATTGTTACACAGAAACACACTCATAGTGCTGTGTTTTGCCTTTCATTTTTAGATCAGAATAAATCCTACTTTAGTGTCAGTATATTTTGGGTAAAAGGGATATCCTACTGTGATTTCAGCATAATAAAGGCTGATTGAAGTGTCAATGATTCAGCTGTGTTTCTATTAGAAAGTTAAACATGGTCTTTTATATTTAAACAAAATGGTTCAGAATAGATGGGGGTGTCAGGACCATAAGGCACAGTGGAATAATTTAAATACAAGGTCTTATGCTTTGAATAATGAAAAAGAATTTATTAATTTGACCCTGGAAATAACTAGAGAAGTCCCTCAAACTCTCTTACTTCGAGACGAGACCTTTATAAGTGACACAACTTTCTGAACACATAATGAGTTTTTAAAATTTTCATAGATATTATTGCAGACAATGTGATACCATTTAAATTAATTGTTTAAAAGTTAACAAAAAGGGTTGCTACATTTATATTTTTAAAGCCCTGAGGTTTTATTATTTGTGTATTTTGAATTATTTTGTATGGAGGAGGATGATAGAAGGTGGTGAAGTTAGATCCCAAATAAAACTGCACCAGTTTAAAATGAAAGTATAGTTGTCCAAGCTCTTAAATGGACATTCATTTCAAAATTACCAACCATAAGAGTTTGGAGATTAACCAGGAATTAGGATCACAGTCTTCTTTTAAAATCATTACGCATGTAAATATACTAAGACATATAGGAATGTATTAACATCATTTGATAGTGGGAATAGCTTGATGGAGTGCAAGACATGCTACCTTGGCATTTGAAAGAAGATCAGAAGAGTGAAAATCCTTAAGTAATCATCCTGATTCTTTCCCAAAAGAGGCCATAAAAGAACTCCTGTCTCTCCTCCATAATTGGCTGTAGATCCACATTTCAGAGGATCCTTACTTTTACTATTGGAAAGAAGCCAAAAGCACAGTGTTGTCAAGAAGAATCTCACCAAATCAACTTTGCTAAATGCCAAAATTCTCCCCACAAAACATAATTAGATCACATCCTTCCTGTCCAATCACCCTTCCCCATGACTGTCCACTCTTTATCAAATTAAAACATAAATAGCTCACAGATTTATCTCATGTCTGGGTCTTCATTTCTGAAGTCTTCACTATCACATAAAACTTTTTTTTTTTTTGTACCTGGTTTCGAACTCAGGACCTTTTGCTTGCAAGTCAGGTGGCAGCATCACTGATTTAAATCCCTGGCCCTGACATAAAAATTTTGTTACATAGGTCTATGTTTTTCTCTCATTAATTTGTTATTTGTTATGGAGTCTTTGATGAGATATGAAAGCTTTTCTACAAATTTATGATTGAAATTTAGAAAATAAATTATAATCTCACTTCTCAAACTAAGGAGTGATCCAACCTCAGCAAAACTGTATTCTACTCTGTTTAGATACAATTTGGGGCCTGAATATTTCTGTTTCTCTACTTACTATTTCTACCTTCTACTAGTACAAAATCCATTTTCTAAGCACAAGATTTCTTACTTACAAAGCGAGAAAACAATAACTGCATTTACAAATTCTCCCACTGATGAAACTGTACTCTTATCCGTTAAGGTCTTCTTTTGGGTTGGCCTCATTTTACAGAATACCTTCAACCTGTCCAGTCCAGCTGTAGCAATAATCTATCCAAATCATTTCAGAAAGTATTTTCTCTTCTTTTTAATTTCCTCTCTTTTTCTGAATTAAATATAAAGTTGTCAGTATTTACAAGAATAGACTAGATTAGTCTCTTCCTTTTCCTTAAGACAGTCGTTATAAAATTGAGATAAATTGTAGTTAAAATTCCATGGCAACAATTTATATCTATTTTAAAACAGACCAAGAAAATATGCATTGTGATTTTCCCTAAAAGTTTAATGTGATCTGATCTCGTTATATATTGATTGTGGGGAATGGGGAAAGGGAACTTTACTAGAACCTCTGCATCAAGTTCTAATCTCTCGCAAGCTATAACAGCATGAGGTGAATTAGTTTATTTGACAGAAAAGACAGAAAAAATGAGACTTAGGGAAGAAGCTGAGCTTTGGCCTGATCAATGCTACTCTGGGTAGCAAAGACCAATGTCCCTGAGCTTTGCCACACCTTCATTCAGTCCATCAGGAGAAACCAATGTAATAGATGATTCGGGCAGAGAGTTCAATACATTAGGAGAATAAAAAATATAAAAGGTTACTCATGGGACAGCGGTGGCGGCAGCAGCTAAAATCCTACAACAATGAACTACACAGATGACGATTTTGTTCCTCCCAGGATGTCTTTGGCTGGTGTAATCTTGTCCTGGAGCATCACAGCATCACGAGACCACTGAGATTTTAGCTGTGACTGGAGGCCAAAATGGAGTTGTATTTCAACATGCCATCACTGACCTGTAGGCACAAGAACTAGGCTTAATCACGATTTAATTGTGAACTGATTTTTCCTCAAAATTATGTAGACTTGCTCCTGCCAGTTGATATTACTATTCTGGAAAGGACATTGTATTATAGTGTGGTAGGGCCCCTCAAGACATGTGGGCAGGAACTTTTTACAATGTAGCATTATCGGCCTCTGTGTATGCTGCTTGTGTAGTTCTGATGTAACTCTGTAACATATGGCGTACTCAACCAGACTGTAGAATGTTAATGAATGTCCTACCAGACTGTAAAATGTTAGTGTATGCCCATGTAAAGGAGACAAAGACAAAAAAAAATTGTGTAAAAGGGTACAACTATGCCATGTTTGGCTCTCAGCCTTTGAATACCAACTGGCTGAGTCAATACTGGAATAAAGCTGCTTCCTGGGAGGCCTCGATATCCCATCTCTGTGTGAAAATCCCACAGCAATAGTATACATTTCATGATTTTACCTTTTAATATATGCCTAGTATCACTTCCGATTAAAGAAATTACTTGGATCAATACATTCTTCTGAATTTTACTGACACGTAATTACTGTACCTATTCATTTGGACTATGCCATTTTGATATATGCATATATTATGTGATAATCAAATCAAGGTAACTAGCATATCTGACTCTTTATCATTTCTTTGTTGTGAGAACATTCAGGTCTTTCTTCTACCTTAACTTACCATTAGAATTTATTCTTTCTTCCTAACTGTAATATTATAACCACTGATCAACCTCCTACACCTATATCTCTCTCCTATTCTCCCCGGCTTCTGGTAGTATTACTCTACATTTGGTTTCCATGAAAAAAAACTGTGGTATTTCAGATGTGAATGAAATTGCGCAGTATTTGTTTTGTATGCCTTAACACACTTCTTTCACTTCAAGTAATTTTCTCTGGGATTATGCGTGTAGTCAATAAATAGAAGATTTAACTGGTTGAATTACTGAATTCTTATAATCCCAGAACTCTGGAAGGTGAGGCAGAAGAATCATAAGCCTGGGCAATTTAGCCACTTAACAACACCTTATCTCAAATAAAAGCTAATCAAAAGGGCTGAAAATGTAGCTCAGTGTGAAGGCCCTAGGTTTAGACTACAGTACCAGAAGAAAAAGAAAAAAAAAAGACAAGATTTCATTTAGTTTTAGGTCTGTTTTTCTGAATTATATTTCATTGCGTATATGGATACATATTATATATATTGAATATTTGTATATTGAGGGATAAGGATATGTACATATATAAATATGATTCATAAGTGTGATGTGTGGTGTGTGATCATGTGTATGATATATTTGAATTTGCATTTCAAATATGTATTATTCATTGCAGGTATGAATATATGCATTACATGTACATGCATGCATTGTATGTATATATGGTTATATAATATACAGAACCATGTATATATAAAATTATCTAGCTAGCTACACCACATTTTCTTACTTATTCTACTATATATGAATCTATCATTATCTTGATTTTTGTGGCTAATGCTACATAAATGTAGAAGAGCAGATATCTTTTCAACATGCTTATTTAATTTCCTTTAGTCAGTATTGCGTTTACTGAATGAAAAAGAAGTTTTACTTTCTTTTGGGAACCTCTACTGTTTTACCTAATAGCTGCACTAACATATATTATAATAAATGGTACAAAAGATTTATGTTCAAAAGCTTTTGTTATTTTTCATCTTTTTCATAATGTTCTAACAATGCAAGGTAATATCTCATTGTGTTTTTTATTTGCAATTCCATGATTATAGTAGTGTATATTTTTTCTTATGTGTTGAACATTAGTACATCTTCTTTTGATAATATCTATTCCAGGCTTTTAATGATTTTTAAATCAGATTGTTTTGCTGCTCTTAAAATTTTAATTTATTTGTAGATTCTGAGTATCAATCCCTTATCAGACTATATATATATCTGAGATACACACACACACACACACACACACACACATATCCATTCAGTAGGTTATTTCTTCACAATGATAATTATTTCCTTTTCTATGCAGAAATTTCTTAATTTGAAACCACCCCACTTGTTTAATTTTGCTTTTGTTGCTTGTGCTTTTGAGGTCTTGTCTGGAAAAAAATTTCTCTCAAACTATAAACTCGTGTAATATTTTGCCTATGTTTTCTTTTAGTAGCTTCACTGTTTGGGGGGGTCTTACATTTAAGCCTTTAATCCATTTTGAGTTGTTTTTTTTATATGACTAGACATAGAGTTCTGGTTTTAATTTTGTTTCCGCGTGGACGTTCAGTTTTCCCAAACCATTTATTAATGTGATTGTCCTTTCAAGGACACCAGTGCATCTTCTTGTTCAGTATAAAAAAGTCAGTTGGCTATAAACGCATGGATTTGTTTTGAAGTTCTCTGTTTTTCTATCAGTACTGTGTTGTTATAGTTACTATAGCTCCATATAATTTGAAGTCATGGAGAGCAATACCACCAGCACTTTTTCTTTTTGTTCAAAGTTTCTTTGGCTATTCATGATGTTTGGTAGCTTCATTGGAATGTTAGGATTTTTTATACTTGTATTAACAATGGCATTGGAACATTGATGGGAGTTGCAGACAGTCAGATCACGTTGGATAACTTGATCATTTAAGAAATATCTTTCATCAATGGGATCAGTATTTTTCATTTAAATAGATAGCATTCCTTTAAAAATATGCCTAGTATATTGAAAAATATCATGGTTGTACATTTTGGAAAGAAGCTATTGTCTGCAAAGAATGACAGTAAGAATCTACTTAATACTAGACTTGCAGTTCTTATCCTCTTTGCAACATTTTAAATTGAAATCACCACCCAAACATTGCACAGATGAGCTCACAGACAATATGTGTGATCCTGATGTTCTCAGCTTGAAAATGAGTGGAAATTTTACTTAATGCAGCAGTTGAAGAAACTGAACTTTTCCATATTGTCACCTTTGATTTATTCAGTTCAGATTAATCTTTCTTGATGTACATTCAATAGACATTTCACTAACTCATAAAACTTTTTATATCTGCAACTCAGTTTGAGTTTTACATGATTCTCTGTCCTACTGGCATTTTCTGTCCAGTAGTTGTATTTTAAAAAAACGTGTTTGACACTTTATTTTAAAACAATTAACTTATGGGTTGGGGATTTCGCTTAATGGTTCCAGCGCCTGCCTCACAAGCGCAAGGACCCGAGTTCAATCCAAAATACCAAAAAAAACAACAAAAAAAATAAAAAAACAAAACAAAACAAAAACCAAAAAACAAATAACTGACTTATATTTGTTGCAAAGATAATATGGAAAATTCATATAAACAAAAAGAAAAAAAGCAGACAAATCATATGGTAGCTCAGTTAAAGAACTAAATTCTCTCCATGATTATGGCTAACACTGAAGTGGAAGAAAATATAATCAAATTTCCCCATAAGGGCAATATTGAACTTAACCACTGAATTTGCTTCAGTTCTCATCCAACTCTGAGTGCAACCAGAATCATGGAAAGAATCAAGTGAGGTATCATTTAATTGTATGAACCTGAGATAACATTTTAAAATGTTTTATTTATATTTTTTCCAGATATACACTATGAAATATTAATTTATATGAACTACATTTATGAGGTAAGGGACCTAAAGTCAATACTGTTCTCTAATCTCTTTTTTCCTCCAAAAATTATGTCACAAATATTCTTCCAAGTTATAAAGATAACTTTTCTTTCTAAATGTTGACTTCACCCTCTTATGAAGATCAAACCCAGGACTTCACACGTGCTAGGCAAGAACAACATTAATAGGCTCCATGCCCACGTGTCCAGGACAAAGCATAAACAATTATACTTGGATAATTGAATCCTATACTTGAATGTTGAATTGTGGCAATATTTCAGCAATGAAAATTTTTGGCTGTTCACACCTTTTTCATATGCATTCATACATTTGACCCATTATTACCATACACACCTAGAAAGGAAATGACTCAAAGTTTGCATATAATTTTAGGAAGTAATTATAATTTTTCAGATTATTACTGTATGTTTTGTAAGTTTGCTTTTTTGAATTTGCTTTTTGGCACATAACATTCTCTAATTCTTCTTCTTAATGGTGTTTCCACTTTCAATGTATTCTCTTATTAAAATGATTTGATATTTTTCTTATTTCACTACCTATTGAGTTTGTAAAAAACAGACTAAGGATAGCAAACAAAATAAGTGACAGTGCAATGTTACCTCAAAGCAAATGTTTAATATTACATTTCAAACTAAACAAAATTTCTGTAACAATCTGTATAAACCAATGTGTAAATAATAAATACTTTCTGTAATTTTTAGTCTTTTATTTGCTAGATCTCACATTGTAATTTACAAAAAGTGCTCATGAAACTGCCAGTCTCAGTCCTACATTGAGTGCCTGGTAATTATAATATATACATCTAGTGTTGTTAAAGAAATTTCTATATAAAAGACTTTTAAGACTTTTTAACATTGGGTAAAATAAGAATATGTGTCACCATTTAGAAAAGTAACTGTTCAAAAGTGCCTCAGTCTGTTTGAAAGTAGTTCACTTTATGAGGATAGTTTATGGAATGAATGGTAATACTAAGAATACGTATAGTAGGGACTTGTGGAATACTGAATAAATTAAACCAAAGATTCACATTTCAGAAGTCAGGTGGGTGGTTATAACAAAGTGATCTCACACAGGTCGCTCTTTAATAGAGCTATTGAAAAGATTATAGGATTATTACATAATCAAAACCATAATTCTGGTAAAATTAAGGATGTTGTTTAATACATAGGGACCATTTAAGATTATTCTTCTTATATTTGAAAATCTTTCTGTTATATTCCCAAGATTCACAAATACATTAAGTAAATCGGAAATGGACCCAGACTTTTTCTATACAACCAAGAGTATTTGACTTCTAGCACTATACGCTTCTATACGCTTCTGTCCATGTCCTTTGCTATATTAGGACTCTATTGATATGTTTGAATCTGTTTCTTCTCTTCTAATTTTTGAGCAGCATGCCAGTTATCTACTCTCATTTAATTATCACGTAGATAAGTGGTTTGCAGGTTTAAATATTTCTAAATTAGGTGCTAATCTCCCCACCAACACCCCCCACACACACAACAGCAAGCTTACTCAGATACCTTCTACATAAAGGCTAGAAGACATTCAGATAAGTCAACATAAAGATTGTAAGGCGATCTTTTGGAAGAGTAGAAATAATTTCTTCAGTTTAAGTTCCTAAATGTGGTACAGTGTCACCTTCAGAATTTAAAAATTCTACTTACCTTTGCATTCTCATAAAAACAAGGGGCTTGTACAAAGTAACATTTTAAGTAAAACTAAAGGAATTTCATAAACCAGAATTTATATGGATTAATCAGTCTCATATTTTTATCTTACATCTCACACATTGGATTTATTTTTGCTGATTGTAGAAGGAATTTGATGTGTACACACTTTCTGAGCACCTGTACACAGTTATGGTCAATAAACACTTTGGGATGATAATAAATAGACTTCATTAATACTAATGATGTATAATAATGATAATAATGATAATGAATATATATATATTTTTTTTTCTTGCTTCTGTTTATCTTATGTCCCACATTACAAAGATGCCCTGAATATTACAGCAGTTGGTAGGTTAGTTGCCACATTATAGATTCATGCTCCTAAACAGAGGTGATTTCTGACTCTTGCCATGTAAGTCTTCTTTCCATCAGTGTGTTACAATACCTGAGATAATGAGTTTATACCGAAGAAACATTTATCTGGCTCACAGCTTTAAGGTCTCATTCAGTCACGGTCAGCTAGTTTCACTGCCTGAGTCCCATGGCGAGGGCCATGTTGGCAACAGGTGGTGAAAGAGGCTGCTCACCTTTTCTCACAGTAAAAAAGTATCATAACGAGAGATACGAGCTTGGGTTCCAGGGTCACCTTCAAAGGCAGGCTGCCAGTGAATCGTATTCAAACCACAACAGTATCCCTCCTGGCTCCAATTCCCCTCATCCCTTCTCTTGAGGTAATTATGTGTTAAAAGGCTTCTTTAAAATGTAGTATACCAGTGTTCTTCTACCAGTGTTCACTTACCAAATGTCCTGCCTCTTCCCGATAGCATGCAAGCTGGAGACCATGTTTTGAACACTTATCCGTCAGGCTATTTAAGAACCACCATGTTTTGAACACTTATCCGTCAGGCTATTTAAGAACCACCATGTTTTGAACACTTATCCTTTAGGGTATTTAAGAACCACACTCTAATACTTACCTTCTGGTAACATTTTCACTGCCTTTGGTTATTCTTATTGGAAAGGGTACGGCAGAAATAAAAGTAATAAGCATTGCTTACATTTAATTCTTATATTTCTAATGGTTCAAAAATATTTTACTTGTGGTTTCATATTATTCACCAGTATAAAAGAATATATCCTTTTTAAAATTGTATTTTCGGGCATATTTTTCTTACATAAATCATTATTACTATATTTGTAACTCTTGACAAAGGTCAGACTGATTGTTGAACTCACATTTAAAAAGATATTTTTGATAGATTAAATAATTATTGCTGAAGTTAATTGGGCTTTGCAAAAGATAAATCTGGTGACAATCCAATATACTCAAAGTCTTTGTTCTCCTGTCAGTCTTTTGGCATGTGATCTGCTTTTGATTATAATTTAGAGGTAAGTTTTTCACTGTCAAATAGTCTGAACTAAAATGACATTTCATTTTCTTAAGATATGCATACCTGCCCTGGAGATAGCTGGTTAATTATTACGGAAAAGCTGAAGCAAGAGGTGAAATCATGTGACACATGAGAATCAAACACGAATATTTGACCATAATTTCAAAAGGCTCAAACATTCTGAAAACCATGAGAACATTTTTAAGAATAGGAACACAGCAGGCTGGTGAGGAGAGATAATCATCTGGACAAGAAAAACTGGATAATGTTAACTTGGCAAAACTGTCTGACCACACACTACATTTTTAAAAAGTCTTTTAACAAGTGATTACCTTGGGAGAAGGGATGAGGGGAATTGGAGCCAGGAGGGATACTGTTGTGGTTTGAATATGATTCACCCTCTCCGAAACTCATATTGGAGTTCAATCCCCATTATGAACTATTAAGATAGTAGCAACTTAATCTGACTGTGGTGTTTACAGATGGGCCTCTTTTAGGTCAAGAGCATTAGGCAAGGTTAAAAAAAAAAGTTAGTTTTTTATGACTGAATATGGATAGTTTTATAAGAAGAAAAAGAAAGAGAGAGAGAAAGAGAGAGAGAGAGAGAGAGCAGAACACGTATGCATGCTCCCTATCTTTCACCATGAGATGTCTTACAGTACTGTGGGTTCTGTCAGCAAAATACTGCTTCTTAACCTTGGACCAAAATGGCGAGCAAAGAAAGCCTCTCTCTTCATAATTTATCAAGTCTGTAGTATTGTGATATTAGTAACAGAAAAATGGACTACGATTCATACGGATTTAAACTGAATCAGTGGTGTTTTGTTTCCTAAAAATATATGAGGTAATATGGCAAGTCTTTAAAGTTAAAATATTTTGGTGATTTTAGGATAAATATAATGAGCACTGTTCTGCATGTGTCTGCATATACTCAAATCTATAGAATAAAAATTAAATCAAAACAGTAAGTGTTAAATGAAGAATAAAGTTATTTTTGCAGTTATTTCATCTTTGAATTTCAGTAAGGTAGCATCCTTTGATATCTAAAGTATTTGGAAATATGTCCTGAAAAATATATAAATGAAATTATTCTTATTTTACTGCCTTATAATAGAGAATAATCTTCACAGAATTGTGAGTGCTATACAAAAGGTAAATGACTTTTATGTGGAGAAGTACAATTTACTGAGCATAAAAAAATAATTTGCACATCATTATCCAGTAAAATCTATCATATAACAGCTCAGCCTACAAAAGAAAAAACTTAGAATATGACTTGCCCAAGACTACAGCTAGAATCAGGCATTAAGCATGTGTCATACTTTTAAAAACATATTAGGTATTATCTAAAACTTTAAAATTATTTTAGTACTTTGCCTTCTGAAAAAAAAATGTTTACAGCTTTAATTGTCACAGTGTGAAGTAGCTATAATTGAAACAGAGAAGGTCTAAAGAAAGGTTGCTAAAATAGCATAGAGAGAGAGAGACTAAGGAGAGATGGGTGAAGATTTCTCAGTTATGGAAGGAAGAAGGTGTATTGTTAATAAGAAGAAAAATATGGATACCATATACAGGACAAATACAAATCTGCGATAATACAGAATTGGGCATCCCTTCATACTTGAGAGTGGACAAGCAATAATAGAGAGAAAGCTTCCTGAGAGTAGATGTAGGGCTCACAGCCATATCTCAAAGACTGATTTTTTGACATGTTTAGAGGCTTGAGAAACTGCTTCAGAATCAAAGTACCTCTGACCTTATCTTTCACTTCAGTGTCCAAGTTCAGGGAAGACTCTCTCTGCAATGCTTTTTTCCAATTGAAGGAAGCTTCTCCTTTCAAAAGAAATAATTGTCTTCAACTCCATCCCTAGACATCTCATTAAGAAAACAAAATTAATCACAATAACTCATCATACCCAAGATAATCCATCCAGATGCTTTTTAGGTTTTCTGAAGGAGTTCCAAGAAATTACTAAAATACGTTATCGACATAATCAAAACCTTTGTCTTACAATGCATTCTTTTCTTGACACTCCCTTAACTTCTTTGTTAACAAGTCCCAGAATACCACAAGTCATCATCTGTCCAAACCTTTGTCCTTTCTATCAGGATGTTATTTAAACTTCAGTCTTCTGGCCTTTGTGTAGACATATATTCTGTATATGACTCAATTCTTATGATTTCCTTTTGTGCATCTTAATAAATTTGGACATCTGCCTACCACTCTCAGGACGGGTGTAAAAAAGTCTTCCTTTTTGTCCATGTAGTATGAGAGTTAAAGCTACAAATGAATTGCAGGAATTTAGGCAAATATCATTAATCATTCATCCATAACTAGACAAAGAAGAAAATATAACTAATTAGGAGAAGAAAATCATTATCTTTATTTTGTCTTACTTTGTGACAAAGAAACTCTACTTAGAAAAACATTAAACAGGTTTCTCTCAACACTCTTCAAGCAGGCCTTAGTTTTGAACTCTGTCTTTGACCTTCCCATTTCAACTGTAGCAAGGTTCCTTCTAAGTATATTTATTATGACCTTCCTACTATTATATGAGCTTGCTTGTTTCCTTTACCAAAACTCTCAATTGTATTTAGCTAGAATTCTCTTAACAAGAATTCTCCTATAATTAAAAGCAACTCTAAGTACGCTTCCATGTTCTAACTCCTTTGTTCTGCTTCTTGGCTACTATAGTGCTATGATGTGAAGGTGGACTCACTGGGTTTTGTGTGTTCTCTGTTCTCAATGTGGTGAATTTTGGAAAAAGCAGAACTTTTAAGAGGTAGACACTAGGGAGAGGTAATGAGTTCATTGGATGCTATCTTAGGAAAGAATTAATCTAGTTTTCTATGGACTTTCATTAGTTTACACAAAAAGTTTCTTATCAATAACAAGACCAGTCGTTTTTTGCTCATTTGCCTTACCATGTGATCTCTATCCCTTGCACACATTTCAACAGGTGCCATTTGCAATGAGATCCTCAACCATGGATGGGATAATTGGGGATGCCTGATCTTGGAGTTCTGGCCTACAAAACTCTGCACTACATAAGCATATTTATATCTGCTCCAGTTCTGGATATTTTGTTGTAACAATGGAAAACAGGTTAACAATGTGGAGCTAAAATATAGTAATGTTTTTATTATAGTCAGAGTTGCACCACCGTTTTTCCTATTGAAATAGTCTTAACAAGTTTTGGAATAGCCCAGAAAAAAGTTTTATTACTATTTTGACAATTATCAGAATATTTCTTTCTTCAGTGTGTATTTGGTTTTTTCTTCTACAATGGTAAAATTGTGGGGTCAAATCTGGCATAGAAATTCTCATACTTTTTAAAGCATGATTATACACAAATACATTATGTCATGTCAACTTTTGTCTCCTGAATAGTTCATGCATAAAATGTCTTTTTTGTACTAATCACTTGGGAATATATAATTTCAAACTTGTGGGTAAAAGAACATGACATATACACAAATAAAAGCATAAGAAAGTGAGGTTAGAATCAGTGTCAGTAAAAACTTCAAAACTATAAGGAATGTGTAGAATAACAGAAGAGTGATGAAACAGTTTTACAAAGAGTAGCATGGTGGTTCAAAACTGAGAGACTTAAGTAGTATAATTTGAGGCATATGATTAGGTATATTGGTAATTGCACATGAAATTAAAATGGTGAAATGAACCCTGTGAATGGAAATCATTGAATAACTAAATGAAGAATATTCCTTTTCTTTCCAAGAAGAGTTGACATGAGTACATATCAATGATGTAAATATCTGCCAGTTCACAACTAATCCTATATAGAATCCATTAATTCTACCTAAATGCAATTCAGTTCCTTCATTGGGAATGAAATCTTAAAAACATTGCAAGTTTATTTCTGTGAGAAAAAAATACAATAATTGCTGAAAGATGCTTTGCAAATTGTAAAACATTATTATGCAACTGTAAAAGGTCATTTCTTAATTAGAAATAAATTCTTCTCCTTGAGAATTTTGTGATGCTAAAATGGATAACCCTAATTTCAGTTTTTTGGCCTTCTAACTTTATCCAGACTGGGAGTCAACATGGGCAGCAATAAATTTATCATAGTATTTCCAGTGAGAGATAAGTATAATAATGAAACTGTTATATGTTGTCAAGAGACAGATTCCATTGAACTCAAGAAACTAATAACAAATAAAGTTAAAAAACAAAGACCACAGAAATCACTCCAGGTCCCAAATGTGATGCAGGCATTGCCGTTATTAGAGTGGAAAATCCGCAAGAGAAACTATTTTTAAAAAAGATAAGAATTTGACTCTAAAATATAGATTTATGAATATTAGGGAGGCATTCAGAGAAAAAGTCCCAATGAACATGTAAAAATAAAGCATAACAGAGGTGTCTAGAAGAAAAAATAGGAATCATTTCTTAGTCACTTGTCATCATCTATCAGTGTTATAGTTTAAATATGAATTGCCCTAAAAAAGTCTCAGGTATGTGTTTGGATCATAGGGTGGTATATTCATCTTTAGGTTCACCCATTGATGAATTCAATAGATGAATATTTTTGTGACATGAAGTGGGACTGAGTTTTTGAGGGCATGATCTAGAAAGGCATATACTCTTCCGCTTCTCCCTTCTTTCTTGCTTACTAAACACACTGAGGTGAGCAGTTTTTCCAGCACTTTCAACACGAGATTTTTGTCCTGGAGCCCACTATGTACCAAATCCACTGAAAGTGTAAGCCACATAAGCCACTCCTCCGTTAAATTGTGGTTGTTTGTGGTATTTTGATACAGCAAGAGGAAATCTGACTAATATAATTGGTATCAGTTGACATAATATAAATTAAGATAGATAATTCTAGATATTAAATATATTAGGGAGTATGTGAGGCAACCAATTTTGCTTCAGAAAGCAAGAAATTCAGAAAGATGAGGGATGGAGGAAGAAAGGAAGAGAAGGAGGGAGACGGAGGGACAGGAAGAGAAAGGAAGGAAGGAAGGACAGAAAAGAGGAAAGGTAAGGACGAAAAAGAATTGAAGAAGCAAATTTAAAAAGAGAAGAAAAGGAGAGAAAGAGATACAGAGGGAGAAAGAAGGGAAGAAGGAAAGGGGTGAAAGAAAGAAAAAGAAAGAAAGAAAGAAAGAAAAGAGAAAGAAAGAAAGAAAGAAAGAAAGAAAGAAAGAAAGAAAGAAAGAAAGAAAGAAAGAAAGAAAGAAAGAGGGAGGAAGAAAGAGAAAGTGGAAAAAAATTAAGTCTGGACTTGGATGGTCCTTCTAAACACCTGGAGTTTCCAGAGTTGTGGGAATGTCTTCGACTGTCAAAGGAGGTTTCTAGGGCTCCCCTGCAAGCTACTGCTGATGTGGTGGTTCAGGATGGTGATGCCTACACTCAATAGTCCTAGGTGGGTCTAAGACATACCAGAAAGACCAACCATATGATTAGAGTGGGGTTATGGGCCACATCATATTAGGCCAAATTGAAAGTGAGTAGTAGCTAAGGACTAAGCCAACATTGATCAAATAATTAATCAAGTATACCAATAATGAAGCCCCCCCCAAAAAAATCTCTGAACACTTAACCTCATTTGAGGTGTCTTGTTTAGCAGTACCTTTAGATATAAATGGTGAGAAATGACAGCTTTGTCTGGACTTTTTCAAACTCTAACCGATCTATCCATTTTTTTTGTTTGATCTGATTAGTAATTTTTTATAAGTGTTAAATGAATTCTGTAAGTTTTTCTGGTGAATATCAAACCTGAAAGTAGTTCTGGGAAATCCTTGAATTTGTAATTGGTTAGAAGTCTTGGATGAACCACTCTGTAGAGGACTAAGCTCTTAGCTTTGCCGTCCTATTCCAGGTACTGTGGCTTAAACAAAGGAAATCAGTGACAGAAGGAGACAGCCTTTGTGTAAGAAGATACGCAAAAGAAAGTGTACCATAGTCATATATGAAATTTGCAAGACAGTTTCTTACTGGTTTGCTACAAATAAGGATAATTTGAGGAGTAAAATGAAGGACAATAAGAATGAAAAGAGGAGGAGGAGGAAAAAGGACGAAGAGGAGATATCAGATTTTGAATTTGGTAGAGTATGTAGTGATTTTTGGCAGAATAGATTCATAAGAATTATGGACAAAAATATTTTGGAAAGGGAGTGGTAAGAAATGGATATCAAAAGCATTTCTACTTTAAGAGAAAGATGCAGACAAAAATCAGTTAAAGCTTTCAGTTAAACCATTGTTAAAGCTTTTTCTCCTGTGCTTCCTGGGATCTGTGACATATTCCCTCCTGGTGAACTTTACAAAAGTACACTGGAAAAATGAAGATCCCTTCTTACTTTCAGGTTTAATGCTTAGTTTTAAGAAAGACTAAATTGAATACGGCGTGATCTTCCTTCACAGTGCCTGCCTTACCCAAAAGAGCAATGCACCCTCACAGCTACTGGGCCTTCCTGTAGCTGTCCCTAGGCATTCCCAGGTGGGCCAACACCTGTCACAAGGACTGGCCCACCCACTGTGTGCAAGTGTGTGTGTGTGCATGTGTGTATGAATGTGCAAACAAGTGTGAGTGCATGTATTCTTCCCTGCATCCCTCCATGTGGCCTTTCTGCACTATAATTTATGATATTGCCTTGCATTGTACATTTGGGAAAAGAATTGGCTGTAAATCAGTGTAAACTTGGAAGAGAGAATTTTCTACCATGTGGAGTAGGTATTTTTTATAGATTGAAAGTTGCTCAATTTTTAATACATTCCAGAGAGAAAAACTATCTGTGTATACACATGAAATATATATAATATTGGAGCCCTGTCTTTCTGTGGCCAGATCTCAGCCCTATAACATGGACTGTGACCTGTTCTGCTGACAGCTCAGCAGTGCTGTGAGTATAAACTCTAATTTCCAGGAGATACTGAGAGACACACCAATGACCAACCTACATGTGGCACCTGCTTCAAATTCAAAGAAATGACTCCTCTTGCTTGGACATAGGATGGTGGAAGACCAGCAGGGTTCTATCCAATGTGTTGACCACCACACACACACACACACACACACACACACACGCACGCACACACAGGCTAGGTTAGTTCCATAACACTTCATCTGGTATTTGGAAATGCTCTTCTGAAGAAAAGAGAATTATTTTCTATAAAGTTCAAGCTATAAATATTTAAGGCTTTTCTGGCATTGCAGATTGGATCAAAACTTAAATCTGGTGTTTTAATGGAGAAGCACTCACAGACAGTAAGAAAATAAATGAATATAGCTAAGTTCCTATGAAACTTAATTATGAAAACAGGTGATGGGTTGAACAAGAGTTCATAGTTTCCCAAACTCTGTTGTAGACTGGGGACTATGATGCTTCCAAAACATGTAAGCATATTTTAGGGAAAAAGAAACACAAGAAGTAGGAACATTATGAAACTTTATGACAAATTAGGCAGTTGATAGGGAAAGCTGTGGGATATGAAATAAAAAAATTATTTGAAGAAGAATCTTGTCTTAGAAGTGAAAAAGAACAAGAATAGGTAAAATGAAAATGAACAAACAGGGCAACGGCAATGTTGATAAAGCTGTATTTGGTAATATTTACCCTAGAGAATAGTTAGGCATCTGTCGAGAGTGAGAGAGTGAGAGCATATGGATAATACTGAGATCTTGATGATTAACTACTGAAAATGCCACCAAGTACTTGTTATGGCCTGTGTTTTGATGTCTCCCCAAAGCCTCATGCTTTTTCAGAGGTGGTTGAATCTAGAGTGTGATTGATTTGCAGTGGGGCTAGGCCCAAGGGCATTAGGATTAAGGTAAGGGCATTAATGCTACCTTCCCTAAGTCTGAATAAGATAAAAGGGACAGAAAGACACTGTTAAGGTCTCTGGTTCCTTTTGCTGTCTTTTGCTACCATGAACTTTTGCCTCTCTGCCAAACTGCCTTGAAGCCAGCCAGTTTTGGACTGAAACCTCTATGAACTTTAAGCTAAATAAACCCTTTCCCCTTTAATTTGGGGTATTGAGTATTTCGTCCCAGCAAAGACAGAAAAGTACCTAAGACTGAGCCTGGGATTTAGCGCAGTGGCACTGCTCCTGCCTCACAAGCACAAGGTCCTGAGTTTGATCCCCCATACTAAAAGAAAAAAAAAAAAGAAAAAAGAAAAGTAACTGAGACAGTGCTAGTCAACCAAAGATTGATAATAGTATTTGAAAACAACTACACGGAGCCTCGTGAGTGCTGCCTGAAACACTACTCCATCTGTGGTAGTACTGCTCTTCTGGTTCCTATTTTATGGGGCTGTCACGACAAATAGTATTCCTCTCTCTCCATGAAGGGGAAAGTGTTCTCATGAGTGCTCAGTGTGGTCTGCAGAAAAATATCCCCTTAATGATATCTATCTTCTTATCCCTGAATTTTGTGACTATGATATTTTAAACAATTATAGAGAATTTATATATGTGATTCAGTCATAATTCTTGAAGTGATGGAAGTTTCCTGAGTTATAAGATGGACCTATTGAAAGTATAGCACTTGTTTAAAAGTGGGAAGAAGCATAATCAGTGGAAGAAGACCAGAGAAACAAGGTCAAAGAGAAGACAGATTTAAACATGCTGTGCCATCAGCTTTGAACGTAGTGAAGAGGTCAGAAACCAAGAATTCAGGGAGCCTTTTGAAGTTTCAGGACACAAGGGAAAAGATCCTCCAGAAGAAACTCCAAAAGGAAGACTGCCTTGTCTACACCTTGGTTTAGAACTTTAGACCATTTCAGATTTAACCTCCAGAAATACAAGTTCATAAATTTGAATAATCTAAAGCCATTTTTTTTTGTATTTTACAGAGTAGCTATAAGAAACTGATGTACTCATCAACATATTTGACCCTCCACTTACAAATAAATTTTGTCAGGACACATAAATATTACTTATCTTGTTTGGTGTTTCAGTTTTTTTTCTTTTTATTGAGTTTATTGGTACAATCTAGGTATTCAATACAGTTACATTCATCATTGGGATTCTGTACCTTTACATGACAGGTCTTGGTTCTCATTTTTTCCCCTTGTCCCTGCCCTCCCTTCACCCCCTCCTCCCCTCCCCATTTACAAACACTTTATTTCCATTTTTTCAGTTTCTCATATTTTTTTCCTCTCCCTTATTACCTTTCCCCCACCCTTCCCACTTTCCCTACACCTTTAGCCCTTTACTTCCTATTTCACATTATTAATTATCTCATTAGGATCCTGTGTACTATTGTAGTTTTTCACATCAAAGAAACTATTCGGTATTTCAGTTAAAGAAATCTCTGTATGAACATTAAAAATAGGGAATCCTAAACTAAAACTAAAAATGAAAGTAAAAGAGAAAAGGCAATGATATAACATCAAAATAATCCTTAATTCTGGAGAAGAAAATGGTCCCTGAACATATTTAAATTGCTTCTTGCTCTTATAGTCTTATCTTATTCTTTTTTTCATTATTTAGAGAATACTTTATTAGTTTCTGTAATCAAACCCACGTAGATATGACCTTACATATTTAGTACGATGTGTTACCCCTGTACACATGGAAAAAACTAAAAATAAATTAACATTTCTAGACCAATATGGTTGTCCATTTCTGTACAATGCCAAGTCAACACAGGAAATTGGGATGACTTTTTCCAAAGTTGGCAGCATCATTAAAGTTTCCCAAAATTCAATATATATATATGTGTGTGTGTGTGTGTGTGTGTGTGTGTGTGTATATCAAGACTAATAATAGTATGTTATGCATCTGTTTTTTGATCAAACAAGAATAATCTTTTATTAAAATGAATACTAGAAGATAGAATATTCCTGTTGGGATATCTTCAAAAAATGACTACAAAAATATAGATTAAAAGAGAACATTTTGCAATTTTTACAAAAACTCCTACTCTTATAGATAGGTAAGTTAATTAGATATCTTGTAGGCAGTTAGACAGGGCCACCCTCAAGGTGCCAGCCCTCAAGAAGCCAACACAGCTAGGAGCCAACATGGAGAGCAAGTAAGGCACATTCACTGGGTAGCATTACAAAAAGAAAAGAGGTACTACTTCCCCTAGAGATAACAGTGACTGATATTCTAAATAGGAAATTGATTGTGTGTGACTTGTTTTCCGATTTGATCCCCATTTCATCAAAATTACCTGGATGACTGTACACATGATCTGATTAGTTGGTCATGGTTTTGTCCCACCTAATGCCCACCTTGTGGTTTTTCATTGGGTCTTATACTTTTTTCCCACTTTGTACCCACATCACCACATGACTTTTCTATATAAAACACTTTTGAGAAGTGGAGTGGGTGGGCAACCCACTTTCTGGTCCTCCTTCTGTCTCTCTTAGACAGAAGCTATCTTTCTCAATGAATTTTCCTATCTTAACCTGTGTTGTTCTTAGAGTGCATTACTTGATTTTAGAGAACACAAACTCATGTTTCACATATCTGTTACATCTGTTCCCCCTATATCACTACCTGAACATAGTAATCGAGTATGGAGCAAAAAACCAAAATATAGATTTCTCAGATTATTGGCCAACAATTCCATGAACAAATACTTTCTAATAAAATTGATATAAATTGCTACTCAAAAATTCTAAACTATTCTTTATATATCCATGTGTGTGCGTGCGTGTGTGTGTGTGTGTGTGTGTGTGTGAAAAGAGTGGATCTAGAATTAATTCAAATAAAGACTTCTTAGATTTTATAAAATAATTGGAAGTTCTTGAAGTTTATATTATGGCATAGAAGAAAGGAAAATTGAGAAATCTGGCATTCAGCATTGAATTAGATATTGATGTTAAGATGGGTAGGTGGCAGGAATAGATAGAAGGGAATATTAAAAATATTTTGCATGATGTTAAAAGGGGTAATAAAATAAAGAAATTATATGAGTCTTCTTGAAACAATATTATGTGGATATATAAATAATTCCTTTCATTAGCAGAAGATGGCAGATGCTAATGGGAACAGCTACCCACTGAAAAAGTCATACTTGCTCAATGAGGAAAACAAATAAAAATGTAGTGCATAACAAAATAAAACAATCCACATTTTATTTTAAAAATGTTCCATTTCAGGGGCCAGGGATTTGACTCAGTGGTTCTGTCTCCTGCCTTGCAAGCACAAGGGCCCAAGTTCGATCCCCGGTACAAAAAAAAAAAAAAAAAAAAAAAAAAAAAAAAAAAAATTAAAAATCAATTTCAGAAGTGTTCAGATCCATTAGCTGAAATTTAAAACATGACTGGTCAGACAGAATTTCACTTGAATGGACCCTATGGTGTTCACATCAGAGATTTTTTTCTTCTTATGCTTAAGAAATTAATTATACTACTGAAAGGTACATGGTGTGTATCCTTTTAGATACCTTCTGAAAGGACTACAGAAAGTGGGATAAGAGAATATTTTTGTCACGTTATGGAGCTAGAAGTTTACAAAACATTTTAAATATTTTTACAGAATGTAGAAAACCTGAAATTGAGCTTATCATAGTGGCAGTTATGGAGCACTTTGAAAATATTTATTGATGAAAGCATATATCTCCATTTTAATCACCCATGAAATACTTTAAAGGTGTCATATACAACATTTTGTGTTATTCATTTTGGGGATAACTGGGAGTTGAACAGAAAAGTAAAATGTTTTACTTCCCTGTTTTCTACTTTCTAATGGATGTGAATTCCAGATCTTGTAATTGTATTAGTCAAGAATAAATCCAATTTGTTCCAGACCTAATTCCAGAGAGGAGGCAATACTTTCCTGCATATATCTTGTAGGAAGTAGAAATACTCAACTGTGTTAAGAAGAAATTCACCCAAGATTATCCACTATTATACTTTAAAAAAATGGCTCTGAAGCAATTGGAACCCATGTTACTTGTGTGCAAGATATTTTAAACAACTTATCTCTGAGTGCTGTTTAAACTGCAGATTTGGAATTTGACAAAGTCCCCTGTGTTCTAAGATGAGCTGCTTAAAATTTTCTTTAAAGTTAAATAAGGAAAATATCATTGTTATCACGTGTGTAAAAGTTGAGGAAATACAAGATGCAGTATTAGTTGTTTCATGTAATGCATCTTATATATTCAGGGAAATATTGCCTCCTCTCTGGAATTAGGTCTGAAATAAATTGTGCAAATAACCTTTTTTAGTGTTTTCCATTTTTCTGTCTAATGAGAATTTCACACACAAAAAAGAATTTAACGTTTCTAAAGGCAGTATCACCTAAATGCTTCTTGCCAATTTTGTCTTTTATAAGAAAGACGAAAAGTTGGTCAGCAGTGCAGAGGGAGAGTTAAGATTACATCATTTGGTTAACCAATCTAAGTGGACAGAAAGAAAGTGTGTAGAAGGCTTAGAAGCACTTTCTCATTTGGAAAGTTCTTTGTGTTATAATCTAAATTTAACCAAATTGTTGCATTTTAGTACAAAACCTCTAAACTTCTATGGCTAAGCATATATCATTCAGTCTACTTATTACCTTTCTTCACACTTTAAAAAAAAATAAGTCAATATTATTTTTATTTTTCCTTCAGGTGGGCAAAATAACTTTAATCCATTAGGACAATCACAAGTTGTGGAAAACTGTCAATATTTGCACTGGAAATTAAATCTGTCATGAAATAATAAAGGATGTACCTGAGAATTGTCAAGCATTTCTGATTTTCCCCCAAGGGCAGTATCAGCTCCAGGATTTTTCTTAATCTATCAGTATGTAGTATGAGTGGTTCCGCCTCTTCAGACACTGGAGTGTTGAGTTCTTTCCACTAGGCTGCATTGCTAATGAAGATTTCCTGCCCCTTCAAAGGTGGCAATTTCCGGGATACAGCTATCAGTGCCCACATCAGAGAAGTTAGCCCATAATGCATCCAGTGTTCTCTCAGTACAGAAGCCCAACTCAAAGCTTTTCAAATTATATTCCTTGGAATTTAATTAAGTAAGCAGTGATACTTTAAAATGTATTACTGCTTATTATTATTATTACTGTTGTCAGTTACTACACTACTTTGTATTTGATCATCAATTATTTATTAGTATTTTAAAAGATCATTATTCTTATAGAGTTGTTTTTATTATGTCTATTATTTAAGTTATACTAATACTTATAAGTAAAGTCAGGGGTTGTAAATTATGTAAATCAATTTATTTAAAGATTTGTCAAAATTATCTTAAACTAGATCAGAGTAGAATTCTTGCTGACTCTCCTAAGAATATGCTATGAAATATACTCTTGATTTATCAGTATTTACAAGAAACACATTGAATATTTTATTTTACTACAAAGTTACTTGTTCATATTAAATTTACATATTTCATAGGAAAATGTATTGCATGTCCTCACATTTTACTATATGTCTCTGTCATTTCTCCCCACCTCAAATCTCAAAAAGTCTGGAAATTCTTAGTTGTGGGAATTAAAAATTTAATAATTCAATATTTGCCCCACATCAGGGTGGCTTTGAACTTGAAATCCTGCAGCCTTGGCCTCCCAAGTGACAGTATACAGGAGTAAACCACTATGCTAAATTTTTCTTATCTATTTTAGGTACTTTTTTTTTGTTCTACTTTAGATTCTTTCTTTGATAACAGACTGTATGATAACCTTAGTGTGATATTTTGGCTTTAACTTTATGTAAAGATCCATGAAATGCAAAAATGATAGTCTAACTTAGAAATAGGAGATGATTTCAGCAGCAGTAAAGCATATTTTTGCCCAAATTTTGTAAGATACTTTTAAATGGTTTTCGCAGTTCTACCTCTAAAACACTAGACATTAACTTTGCATCTAATATATACACAGGGTAGTACACATGAAATGAATCTCCCAGTACAAGATGCAGTGAAAAAACAGAACTTCTCTTTTAGCAAAACTTTTTCCCCAACTTTTGAGACATTTGTGAAACACAATGTGCTTATTAGAATAAGATACATTATTTTAAGGAAAAATATCTGTGAAGATCATAATGTACCAGCAATAGCCTGATCTATCTGAAGTTACTGGTGGTTCCGCAGCTCACAAAAGAGATAGTGAAAAGCACTGGGAAAGATGAGTTCAGTGGTCAAAACCAAATTGAGTCTGACTCAAAAGAAGGAAAAATTTAATCATAAGTTCTATTATGTTTTAAATTCTCAAACAATGATATCTCATATGATGGGCAGATGCACCAGAGGAAGGAGTAAGGATATTATCTATGATTACATAAAATGATGAAAAAGAGACTAGGTAGGTTGGAAATAATCTCCTGTTTTGCATCAGGCTAGATATACATATGAGTCCATTTAGGTAAGTAGTTAAAGATATTCATAAGTGATTTAAGCCATCTTTTCATAATTAAAAATTTAATTCAATACCAATCCGTACCTATCTTAGAATGTGAGCAAGAAACCGTAGCACTTTTTTTCATGAGTTAGCTAGTGGTGACCTTTTCACTACTGTGTAACACTGTTTAATGTTCAAACTTTAGATCCTGTGTCTGTGCTCACTGCTCCTATGACTCCCAAAGTAATATTATGCCTACATGGAAATTTCTTCCTGATATTTGCATGTGGAATAGCCATTTACATGAACAAATTAATTTTTTGAGAAAACACACATTTTGAGTTCAATTTATTATCACTAGATGAAAAATTTTCCTAATATTTAGTCTGGTTGTCTGACTTGAACCAAACATTTTGATAGATTGCCACCTCCCTACCCCAACTTCTTAAATGATATCAATATACATTGGGGTTTATGAATCTCCCTGAATTCCTTTCACAAATTTTTCAATTAATGCAGTGTACCACAGACTTTCATGAAATGGAACTAAACTAGAGACAAATTGAAAACAGTGAAGTGACGATGTTGTGATGTTATTAACTGAAGAATATGACTACATAATACAATCTTGGCTCAAAGGATGAGAATACTCACTGTGAAAGGAAGATAAGATGTGTTTAACAAGTTTTTAAAATATGAATTTAAAAAGTATATCAGATCCATATGAAATCATAGACTTGACTTTTCATTTTTCTTTTCATCAAATTGATACCTAGCTCAAACCCTTTCTTTATAATGTCTTCTTAGTGAAAGCCAGATATATCAAAGAACAGATTATATAATAATGAAAAGAATTATCAATTTGCCAATGTGATGAGTGGATAAAACACTTGAGATGAGTGAGTCAAAGACTGAGAAGTTTCTTGGTCATGATCAAATTCTTCCTCAAAAGTCTTGCACGGATGAGCCCGATAATTGAAAGGACAAGAACTGTGGTTTTCAGTAGTCCCCTTAATCTTATTTAATTTTTAAGAGATATGGTATTTAAAGTGATCATAATAGACAAGTGGAAGATAATGAACAAAGATAAGGAACTGATGTGGTTTTAGTCTTCGATGATAGTGACTCTATTAATGTGTGATGTACGTGTGTATGTATGTGGGAATGCATATCAAATCTTCCTAGTGCTTTTACGGTAATATCATAATCTTGGGGACATTTCTATAACTTTGTTTGGGATGGAAATTCATATTTATTTGGTTATATGGTTCCACTATTAGATATTTGCCCCTATATTTTTGAAAACGTGATCTTAGAATGCATTTTTAAAGAACATTGTTTATTGCAAAATTTTACTTGTCTTTTTTTTTTCAGCTTTAATTGAGTTTTTTGGTACATTTTAGGGATACAGTACAGTTAAATTCATTGTTGGGATCTTGTACCTCTACATGACAGGTCTTGGTTCTCATTTTTTCCCCTTACCTCTGCCCTCCCTTCACCCCCTCCTCTCCTCCCCATCTATAACCACTTTATTTCCATCTTTTCATTATCTCACATTTTTTTCTTTTCCCTTATTATCCTTCCCCTACCCATCCCACCTTCCCTAC
>NW_022900936.1:49151357-49156446 GCF_012274545.1 Fukomys damarensis | reverse complement strand
TCCATTTTATAAAAACCACATCTTCTTTATCCAGTTTCCAATGGATGGGCAAATGGGCTGTTTCCAAGATTTAGCTATTACAAACTGTTCCGCTAAAAAAGGGGTGCACATACTTCTCTGTGATATGATTCTTTTAGTTCTTTTGGAAAGATACTCAGCAGAGAGATGGCTGAGTCAAATGGAACCTCCACTCCAAGCTCTTTGAGATATCTCCATATTGATTTCCATAGTGGTTGCACCAGTCTGCACTCCCACCAACAACCTGCCACAGATTAAAATTAGACCCTTATCTTTCGCCAGGCACTAAATTAAAATCCAAATGGATTAAAAGATCTAAATATTAAAACAGAAACATTAAACTTGCTGGAAGGTAAGTTAGGCAGAACTCTGAAAGACATTTATATAGGAAAAGACTTTATGAACAAATCCTCAGTAGCATGGGAATTATCAGATAGAATCAACAACTGGGATCTCATCTTACTAAAAAGCTTCTGTACGTCAAAAGAAACCATCAGCAGAACTAAGAGACAACCTACAATGTGGGGAAAAAATTTTTACCAGCTGTTCCTCAGACAAAGGACTATTATCAAGGATATATAAAGAACTCAAAACAATCAGCCCCCCCCAAAACATAAAGACCCAATTCAAAAATGGGCATCCAAAATGAATAGATATTTCTAAGACAAAGAAGTAAAAGCAGCAAGTAAATATATGAAAAAATGTTCCGCATCACTGATCATTCAAGAGATGTAGATGAAAACAACACCGAGATTCCACCTCACCCCACAAAGAATGGCTGCTATCAAGAAATCACACAATAACAAATGTTGGTGGGGTTGTACCGAGAAAGAAACCCTTCTCCATTGTTGGTGGGAGTGCAGACTGGTGCAACCACTACTTGTCTTTTTTTAAAGAGTCCTTATTATTGTTTTGATAATTCTTTTTGTTGGTTGTACAATACAAGGCTTGGAAATGTATAACATTTTGAGTAATCCAAACCTTGATTCAATAGACTATGACAATGTTCACATGTACTCACAACCTAAAGAAAAAAACAAACACTAAAAACCCATAAGCAAAGCAAGCCATCTGTATTTCCCTTTGTCAGGTTACCTTGGTGAAATTTCTATTATTTGCTTTGTTTCATTTGATTTAGAGATAGGTTCCTTAGTCCATCGTCCAAGCTCGCCTACAACTCTATGTGATTCAAATGGCTCCAAACCTGCCAGCCACCTATCTTAGCCTCCAGAGGTCTAAGATTTTTTTAATGAATTTTATTGATATATTTAAGGTATACAATATAATGACCTTCATCATTGGAAATTTGCACCTCTACATAATTCATCTTGGCTCTTATTTTTTTCCCCCATTCCCTGCCCTCCTTTCAATCTCTCCATCCATCTCTATTTACAAAGCCTTTGTTCCCATTTTTGCATTTTCTCATATTAATTCCATTCCCTTCTACCTTTCCAATATCCCTCCCATTTCCCCTTCCCTTTTGCCCATTTTGTTCCTAGTTCACCTAATCTATTATACATTTCAGTCCTTATTTATACTTTCAGTTTCTCATACCAGAGAAACTACTTGGTATTTACACATGTGGCCTATGTATTTCACTTAAGAGTTTTGTCTCAGTGTGCACCCACTTAGGTATATGTCTGTAATTTCTCATTTTCTATGGGTGAGTAATACTCCATTTTATAAAAAAGCACAATATTTTCTTTATCTAGTCTCCAGTTGATGGACATTGGGCTGCTACCAAGTTTTAGTTATTACAAATTGTACTCCTATAAGCATAGGTTACATAAATCACTGTGGTATGATTCTCTCAATTCTTTGGGGAAGATATGCAGTATGGGAATAGCTGGATCAAATAGAATCTTTGGTCCTAGTACTTTGAGGTATCTCCATGCTGATTTCCACAGTGGTTGTACCAGTCAACACTCCCAGTGGAGTGGAATAGTGTTCCTCTTTCCCTACAGCCCTGCCAGTATTTGTTATTGGTAGATTTCATGATAGCAGCCATTTTTCCTGGGGTAAGGTGAAGTCTCAGAGTTGATTTCGTTTGCATCACTCAAATGACCAGTGATGTTGAACATTTTTTCATAGGTTCATTTGCTATTTCCACTTCTTTGAGAAATATATGTTCATTTCAGATGCCATTTTTGCATTGGGTCTTTAAATTTGGGAGATCTGATATTTTAGATTCTTTATATATATTCTAGACAGTAGACCATTGTCTAAGGAACAGTTGGTGAAAAATTTTTCCCACATTGTGGGGTGTCTCTTCACACTGTTGGTTCTCCTGCTGTGCAGAAGCTTATTAAAAAGAAATCCCTCTTGTTCACCATTTGTGCTACTTCACAGGTAACAGGTTTTGTTCATAAAATCTTTTTGTACACCAATGTCTTCAAGAGTTCTACCTAATCTCTCTTCCAGCCAGTTTAGTGTTTCTATTTTAATATGTAATTCATTAATCCATTTCAATTTTAGTTTACTGCATGGTGAGAGATATAGGTCTAGTTTGAATGTTTGGCAAGGTGAAACCCACTTTTTCCAGCACCATTTATTAAAGGGTCCATTTCCCCTCCATTGAGGGTGTTTTTAGCTCCTTTGTAAAAAGATGAGATGGCTGAGTGTGTCTGGAGTTGTTTCTGCATCTGCTAATCTGTTCCACTGGTCCCCAGGTCTGTTGTTTTGCCAGTACCATTCTGTTTTATTTATTTATTTTAATCTCAGTAGCTCCATAATATAGTTTCAAGTTGGGGATTGTGATACCACCCACCTTGTCTTATTGCCTAGAATTTATTTTGATATTCTAGGTCTCTTCCTTTTCCAAATTTTTTTTGGGGGGTACCATGGATCTAACTTGGGACCTTGTGCTTGTGAAGCAGGTGGAAGAACCACTGAGATAAATCCCTGACCCCTCCAAATCAACTTTTGAATAGTTTTGCTCAAGGATTGTGAAGTATGCTGATGGGATTTTAATTGTGATTTTGTTGAATCTATACAGAGGTTTTGGAAGTATGACCATTCTCACTATGTTGATTCTTCCTACCCAGGAACCAGCGATGTCTTTCCATTTTCTGATATCCTCTTTGATCTCTTTTTTCAGAGTACTGGTCTTTGATTTCTTCCATCAGGTTGATTCCTAGGTATTTCAAATTTTCACATGCTATTGTAAATGGAATTATTTGTCTCATTTCTCTCAGTGAGTTTGTTTTTCATGTACAGGAAAGCTATTAATCTTTGTGTGCTGACCTTGTACCCAGCTACTTTACTGAATTTGGTTATTAAGTCTAGAAGACTTTTGTTGGAGATCTTGGGGCCTGCTATACAGAGTTTCATGTGGTCTACAAATAATGTCAATTTGACTTATTTCCTTTTATTATTTTCTCTTGTCCAATTGATGTGGCTAATGTTTCCAGAACTATATTGAACAGGAGTGGTGATAGGAGACATCCTTGTCTTCTTTCTCATTTCAAGGAATAAGGATTTCAGTTTATGTCCATTTGGTATGACATTGCCTGTTGGTTTTTCATAAATGGCTTTTATCAGGTTGAGGTAGAGACCATTTATTCCATTGTTTTTCAGTTTTTAATCATAAATGTGTGTTGGATTTTGTCAAATGCTTTTTCTGCATCTATTGAGATGATCATATGGTTTTTGTCCTTGGCTCTATTAATGTAATGTATTACATTTACTGATTTGCATATGTTGAACCATCCCTGTATCGCTGGGTTGAACACTACTTGGTCAGGGTGTATGATCTTCTCAATGATCTTCTGCATTCTGTTTGCCAGTATCATATTAAGGGTGTTTGCATCTATGTTCTTTAGTAAGATTGGCCTATAGTTTACTTTTCAGGTTGGGTCTTTGTCTGCTTTGGGGATCAAGGTGATATATGCTTCCAGGAATGAATATGGGGTCATTGCTTCCCTTTTAATTTCACTGAAGCAGAGACAGTAGTTCCTATCTAAATGTAGTGTAGAAGTCAGCAGTGAAGCCATCAGGGCCCAGGTTTTTCTTAATTGGTTAGTTTTCAATTTTATTTATTGATTTTGGGTTGTTTAGAATCTTTAGGTAATCTTTATTCAACCTTGGTAAGTCATTCATATCTAGGAATCTGTCTATTTATCTTGTATTTTCCATTTACTGGCATATAGGTCTTCCAAGTAGGTATTGATGATCCTCTGGATTTCTGCTGAGTCCATTGTAATTTAACCCTTTTCATTTCTAATTGTATGATTGGGGCCTTTTCTTTCCTTTTTTGATAAGGTTGGGTAAGGGTTCGTCAATTTTGTTTATTCTTTGAAAGAACCAACACTTGGCTTCACTAATTTTTTTGTATCATTCTCTTAGTCTTTATTACATTGATTTCTGCTCTTAACTTTATAATTTTCTCCCTTTTATAAGCTTTGGGTTTGTCCTCTTGCTTTTCCAGATGCTTCAGGGTCAACATCAGGATTTTTAATTGAGCTTGCTCTGTTATCCTAATATCAATATTCTCTGCTATGCATTTCCCTAATAAGATTGCTTTCATTGTGTCCCAAAGATTTTGATATGTTGTATTGTCATTGTCATTTAATTGTCTGCTTTTTTCTTTAATTTCTGTGTTACACATTAGTTATTCAAAATGTGTTGTTCAATTCCCATGTGCTTATGAAATCCTTGTGGTTTCTTTTGCTATTGGTCTTCAATTTCATCACACTATTTTCTGTTATATACAGGGGGTAACTTCAATTCCTTTGCAGTTACTTAAGCATATTCTGTGGGTGAGTATGTGGTCTGTTTTGGAGAATGACTCATGTGCAGCTGAAAAGAATGTGTACTGTGATTTTGTAGCATGGAACACTTTGTAAAAATGTGTTAAATTCATTTGTTGAAGAGTTTGATTGAGTTATAGTATTTTGTCATTTTTTGTCTAGTTGATCTATCTATTTGTGACAGTGGGATATTGAGGTCCCCCTTACTATTGTTTTAGTGCTTATTTTATTTTTTGTCTGTTAGTATTTGTTTTTTATAATTTATTATAATTTGTTTTATATAATTTATATAATTTTATATAATTGGGCTCACTACTATTTGG
>NW_022900936.1:49146440-49151332 GCF_012274545.1 Fukomys damarensis | reverse complement strand
ATATATACCACTTGGATTTTGGATTGTTCCCTTTACAAGGATGTAGTGTCCTTCTTTGTCTTTGTCTCTCCTAATCAGTTTTGGTTTGAAATCCACTTTATCTGCAAAGAGGATAGCAGTTACTCCTCCCTTTTTGGAGGGTTCCTGTGTCATGGAGTATTATTTTCCACCCTTTAATTTTCAGTCTCTGAGTTTTTTTTTCAATTAAGTGTGTTTCTTGTCTGTAGCATATTGTTGGATACTGTTTCTTGATCCATGTAATCAGTCTATTTCTTTTGATTGGTGAATTGAGACCATTAACATTGATGGTTATAACTGATATGTATTGACTTATCCTTGGCATGACTCTTTCATTTTGTTTGAACCTCCCCCTTTGCATTTAATTTCCCCCCCTGCCTGATGGATTCATTCTTCAGGGTTTCCTTGGGTTGTGATCCTTATTGTCTTTTCCTAGGATATTGTTTAAAAATTTCAGTAGTTCTGGTTTGGTATTCATAAAGTTCCTAAGATGCTCTTCATCATGAATGTATCATTCTCCATTAATCTTGAAAAACAGTTTTGCAGGGTACATAAATCTGGTTTGGAAGTTGTTTGCCTTTAGGGCTTAAAATATGTCACCTCAAGCTCTTCTTGCCTTGAATGTTTGTGTTGAGAAGTCTGTTGTGATTCTGATGGGCTTTCTCATTTGTTTATTTTCTCTAACTGCTTATAGAATTTTGTCCCATTTGTTTATTTTCTCTAACTGCTTATAGAATTTTGTTTTTCTGTTGGGTTTCTGGAATCTTAACTGTTATCTGCCCATGTGTAGATTTTTTTGCATTAAGGCAAGTGTGAGTCCTATATGTCTCACTTATCTGTATATAAAATTAGTTTCCCCTACTTGGAAAGTTTTCTTCTATTACTTCTGTGAACAGTCTTTTTTTTGTCATCTGCACTCTCCTGTATCTTCATTTATTCCCTTCAGTCTTTTATTCTTCTTTGCATCATCTAGCAGCTGCTGGATAGATTTGTTGTGTTCCCTTACTATTTTTAAGAAAGTTTTCTTTTCCTGGTCACTAATTGCAATCCGATTTTCTATATCCAAAATTCTTTCCTTGTATTGGCTCATTCTGCTGTGTAAATTTTCAATGGAGTTTTTAATCTCCTGGAAATCTATTTGCATCTGTTTTATGGATTCCATTTGTTTTCTGTATTGGGATTCCATCATGTTCCTCCACTCCTCTACTTTTTTATCTGCTCTAGATTTATTAATCATGTCTTGCTCTATGGGCACAATCTCTGCTGCTACCTGAGAAATTATTTCTAATTTCATTTTTTTCCATATCCTCTTTTGTTAACAGTTCGGGGAGTCCAGATGGTTGAGTATTGGATTTTCCGTCTTGCTTCCCTCTGGGGTTGCCTTAGGTGATCTGAAAGTCTAGTTATAAGACTTGTTTAAGTATCTTCTTATTTCAACAGATGCAGCCTGATATTCTTTCGTTAAAGCAACTTTTTGCTCCCCTAGCGGTCTTCATTTCTCAGCAAGCCACTGAGTGGCCTCTAGTGCTCACTAGTACACCAATTCCTTGGTTCAGAATGATGGCTTTCTGGATCCCGGAGCTCACTTATTATCTGGGCAGGCTTCTAGCTGTGGCCTGTGCACATTTGGGGTGGTATCTAGGTGTACCTCTGGCTGGTGTCCCTATGCATCTGTTGTCTGAGGTGGCCTTTGGCTGGGGGCTGTGCACCCCAGTTCCTGTTGTCCAAGTAGGCTTCTGGCTAGGGTCTCCTTGCACTTATCAATAGTACCAGGGTGAGCCTCTGGCTGTTGCTTGTGCACCTTTACAGTTCTTTTCTGGGTGGGAGTTTGGCTTAGGCTTGTGTTTCTGAGCCTCTGGGGTTGGGGCAGAGCCCTGAGACCTGCCTGCAACCATGCTTCTCTGGTCCATACAGCTGCTCCCCGAGATCTGTGCACATTTACTGATGCTATAGAGTGGGCCTCTTGCTGCAGCTTGTTCCATTTTACAGCTCTTTTCTGGGCCAGACTTTGGCTTGGGACAGTGTGCCTGAGCATCTGGGGTTGGGGCAGATCCATGGCTAAGATCTGCCTGTAGCCATGCCTCACTGGTCCATACAGCTGCTTCTTAAGATCTGTGCACATATACAGATGCTATAGGGTGGGCCCAGTGCTCTAGGATTATAGGCAAGCATCACCATACCTGACTGCCTTAGTGTTCTGAAGCAGAACTGCTTAATTACCTACTAATTTCTATTACCTGTGGTAAGCAGATCCTTCCCAAAGAAGGTGTCATCTTTCCAGGTTTTGCATTCCATCTAGTGTTTCTTTTCCATTTGACTCTTTATTCATCTCAGGTGCACTAAACTGTCACAAGTGATGAGGGGGTACGTTTTTATTTTGGTAACAATAGTAGTTTTTCATATTCCCTGAAAAATAGCTTCATTAATCACATTAACTGCTCAGGGGACCCAAAGATATAGTAGTTCTCTCTTCAGTTCTTCAGTATGGGGATAGGAATTTTCTTAATGCCTTGATCACTTGGGTTTCTGGGGAGTGTAATGAAGCTGCATATTTAAGTGAAATAAGTCAAAGAAGAGCTATCATTTTTACATAACACTTCTGATACAATGAGCTGAAAGCACTGGGCTTCTGACCAGGTCAAACGAATTTGCTTGGAGCCTAGGAGTGGGTGGTTCTCAAGAGGTTAAACTCACCTGTTGGCATGGGCTCAACTTCATCCTGGTTACAAAGCACAATAGCAGTGACCCTCATGAGGTTCACTTCATGACTATTTCCATGTAAAGTCTGGTTGTATAAATCAAAGCAATAGGAATCCTTTTTGTTTAAACAACCAAATAGTTCATTCCCAGTAGAATCATACCCCGTCTTTTCTGTATCAGCTTTCTTTAGCTTAAATCTCAAATCAATTTAACACTGTAAAGGATAGTGAGGAAAAACTTTCCATTCAATCTAAATATCAACTTTCCTCTACATTCAGAAATCAGATCTCTTGCTTTCTGCATTTAAGTTTGTGCTCTTTTTAGAATTTTTCTTCTATTTAAAAACTGGAATGCAGCTTTGATTCTCATCTAGTAAAATCAAAATTATTTTTGCAGCCTCTGCTTTGTTCATTCTTGCTTATGAATTTCTAATATTCATGGAAATCTTTGGGTATTTCTCTATTATTCCTCTTATAATAAAGAAAATCTTTTCTTTAAGAAGACTAAATGACCCAGCCTTTACATATATTTTCCCAGCAGTCTTTCTAAGCCATTGACTTTCCATGCAGAGATCTGTTTCTTCTTTCACTATAAAACAAGGAGACAAAGCTTGTTTTGGTATTCTTTTCACGTTGTTCTGACACTATGTGATTGTGCAAACTTCTGCTTGTATGCTAACCTAGCTATTTCATTTCATTCTTTTTAAAATTACAATTTGTCAAAAAGCATGCTGTTCTTACTTTCAGAGAAATCTTTTCCTGTCCTTCTCATCCTAATGCAAATAGACATACAAATGCACATATATTCTGTCCACAGGGACCTCAAAACCACAGTCAAGAAGATACCCTTCATGTGTTGATACAAGATATACAAAATATCTTGAGATTACTGGAACTTCTTCTGACTCCCATAGGTAGAGATGGATTCCCAGATATTAAATATATTCATAGCTATCCATTGGTCTATAACCTGTTCACATGGCTGTGTTTGCATAAAAGTAAAGCTATGGCTGTCCCGTAATATGGGAAAGGAGATTGCAATGCTAACATTTAAAAAGTTATATTAATGTCTTCAAAATAATAACATTTTCTTATCATAGAAGAATCAGAGTGTCATCAAGTGAAACTGGACATTTGATGCTTTTTCTTAGCTCATAATTATTTTCAAATGGCAAACTGAGTTATTTGTAGCCAAGAAGCTTGTGACACATTGTAATGAAGGAACCATATGTGAAAGGGCATGAAATTAGCAGGAGTGGTGTTACTCCTTCAGCATTTTAGATGAAAAACCCATGCAGTTTTGAAACTTTATATTTGCTATTTCAAAGACCCTAAGAGCATCTGTTAGGGCTTGCGTGATCTAATCTCTAACACAGCACAGGGGGTCAGCTTTTCAGCTCGTCACACCATTACTAAGTAAAGAGCCAGAAAATGAGCAGGCAGGTCACTTTTCACCTCATTAGCACAGCAGGAGGGGCTCTGAAAAACAAGATGCCAGCAGAAGCCATGGGGTTTGCTAGTATCTTTTTTGAATAACAGAGGAAGGACCCAGCTGTGTATTCTTTCTAACTCAGTACTTCTGTTCTTTCCCATGCAACCTCTTTCCTTTTTTCTGACCTTTCATCAGTTTGACCCCTGTAGAGTTCACAAACCAACACAAAGTCCTATTGGTGTAATATATAATTTATTCTTATTTTTCCTCATGGTTGATCTCGGTTTTAACATAATTATTTTCAATATTATAGTAATGTATGCCCTTTCAGGTCCTCGCCCATATTGAGACTTGGGGTATTTTGAACAGAAATATAAAGCGGACAATGGGAGAGCAGATGACACTTTATTATCTTATAAAGCTTACAGAAACAAATGTATGTTTATTTTTGTTCTCTGAAATTGTTTTCTACTTTCCATTATCTTTGATTTTCTTCATGAGCTTGATTACAATCTTGGTTATTCCTTTATCAGTTCTTGAGTGACTCCAATGATGAGTGCTTCTAGTAAAACCCCAATGAACAAGAAAAAGAAAAACTTTCCATTATGACCCATTAAAACTTCGGATATGATTTTACATGGCATAAAATGTAGCTGGTCCTGAATGATGAAACTGCTGAGATTTATCAGGCAAGGTGTTGTAGCAAACATTGAGGTAAGTCTTTTTTTTTTTTTTTTTTTTTT
>NW_022900936.1:49142833-49146340 GCF_012274545.1 Fukomys damarensis | reverse complement strand
ACAGGGGATTGAACTCAGGTCTTTGCACTTGCAAGGAAGGCCACCAAATCTCTGAGCTAAAAACCCAGACCCTGAGGTAAGTCTTCTACCGTCACTTAATCCTCATAAAAATAACGAATGCAAATTAACAATCTTATTCCAATTTCACAGTGAGAAAACCATGTAAATAGGTATGGTTTTTGTATGTCTTTAATGTCAATTAAAATTATTTTGCTCTATCAGTGACTCTAAGCAATGGCTGAATATACCAGTTCCAAAAGGGGTTTGATTGGCCTGAAAAGGTGAAACTACACTGTCCTTGAGCTAAGTATGTCTCACTTCATGCTTGTAGTCTTCTGTTCCATATTATGGGGCAACCATCGATCTACTTTTGTGCATCCACAGACTATTGCTGTGTAAGCAGAATATAATAGTGAATAGCTATGAGTATATTCAATATCTGGGAATGCATTCCTACTTATGTGGATCAAGAGACAATGAGAAATTTGTTCTATTTTTCCCCTGTTGTAAAAAAGTGGAAAGACATATTTTATAAGATTTTTCAAAACCTCTTAAATTCTGTTTATAATTTGATAAATTGTATCTTTTTTTTTTTTTAGGAGTATTACTATAGACAATGAAGTCAGAAATTCTACTGGCAGTCAGACAGTGCTTGGCCATTGAGAAAGCCTGAAAACAGGTGAAACACATCACAATTGTGGCCAGAGACACATATGTTGGGGGCCAGGGTTCAAGATAAAGATGAAATATTCAGGCCTGCATACTTCCTCCAAAGATAAACACTGGGCCTTAAGGAGTCCAGATAGACATCAGTCATCCTGGTCAGTGAGCAAGACCTTCACACCCACCATTTCTTAGAAAAAGTCTTTGTTTCTTTTCTACACACTCTTGTTACCTGACTTGTTTCCCTATTAGGTCAGTACTACCTAAGTGACTATATTGGTAACTTTATTGGTTAATCAAGCTGTAACCCGCATTGTACCCACATGGGTTGTTCTCTATAAAACTTCCTGGTATAGATATTTCTCAAAGAAGTAAAAGCAGCAAATGAATATATGAAAACATGTTCTATATGACTGGTCATTCGAGAGATGCAGATGAAAACAACACTGAGATTCCACCTCACCACACAAAGAATAGCTGCTATCAAGAAATTAATCAATAACAAATGTTGGCTGCATTGTGGGGAGAAAGGAACCCTTCTCCATTGTTGGTGGGAGTGCAGACTAGTGCAACCACTATGGAAATCAATATGGAGATAGCTCAAAGAGCTGGGACTAGAGGTTCCATTTGACCCAGCCATCCCTCTGCTGGGTGTCTTTCCAAAAGAATTAAAAGAATCATATCACAGTGATATATGTGCACCTATGTTCATAGTGGCACAGTTTCTAATAGCTAAAACTTGGAAACAGCCCATTTGCCCACCAGTTGCAAACTGGATAAAGAAGATGTGGTTTTTCTATAAAATGGAAGACTACTAGCCATAATGAATGAGAAATTAGAGTCATTCATAGGAAAATGGATACATATTTAGGATATACTCCTAAGTGAAATAAATAAGTCACACATGTGTAAATACCAAATAGTTTCTCTGGTGTGAAAAACTATAATAGTACACAAGATCCTAATGGGATAATTAACAATATGAAATAGGAAGAAAAAGGCTAAAGGTGTAGGGGAAGTGGGAAGGGTAGGGGAAAGGGAATAAGGGAAAAGAAAAAAGTATGAGAAAATGAAAAAAATGGAAATAAAGTGTTTGTAAATGGGGAGGCTAAGAGGGGGTGAAGCGAGGGCAGGGGTAAGGGGAAAAAATGAGAATCAAGACCTGTCATCTAAAGGTACAAGATCCCAGTAATGAATGCAACTGTACTGTATCCCTAGAATGTACCAATAAACTCAATAAAAAGTGGGGGAAGCTTCCCAGTAAAGTGCAGTCCTAAGTCAGGACCCCTCTTGCCGCTCAGGAGCTAGCTAATCAGTAAATAATTCCCTATTCTTGACCTGTTGTCCCAAGAATTCATTCTTAAATTTTAGAAAACACAAACTCAACATATCAGACATTAATAGGTTGGGAGATAATATTTTCATAGTTCATTTCCTGTATCAGTACTAGGATTGCACCCAGATGTTTTTTACAGAGCCACATCCTCAATACTTTTCAATTTCTATTTTCATATAGGATCTTTCTAAGTTATTCAGGAGGAAAATTTATAGAAAATTCAGAGAAACAAAAAATGCATCAGAAGAACTCAACAGATAATTTAAAAACAATTAAATAGACTTCCACAGCCGAACAATATTAATGAAATGCAAAATACAATAAACAGAATCAATAGCAAAACTGATCAAGCAGGACAAGGAATCTGTTAATTCAGAGTGATATTACTTGTAAACATAAAGATGAGAAAAAAGAAAAGCATGAAACAGAATGGAAAAGCTTACAAGTTTTATAAGATAGCATTAAATGAACAAATGTAGAAATCATTGATGTATAACAGGAAGTAGACAAAGATGAAGAGAGGCAGAAAGCTTCTTTAAAGAAATGACAGCATAAAACAAAAAAATAGAGAAAGATGTAGATATCTAAGTACAGGAAAATCAAAGTTCTCCAATAAGAATCAATACAAATGATACTTCATGGTATATGATCAAGCTGTCAAAGATAAGGAAAAAAGATAGGAGTTTAAAAATGCAGGAGTTGTGATAAATGCTTATAATCCCAGTCTCTCAAGGGTCTGAAGCAGGAGGATAAATTGATACAAGCAGGTTGAGGCCAGCCTGATAAAACCAAAACAAAGAAAACACAAAAGTAAAGTGAGTGAATTTAAGCAAAGAAATGTAGCAAAGGAAAATAAGAATATGTAATAGAGTTTCAATAAATCTAGGAGTGGATTTCTCAAAAAAAGCCTTAGAGTACAGAAGATACAATGATGGCATTCTTCAGGGAGTGGAATTAAACAGCTGTAAACAAAGAATAATGTACCTAGCAAAATGACTTTTAAAAGTGAAAGAGAAATTGACTTTTTAAGGTAAATAACAGCTGAGGTATTCCATCACCATGAGAATTGTTCAGAAAGAAATGCTAAAAAGGAAATCTTTCATATATTTTCTTGCTGCTTTCACTTCTTTGTAGGAGAAATGTCTGTTCATTTCGGATGCCCATTTTTGGATCGGGTCTTTATATTTGGGGGGACTGATTGTTTTGAGTTCTTTATATATCCTTGATAATAGTCCTTTGTCTGAGGTACAGCTGGTAAAAATTTTTTCCCACATTGTAGATTGTCTCTTAGTTCTGCTAATGGTTTCTTTTGAAGTACAGAAGCTTTTTAGTAAGATGAGATCCCAGTTGTTGATTCTTTCTGCTAGTTCCCGTGCTACTGAGGATTTGTTCATAAAGTCTTTTCCTATACCAATGTCTTCCAGAGTTCTGCCTAACTTACTTTCCAGCAAGTTTAATGTTTCTGTTTTAATATTTAGATCTTTAATCCATTTGGATTTTAATTTAGT
>NW_022900936.1:49138501-49141267 GCF_012274545.1 Fukomys damarensis | reverse complement strand
TTCAAGTTGAAAGAAAATAATACTAATGAATGACAAAAAAATTGAAAATATAAAACTTAATGATTAAATTTAAGTACAAGTGAAATTTTGAATAATCAATTTAATGGTGAGCTGTAATAACACGTTATTGTTATGCAGGTTAAAGGAGAAAATTATTAAAATAATTTTACTATAATAATTTGTTGAAGAAAATAAATATAAAATGATCTAAATTTATAACACAAAAACTGAAATGTGCAGAAACAGTAAATTTAAAGTAAATTTAAATAATTTTTTGATGTTTTAAATTTTATCAGCTTAAAATAGCTATAAAATATTTTGTTAGGTAAAAATATAATATACATATAATATATTAAGATAAAAATGCCTCATTTTAAAGCAAATTATTTTATCAAGTAAGACAGTAAGATAAGCAATATGAAAATAAGATCTTTAAAAAAACTAAGAAATAATTAATAGGTCAGTCCTAAGTCTTTACCAATTAATAATTACTCTGAATGTCAATGGGCTAGATTCTCTAAATAAATGATACAGTGTGACTGAATGAATGAAAAATCAAAATTAACTACATTCTGTCAGTGATAGTGACTTTATCCATAAGGACTCAGATAGACTTAAAGTAAGAGGGTGAAAAAATACTTCATATAAATGCAATGCAATTCAAAGCAGAGTGGTAGCAATATTTTTATCAGATAAAAAGAAATGATTATGATAATGTGGTCAATTCACCAAGAGATATAACAGCACTGGAACATTTGAATATATAAAGCAGATATTAGTAGACTTAAACCAGATATAAAATAAAATGCAGTAACGTTTAGATAGTTCAACACCCCACTTTCAAAAGGAACACAATATGCAGAAAGGAAAAGCAAAAAAAAAATAATTATTGGATTTAAATTGCATGTTAGATCAAATGGATCTAACAAACATTTATAAAATATTATATCCAGCAGAGGAAGAATACCACATCTTTTCTCATCAGCACATGGGACATGGGCAAACTAGAAAAATATAGCTTTTATGGTTCATAGAAAGAGGATTTAATGCCACTAGAAGTAGATAGATAGATGGTCATGTATGCTTTAGGTACGACAGAAAGAGCAATCATTCAGACACTGGATAAAAAATACATAAAACCAGAGAATTACTCATAGTATGCATTTTTCTGTAACTTTGGAGATGTATTATTTTCTCCAAACCAGCCATAACTCTTGAAATTTTTCTAGATATTGTGCAAATTTCCCTAAGAATCAATCTACTTGAAAAACACCACTATGTTGACTCCGTGAGTAAACAGACATAAGAATAAGAGTAAAACGATTTTTTAGAATTTTACTTCATCGCCCTGGCTTGGACTCAGAGCCCTCTCTTCTGCGTGGCTTCCTCTGGAGCCACTCCATTTTCAGTGGGAACCACTGATTGGCTCAGACACATTGGCAGGAGAGTAGCCATGTGGGTGCTGCTGAGCACCATCCCCCCCACCAGGCTATTAGATCCCCTGACTGAGCCAGTCCTAGGATACACTCTGCAGAGGCGTGGCAGGCTGTAAAGGGTGGTGATTGATCCTATTATGTTTCTGATTGTATCAATAGGGATAAAGGATAGGGATAGATTTGATGAGTTGTTTGCTCAATTATGAAAATGAGAATGTCTATAAGTCATTAGAGAATCAAAGGCTGGGACGCAATGATATCAGGAAGATTTAATGACCCAGAGATTGAATCAAGGGAAACCCAACAGCAAAAATAAACATGAGAAAACACTTAAGCAAACCACAAAGATAGACTTCCAGTCCACCAATGGCAAACAGTAGGGCAAAGAAGGATGAAAAATCAGATAGTGAACATTCAGGACACTCAGAACTCACAGCACATGAAGTAAAAAAAACTGATCCATCAAGCTCTAGAAAAATTCAAAGCAGAAATTATTTCCCAGTTAACCATAGAGATGGTGAGCAAAACACTTAAGCAAACCACAAAGATAGACTTCCAGTCCACCAATGGCAAACAGTAGGGCAAAGAAGGATGAAAAATCAGATAGTGAACATTCAGGACACTCAGAACTCACAGCACATGAAGTAAAAAAAACTGATCCATCAAGCTCTAGAAAAATTCAAAGCAGAAATTATTTCCCAGTTAACCATAGAGATGGTGAGCAAAATGAAAAACATATGAACCAGAAAAAGATAATGAAGATAACAACACCAGGAGGTCCAATAGAGCAAATAAAATAGCCAAGGCTAGAAATTAAAAAGAGAGGACAAAAAATAAAAAGAGTAAACAAAAGGACAATACCATGACAATATTGTCAGTACATATCAATTATAACTATCAATGCCAATGGCCTCAATTCACCAATCAAGAGAAATAGATTGGCAGAATGGATTAAGAAGCAAAATCCAACAATATGTTGTATACAAGAAACATACCTAGTGCAAAAAGAAGCCCAAAGACTGAAAGTGAAAAGATGGAAAACAATTCTCCATGCAACAGGAGCATAGAATAAAGCAGGGGTAACAATCTTATTTGCAGACAAAGCAAATTTCAAACCACAACTGATTAAGAGAGACAAAGAAGGCCACTACATCCTTGTAAAGAGAACAATTCAAGAGGAAGAAAACTGATTAAGAGACAAAGAAGGCCACTACATCCTTGTAAAGAGAACAATTCAAGAGGAAGAAATGACAATCATAAACATATATGCACCAAATATAAATGCCCCAACTCTATAAAACAAATATTAAGTAACATGAAAAACACAAAT